>NC_141138.1:107481227-107835727 GCF_053477565.2 Lygodium microphyllum
AAAGCTCATTTGGTGGAGCAAAGGATACAAGGTGATTGAGCAAGAAGGCGGGACATTCATTTGGGAAATCAAGGTCTTCTGCCATCACTGCCTACAACTTTTGACGAGCATCCCTGTTGAATTCAATGATGATGGAGGGATGGAGCCTACAGTCCACCCGTTGAAAATGCTGAATTTCGATTACCATAATTACGAGTAGAGTTCTGGATGGCGGGATATGTAAACCCTTTATGGACGTACACCTTGTACTTTGATGGGGCGTCCAGGGGTGCATGCAAAAAAGGAAGTGTAGGAGTTGTCATCCGAGACCCCCGACGACGCATTGTCATGAAGTTAGCTGCTTATCTCGGGGCGAATTTTACCAATAATATGGCAGAATACAAAGCCCTGATTATGGGTTTGAATATTGCAAAGAAGGGTGGTATCCGCCAGTTGTTGGTGAAAGGGGACTCTCAGTTGGTTTTAAATCAACTCAATGGGACGTACATGGTACGGAACCCCATCCTTTGTATGTACCATCATACTGCCATAGCCCTGCTAGACGAATTCGATAGAGTGTCTTTTCAGCTGATTCCACGGAATTGGAATCAGTTTGCCGATTCATTGGCTAATCTTGCGTATGAAGAGGACCTCTTCTTTAATTGTGGCCCTTGTCCCGATATATCTATTGATGGTGAGACAGGACCTGGTCGATTGTGGGGTATGCTTTCTGAACATGCCCTCTTTGGCAGACGATGGTTGATTTGGGTGATGCAGAGGGTAAGCGAGACTCATCTACCTTTATTATCGGGGACCCATAGACTGATTCGACGCCATGTGATGCGAACACCTCTTGCGATATACGCAGGGGGGATAGGTCATAATTTAATGCACCTAGTTTAGGGCTACGAGCCTTTGTTTCCCTGGGAATGGTATGCTTTGATGTCTATCATGGTTGTTTCCAGGTGGATGTTCTGCATAATATTGGTTTATTTCATTAGGCCAAGAGGGCCGATTCAGTTTTGTAGCAAAGTCATGTATGATTTCATTAGGCCAAGAGGGCCATTTTCCTGTCTAGTGCGGGTGCGTTTAATTGGGTTTTTGTTGAGTGTTGTGCTGGACAGGTTTCGTGGTTCGTGGAATTTGGTGGAGCCTGGAGGAGCCTTTGCTGCGATGGAAGCTTCTTGTGGCCACTCCAGGTGATATTTCTCCTTTACAAGTACCTTTCTTTCCTGTTATATGTGTATTTGTACTTGTTGAGGGGATACTTTTTGTTGGGGACCGGCGACCAAGGCATAAAGTCCCAAGTTTAGGCTAAGTATGTTTGAGGGAGGTTGGAGTAGTCATTACCTCCTGTAAAGACATTGTTAGACATTAAAAGACCTGTTTGAGAAGGAAGTCCTAGTGACCCTGTTCTGCCAGCCTGCTAGGCAGCCGTTCTAGGCGTTCTTGTTAGTAGTGAGGCAGTTAGAGAAGCCTGCTAGAAGATAATAATAATGATGCCAAGAAATCCTGAACATCCCAAAAGATGAATATCAATACGAAGGTGTGTAAAAAGGGGTTCTAACCCCTATCACAGAAAAGCAATGAAATAAAAATATATAAGCAGTTGATCATTGCCTTGTGAAGGCCTGGTAGGTTCCTGGGGACGAGTCAGACCCGGGGCCGATACCTTGTCTTCCTAGGGGTGGCTTCTTGCTGGAAAAATAATATCAAAACAAGGAAGGTTGGAGCGAAAATAAAAGTGAGCGTTAGAAAAGGATTAAGTGTCGCCTTGCGAGGGCTTGGTAGGTTCTTGGGTGCCGAGACAGGTCCTGAGACCGATGCCCTGTTCTCCTTGGGTCACTACGCTCAGCTCCCTCCTTTTTACATGCCAAGTATGTTCATCCAATCAAAACCCTCAAAGAAGAGATATACTGAAAGAAAATATCCTTTGCTCAGGCTATAGGAGTCCTCGCCTTGTAGGAGCTCCTAGTTGCGTTGTCTTTAGTTGGTAAGTAGTTCAGACTACCATTTAGGGCAACCTCTTTGACAGTTCTTTTTAGTTTGGCTGTGTTGGAGCAGCTGGTTCGTGACTCACTTCGGATCTTCTATTAGATGATGCTAGGCCTACTCCTTGTGGATGTTATGCCTTGGTTCTGTCAGGGGTAGGGGGAGCATTGTGCTGAGTTTTATGGTGATAATTGTTTTGTATCAGTTTGATGCTTCTTTGGTTGTTTATGTGCAGATATGTTCGTGGGTTCGACGGACTGAGTCGTCCTATCCCGTGGTCGCCAATGAAGGATGGATTTTAGGCCCCGGAACATGCCTAAAAATAGGGGAAAAATATGGAAATGCGGGGGAAAATGCTCAACCACGAAGGCGGCAGCTCGACCTAGGACGATTTTAAGCATTAAGTGCTTGACGGGCGCCCGTGCGACACTCCGTGAATTTTCATAATTTTTCCGTGCGCCTGTGCCAGTCAGTGAAGCTGCAGGCCTGTCCGGGATGTTGAGACGAGCTCATAGGAATTTTCAGATCGAAGTTCCGAGTCCGGGTGCGGAAGATGGCCCGAAACCGGCCGGGGTGCCCAAGAGGGGGTCCAAAATGGAAATTTGAAAAGGTGTGAAGGAGGGGGGGTGACCTTTGGCACCCCCCCCTCAAAAAATCGTGGATATGGAGGGGGGGCGGCGGCTGAAAACAGCCGCCGAAAAAAACGCGACCCCCCCCCCCCACAATCGATTGCTGGCTCACAAAGAAGCCATGGTTATGGACCTCCAGGCCTGATGAAGATGATGTGCCGATCAATTCGCCGGTCTCCGCTCCCGCAATGGTGGACTGGTTGAAGAGAGAGAAAACCAGTCTTTCTCTCTCCTCTCTCTCTCTCCTCTTAGCCCCCGTTCGTGCTTGAAGGAATAGGATGAAGATGGACGGCCGGATGGATGCCGATTCTTGACGGGATGAAAGAGCAATGCAAAACCATTGTAGATTGCTGATTCCAAGCAGAATTCATGGCTGGAAATCAATCGTGGGACGTGCCAAATTTAATGGAAAAACCCGCAAGACACGGTAATAATTGTTTTTTCAAGGAAAATGGTCTTTTGATGCAAATTTGGTTGATAAAAATGTGTTCATATGGATTGAGTTTTGAGTATGTCGTGCTTTGAGTTGGTTTCTAGCTGTTCATCATTTAAAAATCTGGAAAACATGTGTGGGATAGCAGAAAATAGGGAACCGAGACACGAAAAACCATAAAAATGGGGAAAAACAAGGGTTTTGGGCATATAAATGGGGAAAACCGTCGATACACATCAACTAATCTTTCAATTTTGTTGCAAATGAACTAAGGGCCACAGCCCACAAACTGGTTTTCATTTTCAGCAATTTAAAAAATACAAGAAAATGAAGAAAATGGGGAAAAATGATAAAAACACCATGAAAAATAGGGGAAAAATACATTTGGGGCTACGAAAAATACAGAAAAATAGGATTTATGTTTGTTGATGTATAGCAAGGTTGGGGCATGAAGTTATGCTTCAGTTCAGCCTTGTTTATATGTTTTGGTGCGTGTTTCATTCCTTTCTCCACATAAAATGACAAGGAAACCCTAAAAGAAATGAATATAATGATGCACTATCAACGGGGAAGGGTAGAGTTGTGGAAAAATGGTTAAATGACACTGAGCATGAGGAATAATTTGCTGATTTTATATACATCGCATCTAGGACGGAATAATAATGATAAGAATTAAAACCTAGTAGCACGAAGATCACTTCGGTGCTAGGTGTTGCAACGAAGCACAAAGCGGTTAGAAAGAAAAGCATGAAAGAGATGATTTGCACTTGCACGCTGCTGATTTTTAAGATGTTTGAGCACTAGGCATCCACCTCTTTGCATGATCATTTAGAGGAAATTAAAAGTATCAGAGTTAGCTCCTGGATATGCATTGCAATTGTTTTTGGGATATGACCTACGTTGAGAGGCAGTGAGGTTCCTATGTCGTAGGCTAGTCGTGGGATCATAAAGGGGAAGTCAAGTGAGGAAATGGTACATTCCTGGATACGTTTATTTGGTACCTTGAGTGACGTTTGTGCGAAATGTCTAAATGTTGAGCGGCGCATCGAGGGGCCAATCCCCAAGGTGTAGGAGAGTCGCAGAGGGTTGACGGCATTCAGCCGTAGGAGGAACCCCATGTGTATGTGATTCGAGCCTTTTGGCTATGTGAAAGGGACTCCCTTTGAGGAGCAATATTGGGTTAGGATCAGTTGGACTACAACGTATTACAAACGCAATGTTTAGGAAGGCAGAGATTTTGATAGACGCTCCTGGCCGCGAGGCCGAGGGGTTGTCTTGTGCATAGTGACGAGGTCCGGCTAGTGCATGAGCCAGTGCCGGCCCGTTTTTAGGTCCATCATGCTCTCATTGCCCATTTCAGCCCATACAAGGTCTTTTTGAGCCTACATACATGTGTCAAATAGTCAGGTTGTTGAAAATCCCAAGGACACCACCAAATCTACCAAGAGAAGAGGTCTCATGGTGGCCTCTACAATGCTAGTGTCCTCAAAAACTACAAGAAACATCCTTCCTCTCACCAAGAAGCCATTCTAACACACACAAGAATTTGGCACACAAGAAATATGGCCATCATCTTCATCCTCACTCTCTCCTTCCATGGATGAAAAGAGACAAGAAAGCACAAGAAAGGAAAGAGAGCAAGAGTTGTGCCGATGCAAGCCTCATTCCCACTTATTTCTATGGAATATTTGTCTTACATGATTTTTCTCTTAAAACCTTAGAACAAGAAGGTTTGATTATTTAAAATAAAACAACCTCTCAACCTTTCAAATTAGAAAAGTGACACACACACATTTCAAGGCAATGACTTTATAATTGTTACTCATGCCTTTTACAATGCTTATCTTGAGATTTTGCAATGAAGTTACAAGGTTAACATATCAAACTTCATAAGATTTGCCAATGCAGATCATACTTGTGTGCCTACCTTTGTACAAATTTGGGGTTTATCATCCCTCCTCTTCCAAACTTGTGAGCGTCCTCGCAAACATTTTGAAAGACACTTTGCCTTTGAATAAGCACCTCATATTGATGAAGAAACTACAACTCTTCACATCACATCACATTATTTTGGACCACCTCAACCAATACCTGTCCAAAGACACCATATTTCTTCACACTTCCACATTCAACTTCAAATCTCATTTTGAACTTTTTCTTCACATAAGTTAGAACATAGGCATGGGAATCCACCCTAAGAAAGGGTGTATGAGGGTAGATGTATATAAATGGTCTTAAGGGGCAAAAAAAACCCTAACCCTAGCTTGGCAGAGGCTATATAAATAGCCTATGGGTCACTATCAAGTGTGAGAGAGTGTACCCAAGTTGTACTCTAAGCAACTTAGTAAGCAAGATTTTGTTCTTATACTTTGAGCTCTCTTCTCCCTCTTCTGCACATTCTTCTTCTTGCAAAATATGATTTCGCACATGGTATCAGAGCCTCCTCTGATCCTTTTAGCTTCCTCTATCCTTAGCTTTACTAAGTGCACATGAGTATTCATCATCTTTATCATTTCCTTCTTACCTCCATAGCCAAACCTTGACCCCTTGACCTTGGATGGCCTGGGGAGAACAAGGAGGAGGTTTCAGCTTAAGACTTCTTCTAAGGAACTCTTTCTCAACTCAAGACGACATGGAATGGCACATCAGAGGTTAACATAAGGCATTGTGGAGGGTAGCATTGTAGAAATTACGAAAACGGCGCAGATCTACAAAGGTGACATCTCCCAGAGCTCAGTGTGACCTATAGACGAAGCAATCCTCCCAACCACCATAGGGCTTTCAAAGCCCCCCTAGTGAGCTATCTCCCTCTAAGAGGGTTTGAAGAAATTCTCCCTCTATTGTCTGCTATGAACCAAACCCTAACCATGGGTTTCTGGCAGCCATAGCCAGAAAGCTTCAAGCTTTTCCATTTTTCAAAATTTTCACTTTCTAAGCATTAACAGTGATTCTAATCACTGAAGCATATGCTCTGAAGTGTATTCCTAGTCTGTGAGTTAAGTAGCTCCAACACTCAGGGGACATCATAAGTTCACCGAGAAGTGTGACTTCAATACCAAAAATAAGTCAAGTGTCTCACCAAGCTTGACAAGGTAATACCTAAACATCTAAATCTTGAGATGAGTGGCACTGAAAAGGCATTTAATGACATCAGTACTACTGTCCTATGAATACTAATGTGATTGAAATCTTCTTGGACGCTTCATCAAGTGTCGAGGTCATTAATCGACCTTGCTCAACCAAATGTTTGCATACTAAACTACAAGGAGGGGAAGAACCTAAAGTCCAGTCGAAGCTCTTCTCGTTGAAACCTAGGAAAATAGTAAAGCTTAAATCAAGAGTTGTTCGAAGAACAGGACCTCCTAAATCCTATCTTGAGATATTGCATATGTATGATTTCCAACCGTTTTCAGCTCTATAACTTTAAAGTTGGCTATCAGTTCTGCTATTCGGTTGTACCTGGCCACCTGTAAAGGATTAGACACTGCCATTGCTTAAGGCAATAGGTAAGACCTTCCAAAATGGCCAAGGCCTATGCAGATGTAAGGCCTCAAATTCGCAGGTTCAATGGAAAATATTTCCATCCTTGGAAAGTCCTGGTAAAATACAAAATGATGGAAAGAGGCTACTAGCCCTTCATAAAAGGAACCAAAGTTACTAACCCATCCAATCCCCTTGATGTAGAAGATGATGAAAGAGCTCAGACCATCATCATGCTTCATTTAGATGAATCTTTAATTCATCATATTGACCAACTCTCCATTACCAAGGAAAAGTGGGATGAACTTGAAAGGCTCTACGGTGCTACAGGAAAAAACTCCAAGATCTTTCTTTCTAAAGATTGAGTTTTTCGGCTTAGAATACAAACAAGGAGAATATCTAAGCAAGTTTATTTCACATATGAAGGGGCTTATGGCACAACTTGCCTCCATTCAAGCACCCATTCATGATGAAGTTGCCATTGCCATCCTTCTGAAATCTATGAAGAAGGTTTTTCCAACCCTTGCAACTACCCTAACTAACATTCCAAACCCAACCTTGGCAAGTACCACCCAATCTTGCCTAGATGAAGAGAAGAGAAACCATACTGAAGGAACTTCAACATTCACTTCCCATGAGCAAGTGTTAATCCATACCGCTTCTACTAAGTGCTCCTTCTGTCACAAAAAAGGGCATATTGTAAGCAATTGTTGAAAGAAATATTAGGACAAAATGAAGTTCAATAAATGCAAAAATACCAAGCATATCACTAGTAAGTGTCCTAGTGTTCCAAAAGTAACTAAGGACTTGGAGGCCAACTTTACCTCCCAATCCACAAATGACCGACTCTTTTGAGTCTTGTTCTACCTATGAATATCCTTGTAGCCTGATTTATAAAGGCATCCCATTTGATTGAGGGGGGAACTTTAACATGTCTTGTGATGCAATGCCACCCTGGCATTGAGGGGGGGTGTTAGAATATAGGCATGGGAATCCATCCTAAGCAAGGGTCTATAAGGGTATATGTATGTAAATGGTCATGAGGGACATGGAAAACCCTAAACCTAGCTTGGCAGAGGCTATATAAACAGCCTATGGGTCACCATCAAGTGTGAGAGAGTGTACCCAAGTTGTACTCTAAGCAACTTAGTAAGCAAGATTTAGTTCGTGTACTTTGAGCTCTCTTCTCCCTCTTGTGCACATTCTTCTTGCTACAAACTCTGATTTCTCACAGCACCAACATTTCAAAAAATCTTTCACTTTGAATTTAAAAGAGCACTAAGCAAAACACCATCCAAAGGAACACAAGCATGCCCACAATCTTTGAAAATAAAGTCATGTGAACCACCAACTTGAAGCACATTGTCTGTCTCTCCATGGAAAATACCATGGATTAATTTCCTCACAAAAGATGAATCGTGTAGCATGCCCTTGTGTGAGATTGAAATTGAAGAGCTCCACCCATTTGATGTATTTGTGTGTTTTTTGTACAAAAGGAAAGGAGAGCGGTTTTATTTGAGAAAAAACAAACTATCTTAATGCTATTTTGATTATTGTGTGAGGAATTAAGGCTCTTGAATGACATAAAAAAGAATAGTTGATAAGGGCATGTGAACTGATTGGAGAGGGATTGATTTTTCTATTTTAAAGGTTAAAACATTAAGGATCTAATTTTTAATAGATGTTATTATTAGAATGTAGGCATGGGTATCCACCCTAAGCAAGGGTCTATAAGGGTTATATAAACAACATATGGGTCACTATCAATTGTAAGAGAGTGTACCCAAGTTGCACTCTAAGCAAATTAGTAAACAAGATATTGTTATTGTACTTTGAGCTCTCATCTCCCTTGTGTACATCCTTCTTGTTGAAAAATCTGAGCATTCACATGTTATCAAAGCCTCCTCTGATCCTTTTAGCTTCCTCTATCCTCAACTTCACTAAGTGCACATGATTTTCCATCATCTTCATTTTTTCCCTCCTACCTCCATAGCCAAACCTTGACCCCTTGACCTTGGAGGACCTGGGGAAGCCAAAGGAGAGCATTTCAACTCCTGAATTCTACTAAGGACTTCTTCCCAACACAAGTGACCTGGCATGGCACATCAGAGGGCAACATTATGTGTTGTGGAGGGCAACATTGAAGAAATCACAAATCGGGTGCGCAGAATTCGCAGCCTCCTGTTCATCACCATGGCACGGCTTGTAGGAGATGCAATAATGGCGGGTGTCTTGGGGCAATGATAGCCCCCCAAGTGGGCTTCCTAACCCTAAAAGGGTTTGGCAAAATTCCATCTCTGCTGGCCACACATAGGCAAACCCTAACTGCATGTCTCCTGGCAGCCATAGCCAAACCTCAAGCTTGCTTCAAATTTCAAATTTTTTCATTAATGTTATCACTAACAGTGATTCTAATCACTGATTGATCTTCTCCAAAGTCATTTGAAGATTTGAAAGCTTTATTTCAAAGTTTTTTACCCTCGATGGACCTCCTTAGTTCATAAAACAACCCATATCTCACATCTCAAGTGGCATAAACTTTGAGATGAGTGCTTGTAAGCACTAATGTTGCATTTTATAATCATGTTGCTAGCTGGATATTGACTCAATCTGGTTTTTTATTAGAAAATTGAATCCATCAAGTGCTTTATATCATTTATCTCTTCTTGCTTGGTTGTAAGGCTATGTGTACAACTATAAACACATAGACCATATCCCAATATTAGTCTACTGGTACATAAAAGATATGAGAGTTATTATACTCTCCTCTTATTCATCCAAGAGCATAGAGTTGATTGATAAGCTGTGCTCCACCAAGAACTCCTCAAATAGGCCACATTATCAAGAAGAGCCTGAAGTCCAGTCAAAGCTCACCTCGTTGAAACCCAGGAAAACAATAAAGCTTGAATCAAGAGTTGTTCGAAGAACATGACCTCCTAAATCCTATCTTGAGATATTGCATATGTATGATTTCCAATCGTTTTCAACTCTATAACTTTAAAGTTGGCTATCAGTTCTGCTATTCGCTTGTGCTTGGCCACTTGTAAAGGACTAGACATTGCCATTGCTTAAGGCAATAGGTAAGACCTTCCTAAAATGGCCATGGCCTATGCAGATGTAAGGCCTCAAATTCACAAGTTCAATGGAAAAGATTTCCATCCTTGGCAAGTCCTGGTAAAATACAAAATGATGGAAAGAGGCTACTATCCCTTCATAAAAGGAACCAAAGTTATTAACCCATCCAATCCCCTTGATGTAGAAGATGAAAGAGCTTAGACCATCATCATGCTTCATTTAGATGAATGTTTAATTCATCATATTGACCAACTCTCCATTACCAAGGAAAAGTGGGATGAACTTGAAAGGCTCTACGGTGCTGCAGGAAAAAACTCCAAGATCTTTCTAAAGATTGAGTTTTTCAACTTGGAATACAAACAAGGAGAAGATCTAAGCAAGTTTATTTCACATATGAAGGGGCTTATGGCACAGCTTGCCTTCGTTCAAGCGCCGATTCATGATGAAGATGCCATTGCCATCCTTCTGAAATTTGGGAAGAAGGTTTTTCCAAACCTTGTGACTACCCTTACTAACATTCCAAACCCAACCTTGGCAAGTACCATCCAGTCTTGCTTGGATGAAGAAAAGAGAAATGATACTAAAGGAACTTCAGCATTCACTTCTCGTGAGCAAATGTTAGTCCATACCAATTCTACTAAGTGCTCCTTTTGTCAAAAAAACGGCATATTGTAAGCAATTGCTAGAAGAAATTCCCTGACAAAATGAAGTGCAATAAATGCAAAAAGACTGAGCATATCACTAGTAAGTGTCCCAATGTTTTAGAAGTAATTAAGGAATTGGAGGCCAACTTTGCCTCTCCTAATCCACAAATGACCGACTCTTTTGAGTCTTGTAAGATCCTCTACCTATGAATATCCTTGTAGCCTGATTTATAAAGGCATCCCATTTAATTTGGGGGGGGGGGGGACTTTAACATGTCTTGTGATGCAATGCCACCCTTGCATTGAGGGGGGGTGTTAGAATGTAGGCATGGGAATCCACCCTAAGCAAGGGTCTATAAGGGTAGATGTATGTGAATGGCCTTAATGGGCAGGGGAAACCCTAACCCTAGCTTGGCAAAGTCTATATAAACAGCCTATGGGTCACTATCAGTTGTGAGAGAGTGTACCCAAGTTGTACTCTAAGCAACTTAGTAAACAAGATTTTGTTCTTGTACTTTGAGCTCCCATCTCCCTTGTGCACATCCTTCTTATTTCAAACTCTGAGTATTTACAGTTATGACCGGTCAAAGAAATGTCATGTGTGCAAAGGGATAAGGCAAAGATCTGGAGTTGGAGAGGCTGTCATTGTCCCGTCATTGTCTTGTAGGAGATGGAAGAGTAGAGGAAGGGACAGCAGAAGAGGTATGGATGAGAAGGCAGTGACTGTAGTAGTCACCGCCATGTAAATGAGGAGCATAGGGGAGAGAAGATAGAGTTTGGTGCCATGTGAAAGGATGGGAGAGGTGTAGATTTGCTGGAATGGAATCAAGCATGAAGAGCTACGACGGCCAGTTTATCTTCTTCTTAATGGGGAAAGGTTTGGAGAGACATGGCTGGCAAGCGGAACTAGAATTCCGGTGAAAATAGGGCATGTGCACATGGAGAAATGGAAAAAAAATACATGAAAATGTCTCAAAAACCTGCAAAAGTTAATAACCGATGAACCGTACATCAGAATGACATGGTGTAAAAAGAAAAATGTCATATGGAAGGTGTAGGGTAGGGTTGTCATGTCAGATTCATGTTTCGAAGCAAAAAGGATACGTTCACATGAAAACACATCCAATTGACAGAAAAATATTAAAAAATTAATAACTCAAGAACCATCTAGCGGAATAGGGATTGGTAAAAAGGAAAAATGGTCAGGTCGAAGGGACGAAAAGGGTGGGAAGATGGGATTTGGGTTGTGGTGAATGTAGGGTGCGTTCTCAGGAAAAAAACTTCAAAACAAGGGATAAAGGGAAATAGATAAGAAATGGCCCCATGAGATTTTTCCTTTTTTATCCACCCTATTTTGCCCGTTGGATTTTTAGTTATTAAATTTCTAATGTGTTTCTGGTGTCTTTTTTGTGTTTTTCGCATGTGCACCCCTCCTCATTCCCTCGGACATGTGTTTTGATGTGACCTCCCTATGAATCCCCTTCCCTATGAAATTTTTCCTTTTTACTGCCCTTCGTTCTAGTACTCAGTTCTTTCCGTATTAATTTTTTAGTTCATTTTTTGGGTTTTTCCAATGTGAACGCCTCCTATCTCGGTCAGAATCATGTTTTGACGTGATAAGTTTGTCGGGAACATTATTTTACACATTTTTCCTCTTTTCGCCCTATGTTTTGGCTAGCGGATTTTCTAATATTAATCCTCGTATGTATTTTCGACATCGTTTTTTGCATTTTTTCCATGTGACCGCCCTACTTTCGACCCGAACACCCTGTCACACTTTTCCATCATCTTCTCTTCTTTTTTCAATACATTTTTCCTTTTTCTAGAATTTTGTTCCGATGCACAGTTTGCATTTTATTAAATTTTCTTTGTTTTGCCGTGTTGCCACGCTCCTCGCCTTGCACGTGCCTGCGCGTGTTTTCGCTTTTACGTGCCTCACGACGCCCCCATGGCGTCCGCACCTCTCCCGCCGCCATCGTAGCCCCGTCTGATTCCGCCGGCCGCCCGCCGTAAATTTTTTTACCCCCGTTCTTGTGCCTGTGCGTTTGTGCGTGGGACGTGGGGGGACTACGTCGTTTTCTTTTTAAAAACAATTTTATTTTTAACCACATTTATCTTTTTTTAATTTTAAAAAACATTCACTCCCCCCCTCCTTCCCCCCTCTTCTCTCTCCTCTTATTTCCTTCTCTTTCTATCTTCTCTCTCCCCGACCCCTCCCTCTCTCTCTCCCTCGCCTGCGTCTCCTTCTCCTCCCACCATCCCCTCCCCTCCTCCTTCCTTCTCCCCTTCCTTCTCCTCCTACAACCTCTCCTCCTCCTCCTTCCTTCTTCACCCCTTCCTCCCCTTCTTCTCCCTCTCCACCCTCGATTCCTCCCCTTCCTCCTCACTATTGCCCACCCTCCCTCCTCGCTATGCATCGCCTCCTCGCCGTTCGCCGCTGCCGTCGCGCCCCTGGACACTACCGCAGCGCCGTTGTCGCCATCTCCCGGCAGCGCTACCCGCCACCTACAAAACCCCCTGCCCGCCGTCCCCTATCCCCCTACCTGCCCATCCCACCCCCCTTTGTCCCTACCCACCTTTTCTCCCCTTGCTCCCCTTTTTTAGGCCCCATTTTCCCCGCACGCCCCTCTTTTACGATCCCCCCTCTACCCACCCCTCCCTTCCACTGACTCGTGTGTTCGTACGTAGCTTCGTGCGGAGTACGTGCTCGTGATGTTTGTACGAGTTTGTGCGTGGATTCGTATGCATGGACGTGCTTGTGGAGTCATCGTAGCTGTTCACACGCCGATGTGCGTGGTTTTTCGTGCATGGTCGGTGTGGCCGTAGTCTTCGCGGGTGTTCATGTGCGAGGATGTGCGTCAGACTCGTATGTGGCCGTGCGTAGTCGCTGCTGTCACACGTAGTTCGGATACCTCTTTTTATTTTTCAAAAACTCAAAAAAACACCTAAAAATACTTAAAAACACTTTTAAAAATTCATATAAATCCAATAAAAACCCCAAAAAAAAGTTGAAAAGTTCTTTGACAAATTGAAAATTTTTTGGATTATTTTCTTGGTCGTAATTGCAAAAAAATAATTGCAAAAATTTAAGAATATTCAAAATCCTTTTAAAATTTATTAAAAATTGAATAAATTCATTAACAATCAATAAAAATTAGAAATAATTTCCAAAAAATTTCCAAAAATCCCACAAACTCATTTGAATATTTTTGTCATGTTCCATCCAATGAAAATGCTACATCCCATGGACAAAATATTATTTTAAGGCTAAAATGCTACAATTTTTACCTAAATTCATTGAAAATTTATTTTACATTCAAAAAATAAGCTGAAAAATGCTAAAAATTAGAAACACATTGTTGAAGCCTGATGGTTCAATTCTCACTCAAGGTTGATTGCAGAAAGCTAGTTATTAAAATTTTTATTTAAAAAACCATAATAAACCAAACAAAATTTAAAAAAACAAAAAAACACATAAATAATATTCACAACACAAACACTAATCACAACTAACCAAAGTCAATAGGACCACATTAACCTTGCCTTGATGTTTCATTTTTAAAAAAAATTCCCAGTTAGTAGTTTTTGTTTTTTTGTTGGACTCATTGCATCTTGGGACTAATCTGTGCACCCTCAGTTTCTTGCATACACACCCCTACCATGTATTTATTTTTTATATTTTCTACTTTATTTATATTTGGTCACCCCATAACCACGATTAATTGTTAAAATGAACTTTAATCAACCACTTTTCCATGCACACTCGCGCCAAACATACATTTTTCTAATAAAATAAAATGAACCAATCGTTCACTTAGCATGCGCTTCGTACGCTATAGACACATTTAAGATTATTAAAATTGAACCCGCCGTCACAAGTGCACGCACTACACAAAAAGTACTAAACACACACTTAATTTTTAATCAATGAATTTGCATTTAGAGACCTCAGTCTAGGTATCAGAGTCCAAGGTTCATTTAAAGCACCATTTCACCCTAATAATTTGTAATTAATATTGTAAGAAGGAATCATCGTTTTCTTATTAAGGTTTAACACCTAACAAAATTTCACCCATTTTTAAATAATTTCTTAAAATAAACCATTCATTAAAACTAATTCCCGTCACCATTGCACTTATTCTCCTTTTCAATAAATACGCTTCATGGGATGGGCACGTGCAGTCTTTCGAGTTGTAATTGCTTATTGAATTTTTGGTTATGTTATGAGTGGGTTATTGTTCTATTATGGTTTGGTTTCTATAACACAATTGGGGGTACGGTTTATACTTTTCTTTTTTTCCTGATACAAGGATTCAAGGTATTTGTATGTTTTGCATCGCATGAAGCTTTCGGTCGCATATGTGTAGAGGTCATGCCGAATTTTTTCTAGGATGTGGATTGCTTGGGGTGATCAATCAGTCAGTCACGTCTATGTGTGTTTTTTCTGGTCAATCTCTTATTTCTAGTTATTTTGTTATTTTGTAGGCATTCACTATGACTGTCTATGCGTGTGGTGTGTGTGTAATCTATCTGAATGGTGCCTCAAGCTCCTCCTCCAATTTAGTATGTCCCATTGGTATCTTATGATTATTCTTTATTGCTGGAGTCCAAACTTTTTGGCAAAGTAGGCTTAGCCAAGTTCATCGCACTCTCATTACGACTCATTCCAGAGAATACTGATACTTGTTATCAGTTTCTAGCCTCTTACAGTAAGAGGTCTGGTCCTGCCAGTGGAATAGTTGTTCAATTGATGCCTAAAAGTTTGGGCAAGGCTCTGTCTTTACCCTATCGAGGAGACTCTTTCCCTACTGCTAGACAACTATTTTTGAATGAGGATACCCTTAAATTGTCGCAGAAGCAGACACAGGATGTGTTGGATCCCAAGAAGGTTCTTACTACTTCTGGTATCAGTGTCTCCATGATCTCCAATCCTGTGTGGAAGCAACTATGCCAGTTCCTTCAGGACAGGTTCATGCCTGCCAAGATACCCTCTAATTACCTTTCAAAGGAGTTGTTTACAGCTTCTAGAATGGTGTTGAAAGGCATAACAATTGGAGTTTCTACCTTCTGCCAAAAAGGGATCAATACCTTGTCAGAGCCATAAGGGGTAATGTAACTAATGTTACATTTGGTTCCTACCTTTTTATCTTTTTGGCATCTCTCGCCCCTTTGAAGGAAGTTTCTACCTTGATAGTTGATCCGCCAGAATCTCCTCAGCCTACTGAACACTCTGATGTTGTCATTGAGGATCTTGATCCTATCGCTCCTATGGTAGTTCAGAGGAAACACTTAAAACGAGTGGCTGAATCAGCCCTAGCTCTTCCTCCAGATCCCCCTCCTAATCAATCTAGCAGTCACCTATCAGCTTTCCTCACAACGCTGAATCTTTTCAAAGCACATCGTGAGGGTACTCTGGAGATTTCCATCCCTTCACTACAATACTTGGTAGCTGGAGTTGCAATTTCCTTCCTATGTGAAGATGTTCAACATTCTATTGAGCTCTCAATGACTGCATGTATCCAACAGCTCTATTCCTCTTGCTATGATGAAGTCCAACAAACCAAAGAAGAGATGACAAAAGCAAATGCAAAGCTAGCTTCTACTCATGAACGTTTTTCTGATCTTTGTACCCAAATGAAGCAACAGAATAAGATCATTGATGCTTAGACAATGGACATTTCTAGTTTGCACACTCAGTTGGCTGACGTTAAAACCTAAGTGGTTAATGTGATTGGGTAATGAGATAGATTATTGAAAGAATCTCAAGAGCTTCAGGCTCTGCTAGTAGCCGCCTAGACATAGGAACTTAAGATAGCAAAAATCACCTTAGAACAGAGTAGAATCCAAATTTAGCAACTTAACGAGCAACTCATCTAGTCACGTTCTTCTACGCCGAGTCCTAGGAAACTAGTTCTTCTTTGACCCCTATAGACTTGGTACTTCTCCAACAACAGGCCATGTTATGTCCCTTGTTCCAAGCTAAAGTGGAAAGACTGCAGTCTAGGATGGACTTATTATGGTCTTCATTTGAGCCAACCATTCCTTTTTTGTCCACTATCAGCTGCTGCAGAAGTTGGCCTTCTATATTAAACTCTCAATGATGGATCTATCTCTTCCAGAGGATGGTTGGAGTGGAGCCTGGTCTTCTAATTTGCTGACAGAAGTAGTTCGTATGGTCTTTGAAGATTCTATGACTTCGGATATAATGTTGTTGTCTTATATGTATCTGCGAGGTGATCTATTGATTCCAGATGATGAAGATCTGGCTTGGTATGTAGGGGATGTGTTCTTATAAGTTGCCTTTTATGTCAAACATTTGGAGTTGAGAATAGATGAAATGTTCCAATGCCGTTCTTATAAAGTGGTTGCTTGCCCTGACACTTTATGGCATACAATGATTGATTCTGTAGTCCTGAACCAACGATAAAATAAAGCCTTTACTCATATGCAAAACACTAACTTACTGAGGGTGGATGCTCTAGCTTATCTTTCCAAGAACCATCCATTTTATTCATCCTTCTCTCTTTGATTCCTACTATCGATGATCTGCTTTAGGTCCCTCTGTTCCTAGCTTATTTTATTATCAACAAATGGCCCATCGATATGATGCTTATTTTTTCCTTCATCAATCCAACTCAATCGCGTCGCCATCTTACCTCTCCTTTTCCACCCTCAAGGTGCTCCTCAAATTCCAATCTTTACCTATTGTTCTTTTATTGAAGATCATGTATTTTCCCCTTCTCCACCTTGTCCTTCCCCATCTATCCATATTCCTTCTACTTTTCCTGCTTATCAATTAATACCTTTCTTAATTGATTTGCCTAAATTCTCAGCTAATCCTTCTTTAGCTTATTTCTCATTTTATGATTTTGCCTACCCATCTCTTCATCCTCTTTTACCCATTCCTCTTCCATCTCCTACCACTTCTATTTCTCAACCCCCTCAGTTGGTTAGTGGGTATGAAGGATTTGATCAACAGATTCCAAGAAGAAGAGGATGGAGCTCAATTGATTCTCTTATGGGACCGAAGATTAATTGGCCATTAATTTTAGGGGACTCGACAACTACTTATCAAGCGTACCAAAATTATCTCCATTTTGCCCAACAATATTCACAATCTCTAGATACTTCAATGAGATTGACAGCCCACTTTGCTTGGTACCTAGCATATATGCATAGGCATTCCCATAATGATCAAAAGGCCATTCCAAAGTTATGTATGAATGTCAATGTCAACATTGATTCCCAACAATTGGATGTCCTATATTTTCATGCCCTTTGGTTGCCTAGCAGATACCTTGTTTCACTAGAAAGGATGTGCTGCCTTCAATTCTTTCAGAATCCTCCAAAATCTTTTATAGATGAATCCTTATCCATGGACCATTTCGTAATCATCAAGCTTTCAAGCGGAGTCATCTTTATTTATACCCCTGGATGTATCTTCCATGCTTCTTAATGATATATCTCTTTTTTGGAGGTCCCATTCAGATGGTTGTTTTGTGTTGGTGTTGTGTTAATTTTTATGTGATGAGTTCGTGGTGGTTGAATATTGGATTTGTTTGAGAGCTCTCTTTTTTACTATTGAACTGATGGTGATGGTGGATGGAAAGCCTATGATGCCAAGTTGAAGAACCTCTTATATCCTTTACAAATTTATCATGACTTTCTATTGTTTATAAGATGTGTTAATGCATAAGGTGTTTTCATTTAGTTGTATTCTTTCTTAGATATAGGTGACAAGTGGGGATCATGGTTGGGTGGATTATTGAAGATACTAAAGAAGATCGATTTTAGCTCTTAATGAACTTATATTACCTCTTTTTTAGGTCGCAAGGACACTTCCATATTAAGTGTGGGGATATATTGAATGCTGAAATGACTAGATTTTTTGGTTGATTTTTGTTGTTTTTGAGGCCTAAATGGTTGATTTTTAATGGATTTTGAGTGAAGATTAGTTATTTTGGAAGTGTTTGAGAGTGTTTTGGATGATATTGACTATGTTTTGGAATCTCATGATGATTTTCAGTAGAAATATGAGGTTTTGTGATGTTCTGATAGGTTCTGTTGAGGTTCTGATACCTTCTGTTTGGCTTTTGTTTTGTTTTGATTCCGTATGAAGAATGGATTGATGATTGATGAAGGTTGAGGTCTTTTGAAATCTTATTGAATAGTTTTTTATAGTTTGGGATGGTTTTAGTATGAGTTATGAGGTTTTGGTATTTTCTATTGACCTTCTATAACCCTCTGATGAGCTTCTGTAGAGCCTCTGTTCCAGCTCTGTTCATGTTCTATTTTGTTCTGTATGCTTCTGTAAGTGTTCTATAGAATTTATGTGTGATTTTGGGAAATTTTTCTAGCTTGGAAAGATGTGACTGTAAGTTCAAAAGAGCTCAAGGAAGTGGAAGAAGTAGCTACTGAAGACTCAAGAGAAGACTAGAGTGAAGTGATAGTGTTGAGCTATGAAGAGTCACTATAGTGGCTCTAGTAACCTTTCATATCAGACACACCTCTTGAAAGGGACGTCCACGACCTAAGAAGGATTATTATAAGTGATTATTGAGTATTGTAGTGAGGAGATGATGTACTATTGATTGAGAGAGAAAGAGAGAGTTAGATATAGCCAATTCTATGTAAAACAATGTGTCTATCTATGAGAGATTGAGAGAGAAAAGTATGAAGACAATGAAGATGAATCACATGTGATTATTTCCATTCAAAAGTGGTGTTTCTTTTGTGTTCTCTTTGTCTATCAATAAAACAAATGAGAAATATGAAGAACATGATGAATTTTGTTAAAGATATATATGTGGGAGATATCTACTATGATGCTGCGTGAAGATTTGTTCTTTCCTTGTTGTGGTTCTCTAAAGAATGAAACAAAAGCTTGTTGATGTTACAAGATAGATTTTCTTGTAGTAGAAACCCTTTTATTTGGTGTCTCTCTTGGGGCTTCAAGAGGAATAATCCTATCTACATGCCCTATCTGTAGAGAATTGGAGTTGATTTCAACCAAGAGGTGCATGATATGTATGATTTTCCTAAGATCTATGATGTAAATATTGCATCTTCGGAGGAGTGCATGACCTTCACAGAGAGGGACCTCCACCCATCTATAGTATGCTTAAAGAAATTCTCTTCTTTCCCAGATCCTCCCTTCATCACCACTTGTAATTATCTCTACCTCTTGAGAATCTTACTAAAACAAAAGCCTATTGTAGAGGAAGAGCGGTTACTGCCCCTCTTCTTTGACATTAATGTAGGGATAGATAGCTGTACAATGACCCACCTAATGATATGAGAGCCACTCTCTTTCCACTAGTGTTCTATATGAGCTTATTAGAAGATATGAGGGATAGTAGGTTTCACCCATTTTTACCCACCACACCTCTCAATGTAAGAATCAACTTGAAGGTCTATATGCAAATCCAATCTTCCCTAAGCAAATCCCTCAAGCCTCCCTATAGCTTTGGCCCCCACCCACCATGAGCAAGATGCCACTTAATGTACTCCCTTGTAACCAAAAAAAAAAGAAAAAAGAAAATAAGTGAAAAAGAAAAGAAAAGATAAATAAAAGCCCTCCATTTGTACTCTATGAGTGTCACAACCACTGCACCTAGGGACCACTCTAGCCCCTCCCCCACTTCACGACTTAGGGCACATCAAGGACATGGCATTTTGATGAGTCTATCTTCCTATGTCATACACAATACCTTCCTCTATGGGAACTAGGTCCTCAAGTGTGGGACAATATCTTAGGCTTTCAACCCATCTCCCAATTCCACCACTTACACAATGTGCACTGCATGGTAAGGTAGACACCCCCGCAGGAACTGCACTCGTTCTTCTTTTCAAGTATATTGTGTAGCAGTGTGGCAAGCCAACAAGTGCGGAGGCCTTCTTCAACCACCAATCTATCTTTTACATCAACAACCTTAAAATCTACTTCACAAAGCATCTCCAACATGACCAACCTCCCCAAAGGCTCCAAGAACTATTCCACACTAACCCTCAACATCTTCAGCCTGTATCATCAAGTGCCATGGGACACTCAGCTAGGAGGGGGTACTATTAACCCTCAAAATACCAAGGCAAAAAATCTAGAAAATTGAATGTGAAAGACAGTCCCAAAGCAAGAGGAAGATGGAGGACAAACAGGCACCAAGAAAATTTGGAAGACACAAAGCACATGAAAATTTTCTAAATGTAAGAGAGAGGCACACAAGAATAAGTAAACCTTAATATTTTTGCAAAAAGAGCACCATGTGTATTGTAATTTATTTTGTAAAACAGTGTCAGGCTCTCTTCCATGCAAATTATAAATACGAGGCATAGGTTAAGGCCATTCTAATAAGAAAGGAGGAGGAAATAGAGTGGAGGAATGAACAAAGGCCAAACCAAAAAGAGGATGGCCATCCAAGGAGGACGTAGGGCATGTATAAAAGTAAAAAAGTGAATAAAGAAGCTCATTCTTGGTGTGTGGCCAAACTTACTCTCTTCTTGTTTCTTGTTTCTTACGTCATTCTTGTGTATGAGAGAGGGAGAGTGTGTGTGTGTGTGTGTGAGTAAGGGATTGTGGAAAAATTCTTCTTCTCCTCTGTTCATCGTCATCATCTTCTCTTCTCTTTTCTTGCACATGTAGCTATGGAGCTTGGAGATGGAGCATGCTTGAAAGCACATATTGGATTGTGGAGCTACCAACAAATTTGTGGAAGGAGGCAACTTGATCAGATACAAAGGTTAGCTCACTATACTTGTGTGTGTGTGAGTACGCAGGGCTATGTGAGAGGTATCCATAGCCCTCAGCTTGAAACGCTTGAAGCAATAAGTGATCGTGCTTGTGAGAGCGCCAATATGCTTATAATATTTTAGCTCCCATTGGTAGCTATATGGATATCCAGCCCAAGCATCTAATGGGAAGCTAGGTTTTTTAGAAAGGGAGCTTTGCATAATAAGATATTGATGATCAAACATAGTGGCCATTCATCTTGGCATGTAGATTTGGAGTGGACCTCAAAGTTAGAGTCCTACTTTGACATCTTCCTTAGTTTTGATGATCAGAAGATCCACTTTGCTACATTTTATCTTGAGAATTTTTCTCATACGTAGGGAGATACATAAAAAGAGAGAGCCAACAAGTTGATAGTTGGAAATGTTGAGCTAGCTGTGAAATGAAGCTTCTATGTAGAGATGTAGGTTGAGAGAGAGAAGAGATATAGACACACGATTTGTGGTAGTACTGAAGAATATACCTTAATAATGATTTAAGATAGGTATATGTACTATGTACAACCTAGCCCTTATGGGCTAACACAAGCACTGCCCTTTATCCCAACAACCTCTCCCCTAAAGGCAATGTGCCCAAAGGTAGAGGAAAAGAATCATCTAAGTCTAAGTATATACAAAGCTGAAGAGACTATACCTATCCAATACCCATCATCTGCCTGCAATGGGAAAACCTCTTTGCTAGAAGACCTTTCATGAGAACATCTGCAGGATTATCATCAATGTGCACCTTGACTAGATCAATGCTCTTGATGTTAAGTACCTCTCTGATGAAATGATACTTCACCTATATATGTTTTGTATTTGCATGAAAGACAGGGTTTCGTGCTAGCATGATAGCACTTTGACTATCACAATGGACGACAGGAACCTCAGTAATCCCAAGCTCAGCAACCAAATGTGACAACCATAAGGCCTCTTTGCATGCCTCAATGGTGGCAACCACATACTCTGCCTCCATAGTAGACAGTGCAACACACTTTTGTAGCCTAGATATCCAAGAGACAGATCCCCTTGTTGTGTGAAGTTAAATACATACCTTGTAGTGGACTTCTTGCAGTCTGCATGTCTAGCATAGTCTATATCCGTAAAGCCAACGACAGAAAATTGTAGCCATTCATCATCCACAGAAGTTACCGTGTGAACGCGAGTCATGGGCCATAAGTCGAATTTGACCAAACCCATTTAAAACTTATCAAGCAAAACAAATCACAAAGCTTTAAGCTTTAAAGCTTTATAGCTTTAAATCTTATGAAGATAAAGAAGACGTCGACAAATAGGCTGCCACCCCCTTTTTTTAATTAAAAAATGATGCCTTAAACCCCCCAAATTTGGAGTTCTTGTTTATGGGTGAAAATGCCCAAATTGCCCTTCTGTAATTTAACAGTTAACTCTAGTAATCTCCCCCTCTTCTCAATTCGATAAGAGACTTGGATTGAAGGAAGATCATTCAAGAGCCAAGTGAATCTGTCATAGCCTCTCTGGACCTCAAAGATCAAATCGCCATCATCAGATTGCATCTTGAAAGCTTCTAAATTGCTGATTTTCCAAGATACCCTCCATAAAGAGCTCTTCTTCTTCAATTTAGTTATATAAATACGAGGCATGAGGATCTCTTGCGCAAAGGAGGAGAGGCTCTTCCCAGGAGTATAGAGCAAGAGGGAGTGGGGCAAGAAAAGAGTGAGAAAGGGAATTTCTCATCATGAAGATAAGGAGGATACTTCGCGAGCTTTTCAATTCGAATTCTCCATCCCTTCTATCCTACTTCCCTATGGAATCAAGACTCTTCTCGATTTTCCTAAATTCCTAGTGATCACCAACCCCCATCAATCAAATTTCCATCAATCTAATTATCCCCAAGCTCGTACACCAAAATCCCATTTTCAATCTTGTGATTAAAGACCATGGCCTTGAAGAAGAAAGTTACAAAGGTCATAGAGGCAGGAGCTACCAATAATGTTGCGGACACAATCACTACAAAGGGAATGGCAAGTACTGGGGTTACAAATGAAGCTACAAATACCATCAACCAAGGACCCATCATGTGTTGAGATATCGAGCTCCAATCGTGATATGCCAGGGTGACCGTTGTGCACTTATGTCACCGACGTGTCAGTTGCAGATGCGGTTGGTACACCGCCCATGAATAATAGCTAGATGATAGCTATCCTTATCTACTCTAGTTCGTGGCTTAGTTAGTATGCTACCTTAGTAAGTTGAGTTTGGTTTGAGACCCATATATAGGGTTCTTCTATTTCTTTGTATGAGAGTTCTTTTGGCTTACACAACTAAGAAGAGGAAAACTGTTTTCAGCCTCCACCTGTGTGTGTATTCTCCCATTGTGCAAGCAAGAAAGCTACAAGTGAGACTCCTTCCTTCTCTCCCACAATCTTGACATGGTATCAGAGCCTTGTTCGTGGTAAGGAGCTCAAGAAAGCAAGCCAAGCTCGCAGTGTTCTGGTAAGAGGAGCAGTGTTGCTTTCATTTTCTGTTTTGGGAGCAGATCTCTGCAGGTAGCACAACCGGAAATTGCAAGAGTGCATTGTCTCAGGTTGAGACGCCCTTCGCGGTAAAGCAAGAGGGCAGTATATGCTGCGGGTAAGGGCTTTAGCCCTTGGCGGCCTTGTTTTTTTTATTTGAGGCCATTTCAGGGCCTATTTTGGAGGTGGAAGTTTTTTGCATGCACTCAAGAAAAGGCCCAGTTTTATGCTGTGCAGCCACTGTTCTACAGGTCGGTGAAAAGTTACTGTAGAAATTGCATCGTATGCTTGTGCGCAGATACATTGGGAGTTACAGAATCATCCTTGTTGCCTGTTGATGCAAAATCGTCACTAGGAAGTGACTGTGTGGTTAAATACCACTTTCGTCAGTTTTGCAGATTTGCCCTTGTGAGGCCGAAGTTGTGTTCTCTGCAGTGACAGAATTTTTTGCAGTATTCTGTAATGGCGTCTGATTCTCTTTCATAGATTGTAACTGAAAAGCTTGACAAGAACAACTTCCAAGCATGGAAGTTTAGAATGACGAATTTCCTTATGGGAAAAGGATATTGGGAATTTGTTGCAGGAAATGAAGAAGAACCAGTTCTTCCTGATGTTCCCAATCAACAGCAAATGCACGCATTCAAAGCATGGCATGAGAGAGCCAGCAAAGTTATGTACTGTGGCTGTCTATCAGTATTTCAGACTCTATGATTGTGTATATTCAGGATGCAACTACGCCAAAGGAGGCATGGGATACTTTGTCAAAAATGTATAGCACAAATACGCAAGCCAGGAAAATGCAGCTCAAGCAAGAGTTGCATAATGTGCAAAGAGAAAGTATGAGCATCAATGACTACCACATGAAGGTGAAGAAGATTGCAGATGTACTTGCTTCCATTGGGTCGCCAGTGGAAGATGATGATTTAGTTTCTGTGACCTTGAATGGTCTAGGAAAGGATTATGCACAGTTTCGGACATCCATTTCAGTTCGTGAAAGATTTAATGATTTTGAGGAGTTGATTGCTCTTCTAATTTCTGAGGAGCAGAGAAATGGTGGTGCATCTTCTTCAAGAGGAACTTCAAAAGAAATTGTCTTCTACTCAAATGCTGGAAGAGGTAGAGGCAGAGGTAGAGGAGGCCGATTTGGAGGCCGTGGTAGAAATCAGAATATGTAGCAAACTCAAGAAAACCAGTCCTATGGAGGAGGATGTGGTAACTCTAGAGGCAGGGGGAGCCAAAGAGGTCGTGGTGGATGGCAAAGAGGCCAAAATGCAAACAACAATGTTGAATGCTACTATTGTGGTAAAATGGGTCATATGGCTAAAGACTGCTATAAAAAGCAGAATGACATCATGAATGGAAAACTGCAACAAGGGAATTATGCATCTTCTAGTAGACATGGTGATGACAGAAATGAGCATTTGTTTATGGTGCAGCACATGAACAATTTTGTGACAAGTGCAGAAGAAAGCAATGATATATGGTATGTTGACTCAGGTGCATCAAACCACATGACAGGCCATGTAGAATGGATGGAGGATGCAAGGAAAATGGAAAAACTAGGATTTGTGGAGACTGGTGATGATACTGCACATCCTATTGTGTAGATTGGAAAAATTCCTTTGTCTATGCAGGATGGGAAAAAGAAATACCTGTCCGATGTATTTCATGTCCCGAATATCACCAAGAATCTGGTTTCTGTTGGTCAAATGGTTGAGCAGGGCTTGCAGGTCAGATTTAATCCTCATGGATGCTTTGTTGAGGATATGAAAAATAAAGGTCGCTTGATAGCAAAAGGAAAGAAAAAGGGAAGAATGTTTACGTTGGATGCAGACATGTCTGAATTGAGTGCAGCAATGTTTGCACATGGGACCGGTGTAGTTGCAGATATTGATATCTGGCATAAAAGCATTGGTCATGTTAATGTACAACGACTTAAATCAATGCAGGCCCAAAATATTGTTGCAAGATTGCCTAAATTCAAGGTTCCAAAAATGCATAAGGTATGTGAAGCCTGCCAATTTGGAAAACAGGCAAGGAAACCATTTCCTAGATATGTTCAAGAGAGTAAGAAGCCATTGGAATTAATCCACTCTGATGTGTGGACTACTAAAGCTTCATCTCTTGGAGGCTGTCATTATTTTGTCACTTTTATTGATGACTATAGCAAAAAAGTTTGGGTGTATTTCATGAAAAAGAGAAGTGAAGTTTTTGGGCATTTCAAAACTCTTAAAGCTATGGTTGAGAAAGAAACAGGTCTGCAAATAAAATACCTAAGGTCAGATGGAGGGGGAGAGTACCTCTCAAATGAGTTTGCAAGGTTCCTGCAGGAGCATGGCATAAAGCAGCAATATTCATGCAGTCATACCCCACAACAAAATGGAATTGCAGAAAGGAAAAACAGGCATATTGGAGAGGTATCTTGCACCATGCTCAATGAAAAAGACTTGCCTGATTTTTATTGGGCTGAGGCAGTTGCTACAGCAGTCTACATAATGAACATGACTCCCACTGCAGCAATACATGGGATGACTCCAGAGGAGAGGTATACTGGTAGGAAACCAGATATTTCTCATTTGAAAATTTTTGGTTGCATTGCCTATGTACATGTGCCAGATGAGTTGAGATCCAAGTTGGATCCAAAAGCTGAGAAGTGCATCTTTATTGGTTACTCTTTGCAGCAAAAAGGGTATAGATGCTATAACCCTTCTACTCGTAAGTTTGCAGTGAGCAGAGATGTTGTTTTTGATGAGATGAGTAGCTGGTATAAACCAGTAAATGTGATTGATGATGCAGATGCACAAAATGGTAATGCTGCACAGAATTCACAGCAGCAGTCACAAAATATTAGTGGACCTGGAGTGTCCTCTAGCAGTGGTTCACATTCTTCGCCATGGACAGGCAGATTGAGATCAGGAGAATCTTCTCAAAGCAATGTAGATAGTGGTATGCAGGTATCACGAAAAGGAAAAGAGAAGGTTGATCAGCCCATTTTTGATGTGAATGCAGGTCACTCTTATGTGGATGGTGAATCCAGTGGCTTAGAACAGAGCATTGATGATGAGTTGGGTATTCCTTCTATTATTACACCTGGAGTAAGGAAGACCAGGGATGTTTTGAGAGCATCTGGGAGTGAACCTACTTTGCGCAGGTCTACGAGAGCTAGGTATCCTGTGGATAGGCTGAAATATGATGGATTTACAGCCATTCACTATGCATATATGGTCAAAGTGATACAGGAACCAGAACCCACTTCTTTTGAGCAAGCCATGGGAAAAGAAAAATGGGAGAAAGCCATGGATGAAGAAATGGATGCCTTGGAAGCAAAGGCTACATGGGAATTGGTACCTTTGCCTAAAGGTAAGAATGCAATTGGCTGTAAGTGGATTTATAAGGTGAAGCACAATGCAGATGGTTCTGTGAACAGATACAAGGCAAGATTAGTAGTCAAGGGGTATGCACAAACATATGGCATTGACTATGAAGAAACATTCAGTCCGGTTGCAAGGATGGCAACCATAAGAGCAGTCATTGCTATGGCTGCATCAAAGGGATGGTCTTTACATTAGATGGATGTAAAGAATGCCTTCTTGCATGGTGATTTGCAAGAAGAGGTCTATATGGAGCAGCCACCAGGTTATGTGCATGCTGTTCATCTTGAGTTTGTTTGCAGGTTGAAGAAAGCCTTGTATGGCTTGAAGCAAGCACCTAGAGCATGGTCTGACAAGATAGGACAGTATCTTGTCACTATTGGCTTTCAGATTTCCAAGGCAGATTTCTCACTTTATGTGAGAAAAATAGAGAAAGATATTATGCTACTTGTCATTTATGTTGATGATTTGATTATGACAGGTGATAATGATGAAGATATCCTTCATGTGAAAATGCTATTGAAGCAGAAGTTTGAGATGAAGGATTTGGGAGAGCTGCGTTATTTCTTGGGCATTGAGGTGATTAGATCACCAAGTGGGATACAGCTCTTGCAGAGGCAGTATGGATTGGACATGCTGTCCAAATATGGGATGACAGGCTATAAGCCTATTTCAGTTCCTTTGGAGCAGAATATGAAGCTGAGCACAGATGCAGATGAGCTTCTGGAAGACCCTACTATGTACAGATGCATAGTAGGAAGCTTGATTTATATGACTATTACCAGGCCAGATTTGAGCTATGCTGTTGGATTGGTAAGTCAGTTTATGCAGGCTCCAGGGAAACCGCATTTGGATGCGGCTAGACGCATACTCACGTATGTGAAGTCCACATTGCAGTATGGACTATTTTATGAGACTGGGGTTCAGATACAGTTGCATGGATACACTGATGCTGATTGGGCTGGTAGCATTTCTGATAGACGATCTACCAGTGGATATGTGTTCTCTTTTGGGAGTGCTGCAGTCACTTGGAGCAGCAAGAAACAGCCTACAATTGCCTTATCCAGCACAGAGGCTGAGTACAGGGGTACAGCAATGGCTGCATGTGAGGTAGCTTGGTTGCATAAGCTACTTTATGATATGCATCAGTCTACAGATGGGCCCGTTGTCATTTATTGTGACAACATGAGTAGTATACACTTGGCAAATAACCCAGTCTATCATACTAGAACAAAGCACATTGAGGTGCATTATCACTATGTGCGAGAGAGGGTTTTACTAGGTCTTATTGATCTAGTTTATGTCAGCACAGAGGATCAGGTAGCTGACATATTCACGAAGGCATTGGGCACAGAGAAGTTGCGCAAGTTCAGAGACCTGCTTGGTATGCAGGAATTGGGATTGAGCTCGAGGGGGAGTGTTGAGATATCGAGCTCCACTTGTGATATGCCAGGGTGACTGTTGTGCATTTATGTCACCGACGTGTCAATTGCAGATGCGGTTGGTACACCGCCCATGAATAATAACTAGATGACAGCTATCCTTATCTACTCTAGTTCGTGGCTCAGTTAGTATGCTACCTTAGCTAGTTGAGTTTGGTTTGAGACCCATATATAGGGTTCTTCTATTTCATTGTATGAGAGTTCTTTTGGCTTACACAACTAAGAAGAGGAAAACTGTTTTCAGCCTCCACCTGTGTGTGTATTCCCCCATCGTGCAAGCAAGAAAGCTACAAGTGAGACTCCTTCCTTCTCTCCCACAATCTTGACATCATGGATCCCCATGTACTATATTTTTATAATAAAGGCTGCTAGTAGGCCACCATCCCATGAATTGGCAACAAAAGTTGTAATCATAAAATAGTAATTTTATTCATTTCCTGCATATAACCTTTTAAAGGAATTCTTAACCACAAAATTCCAACGGGTAACTTGGGTTTGTACAAGATGAGCCTAAGCGAGTACAAGGAAGGTACTATGCCCCTAAAATATTTTATTTGTGTTGATAAAATGAAACCTCTAATGGGTAATCACAGATGCTAATTTTCAGTATATAAAAGACATTGTGAAATGGAATTGTCAAAAAAAATAATTTTCATAATAAAACTAACCAAGATTTCTTTTATTGTGGCCAAGGACCCATGAAACTCCAAGGGAATTATTCTCAAGAATAAAGTTCTTATTTAGATTTAGTCTAACTAGATCCCGAGGAAGGAAAAATCTAGGAAGACTATTGGGAAGTATTGCCATTTATGCTAATTTTATCACTTATGCTAAGTTTTGCCTTGATGTTATTATTTTTAGAAAGAAAAGATTTGTCTTGGAAATAAATCTGTTAAAAGTAATGCAGTTGAAATAAGATGTTTGTGATTGTAAGTTAGATTCTAATCTTTCTTAAAAACATCAAGCTAAAAGATGGATGACTAAGTATAGATTGTTGAATTGAGGTAGTGTTCTCAATGGCACTAGACCTCTCCAAGGCTACATGAATAAAACCTACTCCAAGGGGTTTTCTCTTTTTGTTTTGCGTTAGTGAGTATAGATCACTCATGACACGAAAGGTCTCGTCATAGAGAACTCTAGTTGGCAAGAGGAGGTGAGAGTACCAGGAGGCTCTGGTCATAAACTCCTTAGGCTCCCATGAACTGCCAACTATCCTTCAATTTCCAAATTGTGTCCTAGAAGTTCCAATACTAGTTGGGTAAACGAAACTTGGAGAGAATAATACATTCGAATAGAAAACATTGTAAAAAGTCATTTTTCTAAAATGAACTATTGAGAAGGAATTGCTTTACTTTGTTTTTGTGTCGTGAATTAAAGGCATGTAATGAATTTGTATCAAGAGATAATTCAAAGAAGCTGTTTTTATATGTTGATCCTAAAGTGGTAGGTAATTAGATAATTAAAAATACTCTCTCAAGGGAAGCGGGAGGATGGACCTTAACGAATCTAGACCTATGGTTGGGCGGTCTCGATAAGCCGAGAGCTTTCCTAAGAAGGAATAAAAATCGCATGTTTGATAGACCATTAAATATTAGAAACCTGACTCGCATTACTTTAGAACCCTGGGTAGAAGGGATTAAAGTGTCATACTTCTCCCATTCTCTTTGAACCCAACGCAACATAAGTCCATTTCAATTCGGCGATTCCTATAAGGAATGGAATCTCAAACCGCTGATATTAATCAACCACTAGTAGTTGATTTGACCAAAAAAGACTCATGTCGATCCTCCTGGGAACAGCTAGAACTTCCACTATGGAGTAGACTCAAGCGAGCCTAGTTAGCAAACTCTAAGGGTTTTCATCAAAATCCTAGACTACGCTTTCTAGGACATCTCTTGATGGGCTACAAAGAACGTATCGCCAAGGAAAGCTCGGGTGGGCATGTTACATTTAGTATCAAAGTGCACATTGATGTAGGATACAATGCAAGTAAATAAAACTAGTTATATTTACAACATACAATATATTTCCCTTACATAGTGAAATCTTCTCTTGTTAATATATGTTCTTGATTTCTGGCACAAAGATGAATCTTGAGAACGATTCTTGATTTTCCAAGTCATGTTTACGTCAGCAATGCACTCCTCTATTTTCTATTGGAGAAACCAAATAATGCGAATATTAGATCAGATATACAATTCTTTACCCTTGTATTATGAAAGACAATGGATGTTAAGCAGAGGGTATTGTTACATTGATGCAAACCGTCTTGCTTACCTCTAGAATAATTTAAAGCGGCTAAGGTGGATGGAAGCCCTTAAGGTTGCCAAGATTTATCTCTTCTATGAGGCCAGAGTAAACTCAAACATGTTCATTAGAGGGCAATAGGTCAAGTTAAACCAGTGCATCTATGAGGAGGTTACAAGGGTTATACCGGTTGATCGAGTCATAGTTGTAGGACGCTCCAGTTGCCGCAACTACAAGAAAGATGGATTACCTGATCTTCCCCTGAAATATAGATTTCTATATATCTATTCCCAAAATCCTAATTACTATGCGATAGATGTATCGCAATGCCATGCCTAGATTGTGGTAAAAAAACCTTTTCCAAGAATTATTTTTGTCCATCTGTTTGTCTCCTTGATTAATCAGAAATAGTGAAAAGATATTATCCGTTTGATGACTTTTTTTTCTAATTAAAATTAAAACTCTCTCTTGTAGTGTAAACCCTGATCATTATCAGAAGGAAAGTAGTACATAATATCCTTCCTAAATTAATGAGGTAGATTAAGTAAATAGACATCTTTTTTAATATGGTTGGAAAGAAAATTGATCATAAAAATTGCATAATTTCCCAAAATCTCACCCCGAATCTCAATACTATGGAAGCTCAAGAGAAGAAATTTCTTCTCAAGTATTATAAGCCACCAAAGTTTGATGGTAAAGGGAGGGACATTCCAAGTGAAGCAAAAACATGGATAGAATCTATGGAAGACTATTTCACTACTACAAGGACTACACCATCAAATCAAGCCATGATCGCCAAACTAAAACTTACAAGAGATGCCCCTCTTGGGTGGAAACAGTGGTGCAAGGACCAAAGAATGTCAGAAAGTGTTATCACCTGGGACAAGATTAAGGATGCTATGCATGGGAGATATCTTCCACCTACATGTCAAGCCCAAAAGATGAACTAGTTCTTCAATCTAAAACACTTAAGGCTAAGCCTAGAAGCCTACTACTCCAAATTCATAACACTTCTAAAATATGCACCTGCGATGGATGTTTCACATCAAGTATCCAAATCTTGCAATGGTATGAATCCGCCCTTGAATATGTGTCTTCAATCAATGAGACCATCGGATTTATAGGATGCATTGATCCAAGCAGCTCCAATAGTTCAAGGGATCAAACAAAGGCCAAGAAATGCAAAAATTTGAAAATGTTATATCCATGCCCTCACATAGGAACCCCCTCCTATTTTAAATAAAAGTAATTGAAATTTATTTTCCTTCCCCTTGTTGTCGTCGAATAGGTGGCGGGAGGAGGAAGAATGAGATGACGATAGCGAGGAAGAAGCATATGACATTGAAGAAGATGATGACAGTGATTGCGAGGGGAAGGCCATGGGCCTACCACCCCTCCCTAGCCTTCTCGACCAATTTGCAGCAGCACCGCCATGCAGTCGGTGGTGGGTGGTGGCACCAACACCACTCCACTTCCTCCCCACCCCTCCCACTATAACCCCTCCCCCCCCCCCCCCCCCCCCAAGATTGCAATTTGGACATCTCTTCTTCCTCTTCTCCATCGCAAGGAGAGAAATGACATGTTGCATGGAGAGAGAGAGAGAGAGAGAGAGAGAGAGAGAGAGAGAGAGAGAGAGAGAGAGAGAGAGAGAGAGAGAGAGAGAGAGAGAGAGAGAGAGAGAGAGAGAGAGAGAGAGATAAAGAGAGAGAGAGAGAGAGAGAGAGAGAGAGAGAGAGAGAGAGAGATAAAGAGAGAGAGAGAGAGAGAGAGAGATAAAGAGAGAGAGAGAGAGAGAGAGAGAGAGAGAGAGAGAGAGAGAGAGCCTTCTAGAAGGTTTCTCCCTTTTCCCCTCCTTAGAGGGTGTCCACACGTGTTTACCCCTTTCCTCTTATCCCAAGCTTAACCCCCCATCGCAATAGAAGAGAGCCGGCCTGACATGCTACCTCTTCGACGAGAGAGAGAGAGAGAGAGAGAGAGAGAGAGAGAGAGAGAGAGAGAGAGTTATTAGTTGAAAGTATGGCCCCAAAATGAAGGGAGACATGCACCAATGGTAATCCTGCATCCAACAATGGAGCCATTGGTCAGGGCATTACCATTAATACGAATACAATGTTGGGTACGGATAATTTATCTCCAAATATGTAGGTACTAATTGCCATCTCCTCTATTCATTAAGACTTAGACCATATTGCTTTGGCATGCGCATGACTATGAGTAGCTTGAAATTATTTTTCAAAGGTCATGTGCTCATAGGAAATCATAGGATAATTCTTTTCGCATCAGGTTCTCCATAACCCTAAATGACCTTGCATAGATTTATGCACACGGTGCATTGAGGTTCGCGCAAATCCTTGTACCCAAATCCCATCATTACGTCCCGGTGCTATGCAACAAAATCATACGTAGCATGAAAAGCATATAAGGTTACCTTGAGGGTTATGCACATACACAGTACATGCATGGGAAATATTATATGAAACATACATCAATGGTACATGAAATGATCTTGCATTAAAAGTCTTGCATCCATCCTATGAAGGTTTTGCATTAAATAATGGTTAAGGAGTTTACCTTATGTTGCAAAACCATGAGTTGATTACAACTCGCACAATAATTCGAGAATTATTTTACATTGGAAGATAGTCTTGCATTGTTACAAATTTGTCTCGCATTCTTTGCCTGAAGGAAAATAAAGATAAAGTCAAGTTAAAATTCTGCATAGTATCGCTCCTTAATCCCAAGGGGGAGAGCAAATATGCGATGGGGATATTATCATGGCTATTCTTGCATTGTTTGGAAAAATACAATTGGCTTTGTTGGTTGATCAAACAACACCCTAAATGGTTTTATAGTCAAGTGATTGTTGGATTGTGATTTGGATGATTATTCCAAGTGCTTGTGATTGATGGTAAATTCATGGTAGGGATTTGTGATGACAAGTTGCCATGGGAATAAAGGAATGTTTTCTAAAATATGATATGAGGGCTGAATGCCTTGTTTGCGTTTGATTCTTGAATGGATTAATTAAAGAAATGATATTTTGACACAGGTGGATCATCTCCAAAATCACACAGTGGATTAACCGGAGAAGGGCACTGCTCGATTCACGGGCCGAAGGTCGATTGGTGAAAAGGCCAACCACGAAAATGGTGTTTCACTCGTAGGCTGCTTGTGGGTCAAGTGGAGCTCTGGACATCTATGGTGTTGGAAGATCCTATTCTAGATAAAGGATGGAAATTATGGTGCCATGTGATTTGGGCCAGGTACTTCTGTAGGGCAGAAGGGATATATAATTTCTCCTGTATGGGCAAGAGACAAAGATTAACTTGAGATAAGTTAAGGAAGTTTTTTGAACTTGTTTGACAAAAAGGACTACTTGCTCTGTATTCGTGTCTGTGCTATAAATTACGTGAATGAACCCTGTTCCCTAACAAGCTTAATTAAGGAAGTTGATTTTAAATGTCACACATAATTGTGGTAGGACCTAATTAAATAACTAAAGAACACCTATTGAGGGAAGCGGGTGGGTGGAACCCCTGTCCGGTTTGTCCTATGGCAGGGTGGTCCCAGAGAATTGGGAGGCTTCTCACAATGTTTTAGACCCTTAGAAATTGTCAGGTCAGAACCTTGATTCATGTTGTTTCAGGGGACCAGAATGGGACTATGCCCTACGGGTAGAGAGGTTGAGCGATGCATCCCTCTCATTTTCCATTCTCTTTGAACCAAGTGTGGCATGGATCTGCTTCAGATTGGGTATCTCTGCATAAAGTAGGATGTCCAGGATGTGACACTAGAATGCTGTCAAGAGATCTTGACCACTAGGAACCCATATTTCAAGTCAATCCCAGTGGGTTCGACTGCGAACATTCCCAAACTCAAGAAACCCTAGGCGACAAACCCCGTAATATTCCATGGGAGTGCCGAGCGGTATCGCTTAGATTCATCTCTCGATGGACCGCTAAAAATGTGCTTGGACACCTGATAGGTGGGCACATTACACAAACAGAATCAGTCAAGGTAAGGGAAACTTCCAAGATTATGCAAAAACATCCCAGGGGCAATATCAACCAAATAGGACAAAGAAAGTCAAATCAAACGTAGTGGGAAGCTTTATACCCATAAGAAATAGCAATGAGGCTCCAAGGTGCTTTACTACAAGGAACCAGGACATTTCAAGAGGTAGTGCCCGAAGCTTGGCCAAGGTCAATTTTGCGGACAAAGCCAAGATGCCAAGGGAAAGGTTGCTCAAATAAACCTAAAGGAGATTAGTAATGATAAAGATCCCACAATGGAATCCGATATGGAAAGAGCTAGAGTACACACTACTCTCAATAAGAATGGTCCAAATCGCCAATACTCACTAGTTCAAACACCAGCAAATTATCAAGGTAAATCCTTTCGGATTTTACTTGATTATGGAAGTACCCACTCTTTTGTATCACCAAAATGTGCAAAAAGACTAGGCATAAACACTACTCTTGTACCTAGTTTGCTCATAGAGTTAGGAAATGGCAAAGAAGTTCTATCAACACAACAGACAAGCAAGGTAGAATTAAGGTTGGGTGGCAATTCTTCCAAAATGAACTTTCGAATTATAAACCTCGAGGCTTATAAGTGACTGCTAGGAATGGATTGGTTAATCCCAAATAATGCCCATATCCATTGCGGAAAGGGCCAAATAACATTCCAAAACTCAAAGGGAAAACAAGTAACCACTCAAGGAGAAGCATGGAACCCTAAGGTTTAGCTGGCTAAAGCCTCCCGAATAGTAAAAGGACTGAAGAAAGGATCTAATTAAACTCAACAAGGCCGACCGGGATAGTGAAGCTAAGGATCAACCATCTTGGCTAAAAGAGTATGCGGATGTTTTTCCAAAAGCTGACAGAGCTCCCACCAGCAAGGGAAGTAGATCACAAAATTCAACTCATTCTAAGCGCTACCCCTGTTGCCAAACGACCCTACCGAATGTCAATTCATGAAGCCATTGAGCTAAAAGAACAATTCAAGTAGCTATTAAACCAGGGATACATCTAGCCAAGTAATTCACCATGGGGAGTCCCAATACTATTTCAAAAAAAGAAAAACGAAACACTCTACCTTTATATCGATTGCCGTGAATTAAACTAGGTGACAATGAAAAACAAATATCCAATTCCTAGGATAGATAAGTTGCTTGACTGACTCCACAGAGAAAAAGGTCTTTTAAATCAATCTCATCAAGATATTATCAAATAAGAATTAGGGAGGAAGATATCCCTAAAACTGCTTTTAACACAAGGTACAATCATTTATGACTTTATTGTGATGTCATTTGGGTTAACAAATGCTCCTACCACCTTCAATAGATTGATGCAATACATTTTCCAACCCTACCTTGACGACTTCATCCTCGTCTTCTTTGATGATATCTTAACATATTCCAAGAATGAAGAAAACCATGGGCCACAACTACAAATAGCTCTTGAAATAATGAGGGCCCAAAAACTATATGCTAAAAAGAAGAAATGTATCTTCTTCAAGAAGCAGATTGAATATCTAGGGTTCATAATATCGACAAATGGCATTTCAATGGATCCTACCAAGGTCCGAGATGTACAAGACTAGCCACCCCCGACACTGGTCAAGGAAGTGCAAAGCTTTCTAGGGCTAATGGATTGGTATATAGTCTTCATTAAAGACTATGCCTCAATCATTGCACCTCTCATCGACCTTCTCAAAAAGCAAGTCTCCATTACATGGACATTTGTCGAACAATCTAGCATTGAGAAGCTTAAGCAAAGTTTGGTAACCACCCCCACTTTAAGGCTACCCGACCTAAGCAAAGATTTCAAAGTCATAACTGATGCAAGCTCTCTTTCTTTGGATTGTGTGCTTATGCAGAAGTTGCTAACCAATGCTCAGGGGTTCTGGCATTGTTAGCCACACATGCTACCATAAATTCTGCTACATGAAGATCAGGGTCTTCATTGTACTCTTCCTTAAAAATTGGCAATGGGACTACATTTGATGTCCTCTCGCATCAATATTTCCAGGATGAATCTGACTAGGAAGAGGACCTTGAGTTGCAAAAATCAAAGTTGAGAATGAGCTTGCAGCAAAAGCTTCCTTTGACGCCCTAAAAGCACTCTTAACAGAAACATGAAGGAAATAGGAAAAGAGGACCTGGGCTAAGATGGCCAATCATGTAAAAAGGGATGGGTGCCCAAAAGGGGATTAGGGTTAGGGTTTTGTATAAAAGGAAAAAAGTGAACGAAGAAGCTTAGTCTTGTGTGTGGCCAAAACTAGCTCTCCTCTTCTCTTCTTCTTCTTCTTCTTCTTGCTTGCTTGAGCTTGTGCTTGAGAGAGGGAGTGTGAGGGAGTGAGTGTGTGAGGGTGAGGGATTGTGAAGGAGAAGCTCTCCATCTTCTCCTCTCTTCTTCTTCTTCTCTTCTCTTCTCTTGTCTCGCATGTGGCAATGGAGCATGGAGCTTGGAGCTTAAGGATTGAGCTTGCTTGAGCTTGCACCTTGGATCGTGGAGCTACCAGAGTACTTGAGGGAGGAGGCAACTCGATCGAGCATGGAGATAAGCTCACTACACTTTTAGGTGTGAGAGCGCGTACAACTATGTGAGAGGTAGCCATTACACTTGACTTGAAACACTTTTGAAGCAATAAGCAGTCCGTGGGTCTTGGTGGCTGAGAGAAAGCTCCCTTATTTTGATTCCATTGCCACAGGATCAAGGAATTCAAGCTTTGAGTGTTTGTGCACTCCGAATCAAGCATTGAAGTAAGGTTTTCCTCGAACCAGTGCTTGAGATAGATAGGAAGCAAGGGAGTTGAAGAGGTATTCGATCTCCTTTGCAAGTAATTTTTTTGGTTATTTGGATTTAGGGAAGTAGATTGGAGTAGTGCAAGTTGTTACTTGTGATTTGAATGCATTTAGTAAGGAAAAAATTAGAAAAAATAGAGAAATACATAGCATGGTGTTTGCTGTAATAATAGGCCCAAAATAGGAAAAAAACAAGGCAAGGAGAGCTTTGATTCCTACAAACAAGCGCATTGGAGAGTATAGGTGAGTTGTTTTGATTGGTGACACCTTGTCGTTTGATTCTGGAGCTTGCTAGAGACTAGGAGGAAGCATTGAGTGTGATACATCGAATTTTCATTGAGTTTGCACATGTTTTTATCGTCATAGTCGGGTAGTTTGATTCCTAGAATCAGACAGCCCGCCAAAATCGGACAGCCCAGAATCGAATAACCAGAATAAAAAAACGGACGGCCCAAAATCGAATAGCTAAAATTTGATGGCCTAGAATCGGATAGCCCAAAATTGAATAGCCTGAATCAAATAGCCCAAAATTAGATAGCCTAGAATCTAACAACCCAGAATCAGACAACTAGAATTGGGATGGAAAAAATCTGCAAATTAGATAGGAACAAAACATCAAATTTTGACAAACTCTGATCTCACTAGATCCTGTAGAGGTGCCCTAGCCATAGGACACCCCATTGGAGCCCTAGGTGAATGACTGTGACAATAAAGCCAATTAGCTTGAGAGCAAGATCCGACGATCCAGAAAGTGACTATGGCACTGACCCTTAGCCTTGTATCCTAATATAGACCCGAACTAAACGACCAAACCTGCTACCTCTTTGACCACATGTTTAGGACGCTATAGAGACTAGAACAAACTAGCTAGAGTGGTTGATAAATGCATGGAAGAATCAGGAAAGTGTATGCTGCACTGTATTGTTTTCATTGAATTTGCACACTACATCAATTAAATATTTTACATGCACATAAAAAAGCTGAAAGCCTAATTTCACACAATGTATCTTGAAGAGCATACCACTAGTATTTGACTGCCTATAACATTGAGGATTGCTTTAAATAACAAGGAACTCACCCAAGATAAGATAAGCTGAATGAACCCACTAGTAGAAGGAGAACTCAGACATTGAGTAGTGGCCAATGACCCCAACCCCACTGAAGATTGAGAGACTTGAATCGTCAAGCCAATTAGGGAGCAACAACAACAAGCACGATTAGGGACATAGTTCTACCCAACTTGATCAATGTGATCAACACCCTAGTTGCTCAAGAAGTCAACAATATGTTAGGAATCAGTGCCAACCTAGAAAATGACGAGCTTGACTTGGGAGAATTCCTAGTCAACACCTAGAAGATGACCCAGTATGACTTGCAAACCAAAATGGAGCATCATGGTAGACTAGTTGAGGACATCTTAGCCGATCTAGAGGAGGAGAGAAGGTTGGCAATGCAAAGCAATGGCCGCCTACAACCAAGAGCAACGAGTTCAAAAGCTAAGACAAGACATAGAAATACGTGAAGTCCAACGTGTCTTAGCTCTCGCCAATAGAGCCAAGACATGATCAAATGTTGAGAGGGAGAGAGGCTGAGAGGAAAATCTTACGCTAAGCAATCTTCTCATGGAGCAACTCTTAGACAACATAGCTGCGGAGCAAATCAGAGTAGCTCTAGCGACTACGTTGCTCTAGCAGGACTAGGAGTCACCCCGAACTCTAGGAGACAAACCAAGATACTTGTGGTTGCTAAGAAACTTGACAAATATCAGTCCGATAATGACCTATACAACTTTGTGGAGTAGTTTGAGCAAGTATGCAAGGGGAAATACCTCAAAGACCTTGCTCAGCACACACAAGCTTTCGGACTTTAACTAGGAGACAAAGGACAGATGTGGTATACTAGTTTAAACAATACTAAATGCAATGACTTTAATACCCTCGAGAGTCTCTTCTTCAACAAATTCTTTGAGGTAGGATACTCTGACAACCTCATCCTTGGATTGATGAACGTCAGTCAGAAAAACAAGGAGAATATCTGAGACAACATCACCCACATGTGGAGTCTCTTTAAGAGAATACAAGCCACGTGTGGAGGATATCTTAGACAACATTACCCACGTGTGGAGTCTCTTTAAGAGAATACAAGCCACCCACAGAGTGACCTAGGAAATGAGTGGTCTCCATCGTGTTCATAAGTGGAATCCAAGCAAAGAGCTTTACAAAGTCTTGGTGAGCAACTCAAACTTGCAAAGGGATGTGCTAGCTAGGGTCTTTGAAGAAGCCATATGAGTGGATGATCTATTCAAAGAGAGGAGCTCAAGACCCACAAATCGAGACATCACTGCCGCTAGAACCTCAGAAAGAGCTCCAACTGCTAGTAAAAGATCCAACCAAAGCATCGAAGACAAGGGAAAGAATGTCGATGAAAGCCAGAAGTTGGCAGATGTGAAGCTAGAGTTGGCTAAGCTACAAGAGATGATGAGAAGGCTCACATGACCTCACGTGCAATGCATGCATTGTGGAGGAAACCACCTTCCGCGACCAAGTGCATGGATCCTAGATCCAAACCCTGTGCCAATTGCGGTAGGTTTGGATATGATGCAATGCATTGCCGATTACCAAGGTGGTTGCCATACCTATAGCCATACAATTAGCCTTACTACCTATGGAGTAGATCACCACATTATGAAAGGGGAGCTCCACTAGCTCTTCCAGTACCCAATGATTCAAAGCCACCTGTCCCTAGGATGGACACCAACCCCACAGGGATACCTAGACCACCTGGATCCATTGTGACCCATCCATCGACGAGCGATGCTCCAATATATTACGTAGAGGAGCCGGGAAGCATACTAAACCCTTACATCTTGTATGATGATGAGGGTAATCCCAACTTGATGGATTTCGGACCAATATCAGTGATGGAATTGGATAAGGGAAGAGATAGAGATCTAGGAGGATAGAATTAGGAACCCATCGCATGTTCACCCAGGACACATCTCATCTCCATGTCTTGAAAGGGAGCAAGCTAATTGAGACAAGGCTGACCTAAGATGCCCAGAGTGTGAAATCACACACTTGTATGCACAGTGCCCTAGGCGAAATTCATCCACTAGTTCAGCTATCGTGTCATCTATACCATTGGGACTATTTGGAGTTGAAACACTTGATGACGAAGCCACACCAATTTGGTTGAATGTCATGACTTGAGCACATGCAAATCATGCCAATATTTAATTACCAAGACCTAGCAACCTCGATGCAGCTTCAATAGGGAAGAGAAGTCGTAAAAGAAGGAAAAAGTGGGATGAGACAAGGATTACATTTAAGATAGATGGTGCCACCACGTTACCAGAGGGGAAGCAAGTCACGGACGCAAAAGTAGAGACATTTGCTCTAAGACAACAAAAAAGGAAAGTGCCAAGGTTGGAGATTATCTCGATCCGAGGCACCAATTAGAAGTGGTTGATAAGGTCAAGCGGTGGGTGAGAGAAGCCCAAGTACACCTAAAAGATGCGGAACCTATTATGGAAGATGATATCGATGAGCTCTCTAGCGTGAGCATACCAATCTCACCTACTTGGTTCAAATTAAGAGATGCATCCACACCCCATGTAACACCACATAGACAAAGCTTAGACACCACAGATGGGCAGACTACCCAAGATATTTGGCAAAAGAGTGTAGAGCCTAATGAAAAATAGGTAGTTGGCAACTTGCTCATGACATTGATATCAACCCGTATGACCCTACCTTTGGGAGAGCTACTCAGGCAAAAACCTGATGTTATGGCAAGGGTTGAAGCATTGGGTAGAATGACATGATGAGTTTGGCACGACTCACTTGCCTGACCACAATGCAGTAACACACATACCAAGCTTAACCTTGAACTTAGTGCCTAGGTCTTTGCACATGAATACTTTTTGGGAAGGCATAGAGATGCATGTAGTCTTGCCTATCAATGCATTAGGAGATGCTACAAGAAAGAGAATTGTAAACACATAGGAGTAGGAGTTAGTGTACTTAGCCATGCAGTCCTGCAGGCTTGGAGTAACCCACTTGTGGAGACCACAAGGTTTTATGGTACATTGCCTAATGGAATGAAGGGCAGATCATTTGGAGTGCCAAAAGATTGTCCCTTGAGGATAGTGGGAGTCCACTTCTCAATGAACTTCATAGTCATGAAGGGAGTGGACTACAACATCCTGCTAGGCTGACCTTGGATGCAAAATGCACGGGTGATTCGGGCAATGGTCTCATATTCTTAAGCAATAGATCGAAAGCTATAAGATTCAAGATGGACACTTGGAAGACCACTCCAGTCAACCTAGATGCCACCTCTACTATGTTGAAAGGAGACTCACAAGTCAGCAAATCCTATGGGCCACTAACAAAGTATATCCCTTGCCCTGAGGATGAGCGGGATTGGATGCATGTGCTAGACACCATTAATCTATCGTTCTTAGATGAAGAGGAGGATTATAAACAAGCTGCAAGGGCTGTCTCGGTGAGTCCCAAAAAGTCACATAATCATAGCTGCCACCAAAGAATAGGGTCCCACCATTAATACCACGCTGCATGATGGCCAGGAACTCTAGTAATCAACCAATACCAGTGCACCTACCACACAAGCCTCCAATGCTATAATCCCTTGTAAATGTAAGGGTAGCCACCATCACTGAGATTGAGGAAGAGGGTGAGGAAGCAATGGCACTTGTCTACCTACGCATATCAGTGATTGGCCCAAAAACACATGCCTTTGATGCTCATTGATTAGGGAGCTGATTGTAACATCCTTATGCACGATCATTGGACCCTCATTTATCATCCCCAACTATAGCCTATCAATACTAAACTCAACCCATTTTGGAGGATACTCCTACTCACTATTGGGAAAGTGCAAAATAGTGGTCTTTATCGAGACTGAAAGCCTACCTATGATATTCTATGTGATGCTTAACACCAAGTCCGTTGGTAAGGAATTAGGATGCACATTTAAGAAATAAGCACACTGCAATGTCGAGTATGACTCGCAACGCATTCACCTTGCCATTGGCAATGTTTGGATAGTGATGGCTTTTAGCAAGGGCTATGTAGCTCTATCAAAGCATGCAATGCCACTGGTGGAGGAACCTAATGAAGGTCTAAGGAGGGGGGTCGTAACTTGTCCCATCTTGATAAGACAAGTTGGTTGCAACCTAAAGGAGACACATCTAAGATCACTGACCAGGAGCTCAAATGGGTGCCCAAAAGACAACTGCAGGCACCTAGAAGCCAACCCTCATAAGATCGTAACCACAGAATATCACGTCCTAGGCCAAGGAGGCAAAGTTGGCACTACCGAAGCACACGAATAGTCAAGCCGTGATGGGTACCCAAAGACCTATTGCGCACTCAAGGCTACTACGAAGGCAACAACTGGATTTGGTTACCGAAGACTAGGAACGGTACGTATGCTCCTCAATCCAAGTTGTCTAGTCCATCTCCACAAAGTGGTGAGCCAACTAGGGATGAGAAATCCATTGCCTCAAAAAGCACCAAATCCATAGAACCTCACGAAGTATATCAACCAAAGCCGCAACCAACTACGGCCCTAGGCCACAACTCAACCTAACATTTCTAGTGTCCCAACTACTCCACAAGCTGAGAGTAGTACATCAATCGAGCCGCATGACCAATCTATTGCACAAGTGACCAATAGACATCCCATTGAGCCATCCATGAGGCAGGTATCAGTAGTTGAGCTATCCAGCTCCAACCTCCCATAGAACTTAGACCCTCCTATAAGCGTAAATCTATCCTTACATTGGCCATGGACCTAGCCGCGAATATGGGTGCATCAGATGCTTGGACGCCACATTCACCACGCTAGCCAAAAACTATGAATGGCTAGACTTAGGTCTCCTCAATGAGACATTAGCAATGGAAGTGCGCTCCTTGCCATGCACTTGGGAGGAGGACTATGAGTTTGTGTCATCAAGATTCCCAAGGTAGTCAAGGAATTGACTGACAATGAGATCTCTTGAGAGTAGGCTTGTACACAATGATTGATCACATCATATCGCAGGAGTAAAGTCTTTGCAAGAGGCCAAGGGCTAGAAGAGCTGAAAAAACTAGCTAACTCTGACTCTTCATTTCTGCAAAAATGGTATGCTCTGTGCCTCCAATGGGAACAAGAGGGCTACCAAATCATGACCAATGCCAAGTAGTAGAGACTTGCAATCAAAACTGTTGAGTACAACCCTACCTATATGGCTCCTACCTCATTCAGAGTCTTGGCCATCGTGTGCAAATGACCTTTAGAGGAATATGTCATGGTCCACCCCTATTTTGATCAAATCGTGTGACTGAGGAAGAACTGTATATTGCTAGCAAGATGAACTCTGGTGACTCCCTCACAGATGTCCTAACCTACATTACACACATAGGAATTAGACCTCATGACATGGACTATCATGCCCACTTGGAGTATAACCCAAACTTCTACGATTGGCTCATGATGAAGTAAAGTACATCAAGCATGCACTTAAATGCCCTTAACCCTTCATCATACAATCCTAGAAGGGATTTTCATCATTCCCGGGGGGGAGGGCTAAGATGGAAAGGAAAACATGACTTGAACGTCAAAAATTCAAACCAAATTTCAAAAGAAAAAAAGATTCAAAAGCAAAAAAAAGGGGGGATGAATAAAGGAAACTTGTACTTCAAGAAAATCTTTTATGGAATTTGTGCTTGGAATGTGTGGATTGCTTGAAGTCTAAAAAATTCATATTTCTTATTGAAACCATTGCACTATTCCATAATGTTCTATCTTAAACTTTTTTCTTTTTTGCAAAAAGTACTCTCAAAGGAGCTAATTGTAAGCTGTTGGGCCATAACAGGAACTCAAGATGGCATGCCAACTTTCTTTCTTAAAGGAAGAGAAACAAGTACCAATTAGCCACTGAAACACAATTATACAACCAACTAAAGTACTATAGCGTCAACAATTTGAGAGAGTTGGTGAAAAAGAAAGGTATAGTCAAACAAACCGATGTAATCTCCACAGATACATGGAGAAGGTTGGCTAGAAAATTGACAATGATAGATGCATAGAATTCCTAAGAACTTTTGACGAAAGAAGGAACATTAACACAATGGCCACCAAGCACCCTACCATTTTCCTATAGGTTTAAATGGTCCGCATCCTTTTCTCAAGATAGAGATATAATGCTCTCATGAGAAAAATAGGTGTACCATTGCTGGAGAGTCTTGCAGCCAATGCCTTAGATGAGGAAAATTGAAACACCTATGTTGGGAAGACAATACAGACATTGGCAAAGGTACTAGCCATAGCACCAAGGGTGATAGAAAACGAGTCTCCGGATACCATAGCGGAGTCCAACCTACCTCCAAGGTTTTGACTGTAGGCTTTGGAGGAGTGTTAATTGCCATTATTCGGGAAGCTCTAGGGGAGGCAGAAAGAGAAGTAGTAGGAAAGATCCCACAGTTGTCACCAATCCAAGAGGAGCATTGCTCTCCCACCCTAGCAAGCCCAACCATCTCACTTTTAGTAGAGCAGGGCAACATGGAGAGAGCTACTGATAAAAAGGAGAATGACCAACCATCTCAATAACAAGAGAGAGAGGACAATCAGTGAGCAGAAAGGTTCGAAAAGTATCAAGGGGAGATGAAAAGATCACTCTCAAAATCCCCATAAGAAGAACTTGATCCACCTCCAAAGGAAACAAAGAGATGCAAAGGGTGGGGAAGGAATCAAAGAGACTAAAAGAATGAGTGCAGGAACCAAGCCCCTTCTGTGGCCACAACAACTATAGTCAAAAGAACAAAGGGCTCCATGCCAAGCCATGTATTCATTGGCAAATCTCTTAGCCCCCCTTGAAATGTAAGTACTGTAGACAATCAAGATGATGTCTAGCGTGCTCCCTCCAAATGCATCTCCAAAAAAAAAGGGAAAGAAAAAGAAAAGAGAAAATAAAGAGAAGATCCACACAAAACAAAAGGAAAGGAACAATAATCTTTTCCATGTATATCAGAGTACCACAAACACTACACCTAGGAGTCCTCAAATTAGGCATGTCCGGTGGCCTTGGTCAGCTCCCCCCCCCCCCCCCCCCCCCTTCACACTTAGGGCACATCAAGGGCAGGACACACTTAGGGAGTTTATGCTCACATATGGTTAGACTTGTCTCCCTAAGTCACACCCACAACATCTCCCCTCTACACAAAGTGGGTCCTCAAGTGTGGGACAACACCACAAGCTTCCCTAGGTTCGACCAAACTCTCAGTTTCACTAGCATAGACACCATGCAACACTACATAGTGTGGTAGACACACCTCCAGCTAGTGCACTTCCCTTTTCTTTTTTAGGTATACTCAACAATGACAATCAACCACCGACATCAAAGGCCCCCACTACCCAATCAAATCTATTCTTGGCCTCCTCAATCTATCATCCAATTTTGATGCTTTTCTCCCCATCCAATCTCTATAAAGCCCCATCACCGATCCACATGGAAACCCTTCAACCACTTGATCCCTCATCAGCAAGTGCAAAAAGTGCCATGGGATTGGCACTTGGCTAGGAGGATGGTAATGCTATACCCAGTGCAAAGAAAGGAAAAAGAAAATTTAAAAGAAGTAGGGCAAAGTGGAAAAAGGCAATAGGAGGAAAAAAGGCCAAAGGCGCAATGACAACTTTAAAAGTTCAAGGCAAGCGCAAAAGAGGAAAGATGCATTTTAAATATAAAAGTGCACTCTAAATCCTTGTAAAAGAGTACCCGGCTCCCTCCTATGCAATTTGTAAATGTAGATGGGCATGGGTGAAGGCACACTGCAAATAGGAAGGAACTAGGAAAAGAGGACCTAAGTTAAGATGGTTGTCAAGGAAAGGCAAGGAGAAGGTGGGGACTAACCTATTATGAATGTGATATGGTTAAATTTCTTTCACATTGCTGTGGATTTAGATGGCTTTGAGTAGAACTTGGATAAAGAGTTTTGGATTCCATCTAATAAGATACTTGGTGTGAGGAGGAAGGCACAAGAGGATACTAAGGCACTTGGTAGTGATTCACGTCTATAGAAGTCTACAAGAGTAAGAAAGTCCATATAGCAATTCACATATGATAGCTATGTAACTCATCACTATGCATACATAGCTAAGGTTGTGCATGATAGAGAGCTCACTAGTTGAGATGCTGGATGTTGTGATAATGAGCATTGGGATAATGCTATGGATGAACAAATGGCCGGAACAAATGGCCGACACATGGATTTGGTGCCTTTATCAAAAGGCAAAAAGGCTATTTGTTGCAAATGGATTTACAAGGTGAAGCATAAGTTTGATGGATTAATTAAGCACTATAAGGTAAGACAAGTTGCTAAAGGGTATATGTAGACCCATGGTAGTAATTATGAGGAGACTTTTTATCTAGTGGCTAAAATGGCTAATGTGAGGGTTGTCATAGTAGTGGCTACATCAAAGGGTTGGATGATGCATCAAATGTATGTTTAAAATGCCTTCTTGCATGGGGAGTTGCAAGAAAAAAATTACGTTGAGTACTTATATTGTTATGTGGATGACAATTATCTTGATTATATATGCAAGTTTTGTAAGGCTTAAGATGGGTTGAAGCAAGCACCCAGGGTATGGAATGATAGAATTATGGAATATCTTCCTAGCATTGGATTTCATAGCACACAAGTTGATCATTCACTTTATGTATGTGAGAGTGATGTGTGTATTGTAGTGCATACTATATATGTAAATGACTTGATTATTGCAAGTAATAATGAGATATAGATTGACCATGTGAAAATACTTCTCAAGACTGAGTTTGAAACAAAGGATTTAGAAGAGCTACACCATTTTCTTGGTATAGAGTGAAATATTGAGCTTGAGTGAAAGCATGCAAGCTTAAAGAAAGAGCTATGGCCGATGGAGCAAGAGAGACACTGAGAGAGGGAGAGACCATATGTGAAAACTCCAATATTCATAATGTGTGACCAACCTCCCCTTATTCAATACTCATGAAAATATAAAGAATAAAGTGACAATGATGGGCACCCACCACATGTAGTGTACATGTGTACAATCATAATGTGTGAAGTAAATATAGAGTGATGTAGGCACAAGTGCCTTTATTCCCAAAAACCTCCCACTTAAAGGCAAATGCGCCTCTAGTAAGGAGAGAACAAGAAAAAAAAAGGTGACAAAGTACAAGTGTACATAAAATACAATAGAATGAGGAAAGATATCATCTCATCCAACACCCGTCAACTTCCTAAGAAAGGAAAAATGCTTTGTTGAGAGACTTTTAGTGAGCCGATATGTAGGATTTTGATTAGTTGAGATTTTGACGAGATCGATGAACTTGTCCTCAATGGCTTCTCTGATAAAGTGGTAATGTACTTAAATGTAATTTTTCTTTGCATGGAAGATCAGATTCTTGGCTAACTAAATACCACTCATAGAATTCGAATGCAATGTAGGGACCACATTAGTAATACCAAGGTTCGGATGACCTAAGTAGAGAGCCTCCTTACAAGCCTTAGTGGCTACAATATACTCTACCTCTATAGTGGATAAGGCCATGCATTTTTGCACCTGGATATCCAAGAGATAGCATCTCTAGCAAAGGTAAAGATATAGCCAAAGGGGGACTTTCTACAATCTGCATGTCATGCATAATCAGAGTTGGTGTACCCCATGACTCTTGTATCTTGGCCACGATAACATATGCATATATCTGTGGCACCTTTAAGGTGCCTCATGATACCCTTCACATCATCCTAATGCTGACTGTTAGGTATAGCCATATAGCATGCTACAATTCCCATTGCAAATACTATGTTAGGACAAGTGGCTATCATGACATACATTAAACTGTCCACGATGGATGCATAAAGGATCTTGGCCATCTCGACCTTTTGCTCATTTGACTAAGGACAATTTACTTGATTGACATTTACATGGGAAGGCAAAGGATAGCCAATAAGGTTCACATTCTGCATATGAAAGTACTCAAGGATATTTTGTATGTAGTCCTTTTGTGACAAGTAAAAAAGCCCCTTAGAGCGCTCCTGTGTGATGCACATGCCAAGAATATGTGAGGTCTCTTGCATATCCTACATCTCAAATCTCTTCTTGAGCTGACTTTTCACGGCATCTAGCTCATCATGAACTCTCATCAGCAATCAACATATCATCCACATAAAGTATCAAGATAATAAGGCTACCATCATGAGCCTTCCTCTGTAGAGACACGGATCCATATCACTATGTTTATAGCCCTGTGAATGCATAGAAGTATCAACCTTGTGGTACCATTCCTTAGGTACTTACTTAAGGCCATAAAGACTCTTTCTTGATTTGCACATTAGGTATTCCCTACCTTTTTTCTCAAAGCCCTTAGGCTACTATATATAAATCTCATCATGAAGGTCCCCATGTAAGAAAGTCATCTTTACATCCATCTCATAAAGGTCCATATCTAAGTGTGTAATCAAAGCTAGTACAAAGCGTAGAGTAGTCATATTGACCATAGGAGAGAAGACCTTATCAAAGTCAACACCATGCTCCTACTTAAAATCCTTTGCAACCAATTCGGCCTTATATGTTGGCTTGGGTGTCTAGGGGTATTCTTCAACTTGTACACCTACTTGTATGGCAAGGCACACTTTCCACTAGGCAAGGGAACCAAATTCCATGTATGCTTTTTCTACAATGAGTCATACTCTAATCACATGGCCCTCTCCTAATAGTGACTATTACCTCTATGCATGGTGTCATCATATATAAGAGGCCCACCAACATCTGTCACCATAATATAGCCCATGGAGGATGCAAATTGATCAAGTTGATGTCTATCTCTAGTAGAGCATTGCAAAAATAGGTTGTGGGACCTATTGTTCAACATCATGATCATAGGCCACTAGAACATCAACCTTGTAAGCTATCTAGCTGGTTGTATGGTAGCAGGAGGCTTCTCTTAAAATATCATTTTGCATACCTTAACTACCTACTTAGGCTGCTTATGTATCTTCTCTTAATGGAAAACAATATCATGGCTATGGATGACCTTCTTAGCCTATGGATCCCATAGGTGATAGCCCATGTCACCTACATCCCCATAACCAAGAAAGATGCATTTTACTAATTTAGGATCCATCTTATTAGATTTGTCCTTTGGAAACATATAAAAAAGCATCACATCCAAAGACACATAAATGAGCATATGATGGAGGTTTTTCAGACAATATCTTCTCTACAACCTAACAATCAATAGTAGTGCATGGGGATTTGTTTATTAAGTGTACATCAGTAGTAATTACCTCAGCCTAAAATACTATGGTAAGTATACTTGACTAAGCATACTATGAAATTTCTTGTGAATTGTCCTATTCATGTGCTCTGCAACATCTTTTTGGGATGGGATATAAGGGGTGGATTCAACTAATGCTCAATACCTTGCTTATTGTAAAATTGCTCAAATGTTTTAGAGACATATTTACACCCATTATCTAATCTTAGACATTTCAGCCTATATCTAGATTAGTTCTCAACAAGAGTAACCCAACGTTGAAAGGTAGCGAATACATCCAATTTTTTCTTTATGGGATATGCCTAGGCCTTATGTGAATAATTATCAGTGAAAGTGACAAAGTACTTCACGCCACCTAGTGATTGACAAGGCATGGTGCCATATACTTCAAAATAATGAATAAGGACCAGAGGCTCACCCATGCACATAATGCTAGACTTTTTATGAGCATTATATATATGTCTGCCAAAAGACAATGATTACATGAATCAAGACATTTGTAGTCCAAGGGCTAAAGATATTGCAAATGACAAAGTATTTTCATTCCTTTTAAGGACATATACACAATGCAATGATGCCATAAAAATACATGTGGTATATCACCCACAACCAAAACATAGTCAATAGATCTAGATACCTCGAGCAAATATAAGATTCCAACAGGTAATCTTCCATGCGGATATAAGCTGAAATGCCTAAGGTCATATAATGGATGTAAATATGTCTCTAAAGCATTTGAACAAATTTACAATGAGAAAAGTATTAAGCATTAGTTGACCCCGCTCCCCTTACATCCCACCCCAAAAAGCTATTGTAGTACGGAAAGTGTCCCATGACTTAGCAAAGTCACCTGGTTGAAAATTGAGTGAAACTCATTCAAATGCATAGACACACTAGACCCTTTCTTTATGCGAAGGTCCAAGAGCAGTTTCAACTAATACATCTGTGAAGCAAGACTTTGTTTGTCATAAAGATTATATATCTTCTCCCATAACTGCTAATGTTGAATGCTGAAATAACTAGATTTTTTGGTTGATTTTTGTTATTTTTGAGGCCTAAATCGTTGATTTTTTATGGATTTTGAGTTATGATTGGTTGTTTTGGAAGTGTTTGGAAGTGTTTTGGATGATATTGTTTATGCTTTGGAAGCTCATGATGATTCTTAGTAGAAATATGAGGCTTTGTGATGTTCTGATAGGTTCTGATTGGTTCCGATACCTTCTGTTTAGCTTCTATTTTGTTCTGATTTTCTTCTGTATGAAGCAAGATTGATGATTGATAAAGGTTGAAATATTTTGAAAGATTATTAAATAGTTTTTGATAGTTTGGAATGGTTTTAGTATGAGTTATGAGGTTTTGATGTTCTCTGATGACCTTCTGTAACCCTCTGTTGATCTTTTGTTAACCCTCTGTAGAGCCTCTGTTCTGTTTCTGTTTTATTCTGTAGGTGTTCTATGGAATCCATATGTGACCTTTGGAAATTTTATAATTTTTGGAAAGGATGAATCTAAGTTCAAAAGAGCTAAAACAAATGGAAGAAGCAGCTGCTAAAGACTCAAGAGAAGACTGGAGTGAAGTGACAGTAGTGAGTTATGAAGAGACAATGTAGTCGCTCTGGTGCCCTTTCATACCTCCCATGCCTCTTGGGAGGTGCATCCATGACCTAAGAATGATTATTGTGTGTGAGCCATTATTGAGTATTGTAGTAAGGATATGATGTACTATTGATTGAGAGAGAGAGAGAGAGAGAGAGAGAGAGAGAGAGAGAGAGAGTCAGAGATAGCCAATTCTATCAAAACAATGTATCTATCTATGAGAGATTGAGAGAGAACTATGAAGACAATGAAGATGAATACTATGTGATTATTTCCATTCAAAAATGGCGTATTCTTTTGTGTTTATTGTTCTATTGATGGATTCTATGAAGATGTTGAAGATTATGGTTGACTCTATCAAATCCGTGGGAGATGTCTACTATGATGTTGCGTGAAGATTTGTTCTTTTCCTTGTTGTGGTTCTCTAAAGAATGAAATAAAAGCTTGTTGATGTTACAAGATAGATTTTCTTGCAGTAGAAACCCCTTTTCCTTGGTGTTCCTCTTGGGGCTCCATGTTTTTGGTGCACAGCCCCGGGGAAACTTGCCATCAACAAGCATCAGAAGAAGAGGCTAAAAATAAAGGAAATGGCATTGGCAAGAAGAGAAGAATTCAATAGATGATTGCAAAGTTCCTTCTTCCATTGAAGAGTTGGAGATTCTTATTGCCAAAACCACTTTCTACAAGAAGTTCATCCCACAATGGCAGAAACATATTACCATCATGATGCAAGCTCTATGTGGTGAACTATTTCCTCTTCCTGTTGAAGCGATAGAGACATGCATCTTAGTGGAAATTTGTTTGGGACAAACTAAAGTGCAGAAACAATGAAAATGACCATCCATGAAAGATTTGGTATTCATTGAGAAGTTTCCAGACATCATCGAGTGGGAGATCGTGAAGAAGCTTCAAGAGTCGTTGTTAGTAGAGGTTCACGAGAATAAGAAAAAAAGAGTTAGAATTTGTTCGTGGATGCTCAACCATCAAGATACGTGGGATGCTTGGTACATTGACAACCTCATGTTTGTTCAATTAGAAACTCACTGGAAGTTGGTAGACAGAGTGTTTTTCACAACATACACTATTGAAACCCTGGGAAGCTAGCATTATTATGATGATGGCACAACAATGATCCTAAGAAGAATGAGTTTTGATACTTTCAGAATGGAATATCTCCTCCTTTGTAGTGGTTTGAAAGTTGAATTGAGAGATGTTGAAAAGAAGGAAGTAGATAATGAATGACGCAATCAAGAGGCAAGCGCTAGAACAAGTCCAAAGGTATGTGAGAAGAGAAAAGGCAAGAATCAAGGCTGAGAACGAGCTTGAAGCAGAAGCCTCCTTTGACGCCTTAAAAGCACTCTTTACAAAAGTCCCCATGGCGACTCAAGGTCCCCTTCCTAGTTACATTCATCCTAGAAATATTGATGACACGCCAATAAATGTAGTCCCATTGCCAATTTTTAAGGAAGAGTACAATGAAGACCCCGATCTTCATGTAGCAAAGTTTATGGTAGCATGTGTGGCTAACAATGCCAGAACCCCTGAGCATTGGTTAGCAATCTTCCCCGTTACTTTCAAGGGTGTGACATTTCAATGGTATGAGAGACAAGCAGTAGGAACTTTTGGCACATGGAACAAGGCCTTCCTCACTAAATTCAGGCTGAAGGTTTTGAAGAGAGGATGCGAGAGGAGTTCATGAACCTAAGTTAGTCCTCTGGAGAAAGAGTAGAAGCTTATGTCTCATGAAGGGAATCCATCTTGAAGAGCTGGACCAACCATCATTTGGATGAAGGCATCTAGAAAGGAGTGTTCCTTAGAGGCCTACAACCAGAAGTTTGCAAGTTCGTGGAGTTGAGAAGACCAGTCAACCTGCAAGCTACAGTGGAAGGTGCAAGACTATATGACAAAGTTGAAGCAAAGTTGTTAATGACTCTAGGAAGAGGAGCCTTACCTCCTGCCATGCCAAGAATGGTATACCCACCAAATGTAGTTCCAGGGACAGTTCCCTACCCCTATTCCCAAATGCAAACAATGTCGCAGTACAATGCACCTAATCCATAGTGGCCGCTGTAGACGATATAACCAAGTCCAAATTGTAGAAGAGGACCAATCCAAAACATCCTTCACCATAGAATGGGGAACTTATGCTTATAGAGTGATGCCATTTGGGCTCTATAATGCTCTTGCTACCTTCCAACGAGTAATGATGGCTGCCTTCCAAAACCATCTACATGATTTCATTGAGGTGTATATAGATGACTTATGTGTCTATAGCCTAATCCGTGAGTATTGGGGACACCTAGAGCAATGTTTTGACAAATGCCGAGAGTATGGGATCTCTCTCAACCTTGACAAATGTGTCTTTGACATCTCATCAGAAGTTCTTATGGGCCATATTTTCTCTACACGAGGGATCACAACAAATTTGACAAAGATTGAGAATATTAACGCCTTGACAGCACCAACAAACCTCAAGCAATTGAGAGGATTTCTTGGCCATGTGGGCTACTACAGAAGATTTATTGCACATTTTGCAACCAAGGTAGCCCCTCTGCACAAGCTCTTAAGGAAAGATGTGGATTTCCTTTGGACTGATGACTGTGAAGAAGCCTTTAATACCCTAAAACAGTTCCTCATCAGAGAACCCATCCTACAACCTCCTGCCTGGACAAAGGAGTTCCATGTGCACACACATGCATCGATCGAAGGGTTAGGCATTGTATTATGCCATAAGGGTTCTTCCAAGTTGGATGAACTAATATATTATGCAAGCTGAAAGGTCACTAATAGAGAATGGAACTACATAGTGACAGAGCTTGAGTGCTTAGCAATGATGTTTGCATTGGAAAAGTTTCGACACTATCTACTGTCGATGCATTTCAAGTTCTACGTGGACCATGAAGCCCTGTCCTTCCTGATGAATAAAGAAAATGTCAAAGGACAAATGATGAGATGGTTGCTCCTATTATAGGAGTTTGATTTTGAAGTGCTCACTAAGCCTGGCCGTTCCCATGTCCTAGCCGATCATCTGTCATGGATCCCTCAAACTGCAAAAGAGGAATAGGATGATCCAGACCCTCCTGATGCTTCCTTGTTTCTAGTCGACACAGTTACTCCATGGTACGCAGACATAGCCAACCTCCTGGCAACTCAATAGTATCCCTTGGCATTTTGAGTCGTGAGAAAAAGAAGCTTTTGTTGGAACCAGCCCCCTACACCTTGCTAGGCGGTGCACTGTACAAGAGAGGCAAAGATGAAGTGTTGCAAAGATGTGTTGCAGGAGACAAAATCGACATAGTACTGAAAGCATGCCATGACAAGCCATGTGGTGGACACTTCGCAGGAGAAGCGACATCCAGAAAGGCTTTGCTCACAGGATACTGGTGGCTGATCCTCCACAAGGATGCCTATGACTACTGCAAGAGATTCAATGCTTGTTAGCAAATGGGGAAACCCACCAAGACCAGTGCCATGCCACTGCAACCTATCCTTCCCCTAAAGCTGTTCGAAAGTGGGGATTGATTTCATGGGTCCCATTGATCCACCCACCAGACGGAAGCAAAACAAATACATCTTGGTATGTACAGATTATGTCACAAAGTGGTGTGAAGCTAAAGCTCTGAAGCGGGATGATGGTGATAGCATAGCCCTGATCATGTATGAAAACATCATCACCCATTTTGGCAGTCCCCTTGAGCTAATAAGTGACCAAGGTACTCATTTCCTTAACAAGATCATAGAAGAGTTGACAGAACTATATAAGATCCATCATGGCAAGTCCAGCCCTTATTACCCCAAAGCCAACGGCCAAGTTGAAGTCACCAATCGCATCCTCTGCTCGATCCTAACAAGGACGATTGCCGCACATCGTCACGGTTGGGATGATCGACTTACAAAGGCCCTCTGGGCATACATAACCTCTTATAAGGTAACTACATGACAAACTCCTTCCCAGTTGGTGTATGGCACAGAAGCTGTCTTCCTTGTTGAGCAGGAGTTGCCCTCTTTGCAAGTGGCAGTTAAAGAACACCTCTGAGATGAGGAGTATCTTTAGTACCACCTGCTGCATTTGGAATGTTTGGATGAGATTCAGCGGATGGCCCTGTAGTGTATGGAAACCACTCAAGCGCGATGCAAGGCCTATCATGACAACTTCATCAAGCACAAGAAGTTCAAAGAAGGTGATCTTGTCTTGGTTTATGATTCTCGATTTGGCAAGTTTCTTGGCAAGCTTCAACAATGCTGGATGGGTCCCTATAAGGTCCTTACTGTTAATCCTAATGGTTCTGTCCAAGTGCAAGCCGTCGATGCTTCTGAGGATCCCTTTTTTTATCAATGGCTATCTCCTAAAGAAGTACTTCCCTCCCTAGAGATCTTGACAATCACAGTCGACCCACCCTTTCCCTTTTGGGCATCGCACTGTCCTTCTCTTCGTGCTTCTAATAGCCCTTATGATCTTCCTCATGAGGCGGTCTCGTTCTGCTAGCCCCTCCCAGATACCTCCCATCCTTACTACATTCTCCTCTCGTCTGATCCAATAGTGGTGATGAGGATGGTCATGCTACATGGTATTTCTATAATTCTCTTTATTAAAAGAAAAAAATAAGAAATAAAAAATAAAATAGAAAAATAGAAAAATAAAAAGAAAAAACAAACAAACTGCTACGGAAGAAAAGAAAGCAATTCCATGTCATAGTAGGCCTCGTTCCAAGATAAGGCAGTAAACACCCTTGAACAGGAAGCTGGATGTGGAAAAGGTGGCAACACCCCATAGTCCAGAAGAGTTGAATCACTAGTCGAACCTTTTCAAACACAAATTTCTAGAGCCACCTCCCTTGGTACACTGGATCAGCAGTCTCATTCAAAGGACTGATTCCCTACAACAAACTAACTTTTCCAAAGACGACATGCTCTACAGATAAAATCAAGTTTCGATCTATTGGCTACCTCCTTGGGTATGCCTCTTCATTTATCGACAACCCCTTGAGTGATGTGAGCTTTTATCCTAACCCGATGGAGATGTGAGTATGGTCTACCATCTGTATCTATCAGTGGAGCGTGAGATAGAGGGTGGGGTGAGTAACTAGACCTTTCCCTTCAATTCCAATGAGAGATGCGATGTATGAATGGAGTGTTGCATGCATGGGATGGGCCTTGCAATGCACAAAGCACAATCTATTCCTATTCACTTCACTATAAGGCTCCCTAGCCTTCCTTCTTGCACTGTATACCAGCACAAGGTGGGATGCACAGTTGCATCATCAAATGTGCATAAGGCATACAACCTTTACACGTGACTAGAGGATTATATCAATGGGTTTCAGGAATGGACTGCCCTTTGTATCTTTCAACAGAGCATGAGACAGAGGGTGGGCTGAGTGTGACTGGTGTTTCTTCTCAATCAATTCGGAGAGGTGAGATTGAGGGATGTTATGACAATTGGAGTTAGGTACGTTTCTATTTCCCTATGCACACACGGGATGGGTCTTTGCCATCATCACAAGACACGTCACCATGTTCTGTGCATTGCACTACAAGGTTCCCTGGCCTTCCTCCTTGCACCTATGCCAGATGGGTGGGATTCACAACTACACCAGCAATTGTGAACACTTGTGTACTTCCCCCTACACCATTCCCCTTGCCGATTTCTATACCAGGTGTGAGATATGGATTTCAATCAAAATTCATCGAGTGCTATGAGTGCTTGGGGAAATGACTGTTCTCTCATTTCCAACATGAATGATTGTGATATGTGTGCTCTATCCTTCGCCATCAACGACTTCCCTCACCTTCATTAGCAATGCGACATCCGTGGGTGTTGCTGCATGGTCCCTGCCATGCTGGACGCTTCTGTTGCAACAAGCTCTGGTACCTCCGGTAGACGATTGTGACCCAACGTGCGCCATCGATAATTACTCTCAACCATCTACGAAATGGGCAAACTATTCCTAATCCTACCTTTCTGTTTGCAAGTGCATGTTATGTCTTAAGTGTAGGGACGTCAGCATCCAGTTAGTTGACAAGTCTTAGGTCATGTCGATCAATCTACTCTAACTGGTAAGGTCTTAAGTGTGGGGATGCATCCCTGCGCGTCTGTTGTGCATACCCCTGCATATGTCATTACCCAATCATGCATGTCTACCACATACTAGTTCTACCCTAATGGGGTCCCTTCCTCACTCACCCATCCTCGTACCCCCCTGTCGTCGACGCCGTTTCCCTTGTGGTTGCTTTTATTGTGCAATTTTTTTCATTTTCTATGTGAACATCCCCTACGTTCACCACACTCCCGATCCAACATTATAGCCCTGTTTGTCCCTTTGAATGACACACTTTTCCTTTTTATATCCTCTATTCTGGCTTACTGTTCTTGCATTATTAATTTTTGCAGCTTTTCCTGCACAATGGGATGAATTTCCATGCGAACGTACCCTTATCGCTTCGAAATAGCGATCTAACATACCAACCTTGTCCTATGCCTTCCCTTAGATATTTTTCATTTTAATCACATGTCATTTCAATGTACGGTTTGTCTATTATTCATTTTTGCGTGGTTTCATGTCTTTTTGGCGTACGTTTTTGTCATTTTTCCATGTGAACATGCCCTATTCTCTTCAGAATTCAATTCTGGTTGGATAACCTTGTTCGGCCACTGTTCTTGCACAATTATCCTTTTTCCTCCATCCTATTTCGCCCTGTGGATTTTTTGTTATTAAATTTTCTTGGTGTTTTCGAGCTCCATTTTCTTATTTTTTCCATGTGAACGCCTCCTAACCCCATCCGCACTGTGATTTGATGTGATAGCCCTACTGATTATATATGTCCTAAAATTTTTCCTTTTTGCTACCCTTTGTTCTGGTCCTTGGATCTTCTTATATTAATTTCCGAATCCCTTTTCGCATATGATTTTTTGGTTTTTTCCATATGAATAGGTCTTATCTTCGTTGAAACTATGTTCTGACATAATAGGCCTATTCGGAATGACTTTTTTCACATGTTTTCTTTTTTCCACATTTCATTTCGGTGATCAGATTTTTCGATATTAATTCTCGTATGCGTTTTCGGGCTCGATTTTTGCATTTTTCCCATGTGAACATCATGAATTGTTCTCCGACAACCCATTGCCCTTTTTTTATGTCTTCCCCTCATCGCCCAGCACATTTTTCCTTTTTATGGAATTTCATTCTAATGCACAGTTTGCATGTTATTAAATTTTCTTTGTTTTGTCGTATTCTTGTGTGCCTCACCTCGCCTATGAACGTGCGTGTTTTTGCTTTAACGTGCCTCGCAATGTCCTTGTGGCATCTGCAACTTCCTCATTGCCATCCCGGCCGTGTAGGGGTCCCGGCCCTGCAAATTTTTTTACCCCCGCCCCGTGTTTATGGTAGGACGAGGGGGTACCTTTTTCTTATTATTTATTTACATTCATTTTAATTTTCTCCTCTTCTCCTCGTCCTACCATAAAAAGAAAATTAAAAAGGTACCCCCCTCGTCCTCTCTTTCTTTCTTTCCCTCTCTCTTCTTTTTCCTCTCTCCCCGACCTCTCCCTCTCTCTTTCTTTCTCCTTCTTCTTCTTCCTTCTCCTTCCATCACTCCTCTCTCTCTCTCTCTCTCTCCCCTTGCTCCTGCTCTCCTTCTCCTTCTTCTTCTTCCATCTCCTCCCCTTCTTCTTCCTCCTCCTCCTCCTCCTCCCCCTCTTCTTTCTTCTCCTTCTTCTCCTACCCCCCACCCGCTGCCTTCCTTCTCCACCTTCCCTACTCTCTCTCTCTCCCACAACATCGTCCCCGCCGCCGTCTCCTACCCTCCCTTCCCCACCCTCCCCACCCTACAGTCTCCTACCACCCCGTCATCTCCTACCCTCCCTACCCCACCCTGCCATTTCCTACCACCCCGCCGTCTCCTACCCTCCCTACCCATCCCCCCGCCCAATCCTTCCCCTACCCCTGCCCACTACCCCCTACCCTGCCCATTAACCACCCCCCTTCACACCCCCTCCTAAGCCCCTATTCCGACCCCCCCTCGAAACCCCCTTTTTGACCCCCATTCCCTCGCTGACACCTGTCGAATCGCCCTTGCAACAACTCACAACAACCCTTGGCCTCGACTTTCCTTTTTGTCAATTTTCACGACCAACCACATCAATCCCCACGTTGTGGGTGTGCTCGTGTCGTATCCAGGAGTCGTACGTACGTGTTCACGTGCAAGGACGCGCGTCCAATCATATCCATGTGGTGGTGCTTGCCCGTCTGTTCACATGTAACTCGGGTACCTTCTTTTATTTTTCAAAAACCATTAACACTCGAAAAAAACACCTAAAATTCTAAAAAAAGCATAAAAATTTTATAAAACATCAATTAAAAAAAAAAAGCTAAAAATTTCCTTACCAAATTGGAAAATTTTCAGGTTTATTTTATGGGTTACAATGCAGAGAATTAATTGTAGAAAATTAATAATCCTTAAAATCCTTTAAAATTCATTGAAATTTGAAAAAAATTCAATAAAAATCATAATTAAAGAAAAAAATCATAGAAATTTCTATTAATGCATTTGACTACTTTTGAAATATTTTCTAAGCTTAAGACGCCTTGACACATGATCGCCCTATTATTTTAAGGCCAAAATGTTACACTTTTACTTAAATTCATAAAAAATTCATTTTAAATTCCAAAAATAGGTTTAAAAAATATTGAAAAATATAGATCCATTGTTGAAGCCTGATGGTTCAATTCTCACTTAGGGTTGATTGCCAAAAGCTAGTTATTAAGTTTTTTTTAAATCATGATAAAGCAGACATAGAAAATTTAAAATACACAAACAACGAGAAAAGAAAAACACATAAATCACAATAAAAATAATAAGAACACCCAAACACTAATCCAAATTAACTAAACCAAATATGACCCAACTAACCTCGTCTTCATATTTCTTTTTTTTTTTAAACAATAAGGTGTTTCATTCTTTTTTTAGTAGTGGCTTTTGCTTTTTTGTTGGACGCATTGCATCTTGGGATCCATCCATGCGCCCTCCGTCTCTTGCATACACATCCATGCTAGGTATTTTTCTTTTCTGCTTTATTTATTTTTTGTCACCTCTTAACCATGGTTAATTGTTAAAATGAACTTAAATCACCCACTTTTCCATGCGCACTCGCGTCAAACATACATTTTTCTAAAAAATTAAAATGAACCAGCTGTTCACTTAGCACACGCTTCGTGCGCTACAACAGACACATCTAAGTTTATTAAAAATGAACCCGTCGTCACAAGTGCATGCACTACACAAAAAGTGCTAAACACACCCTTAATTTTTAATCAATGAATATGCATTTAGAGACCTAAGTTTGGGTATCGAAGTCTGGGTTTCGTTTAAAGTACCGTTTCGCCCTAATAATTTGTAATTAACATTTTAAGAAGGAACCATCATTTTCTTATTAAGGTTTACAACCTAATAAAATTTCACCCATTTTTAATAATTTATTAAAACAAACCCTTCATTAAAATCATTTCCCTTACTACATTTTTTTCCCTTTTCAATAAATGTGCTTCGTGGGATGGGTACGTGTAGTCTTTCGAGCTATCATTGCTTATAGAAGTCTGGTTATGTGTCCTAAGTGGGTTATTGAGGTATTATGGTTTGATTGTATGATACGATTACAGGTGCGGTCTGTAGTTTTCTTTTTTGCCTAATACGAGGTCTCAAGTGCATGTTTGTTGCATAGCATGAAGCTTTTGGTCGCATATGTGTAGAGGTCATGCTGAATTTTTTCTAGGATGTGGATTGCTTAGGGTGGCCAGTCCGTTAGTCACGTCAGTGTGCGCTTATTCTGGTCAATTTCTTTTTTATGGATATTCTGTTGTTTTGCAGGCATTCACTGTTATTGTTTGTGTGTGCGGTGTGTGTGTAATCTATCTAAATGGTGCCTCAGCTCCTCCTCTAGTCCAGTACATCCCATTGGTCTCTCACGATTATTCTTTATTGCTGGAGTCCGAACTTATTGGCAAAGCAGGCTTAGCCAAGTTCATTGCACTCTCATTACGACTCATCCCAGAGGATATTGCTACTTGTGATCAATTTCTAGCTTCTTACAATAAGAGGTTTGGTCCTATCAGAGGAATAGTTATCCAATTGACACCTAAAAGTTTGGGCAAGGATTTGTCTTTACCCTATCGGGGAGGCTCTTTCCCTACTGCCAGACAACTATTTTCAAATGAGGATATCCTTAAATTGTTGTAGAAGTAGACACAAGATGTGTTGGATCCCAAGAAGATTCTTACCACTTATGGCATCAGAGGCTCCATGATTTTCAATCCTGTGTGGAAGCAGCTATGCCAGTTCCTTCAGGACACATTTATGCCTGCTAAGACACCCTCTGATTACCTTTCAAAGGAGTTGTTTACAACTTCTAGAATAGTGTTAAAAGGCATAACGATTGATTGGAGTTCCTACCTTCTATCCAAAATGGATCAATACTTTGTCAGAGCTACCAGGGGTAATGTAACTAATGTTACATTTGGTTCCTACCTTTGTGTCTTTTTGGCATATGCCGCCCCTTCGAAGGAAGTTCCAGATGCTCCTCCCCCTATTGAACACTCTGATGTCGTCATTGAGGATCTTGATTCTATCCCTCCTGTGGTAGTTCAGAGGAAACACTTAAAACAAGTGGCTGAATCAGCCCCAGCTCCTCCTCTATTATCCGTTCCTGATCAATCTAGCAGTCATCTATACCAATTTTCCTCACAACACCGAATCTTTTCAGAGCACATCATGAGGGTACTTTGGATATTTCCATCCCTTCAATGGAATGCTCGGTAACTGGAGATGCAATTCCCTTCCTATGTCAAGATGTTTAGCATTCTATTGAGCTCTCAGTGCGACTACATGTATCCAACAACTCTATTCCTCTTGTTATGATGAAGTCCAATAGACCAAAGACGAGCTGGCAAATGCAAATGCAGAGCTAGCGTCTGCTCATGAACGCTTTTCTGATCTTTTTACTCAAATGAAGCAACAGACTAAGATCATTGATTCTCAAAAAATGAAAATTTCTAGTTTGCACACTCAGTTGGTTGACACTACAACCCCAAGTGGTTAATGTAACTGAGGAACAAGATAGATTGTTAAAGGAATCTCACGAGCTTCAGGCTTTGCTAGCCGCCCAAACAAAGGATCTTAATAGCAAATACCACCTTAGACCAGAGCAAAAACCAAATTCAGCACCTTAACGAGCAATTGGTCCAGTCAGGTTCTTCTTCACAGAGCTCTATTATGCAATCAATTCATTCTTTGACCCCTGCGGACTTGGCAGTTCTCCAGAGACAGGCCACGCTATTTCCATTGTTTCAAGCTAAAGTGGAAAGATTGCAGTCCAGGATTGATATATTACAGTCTACATTTGAGCAATTTCAGGAGTATGTTCCTCCTGACCATTCCTTTTTTATCCACTATCAGCTGCAGAAGTTGGCCTTCTATATTAAGCTCTCAACAATGGATCTGCCTCTTTCCGAAGATGGTTGGAGTGGAGCCTGGTCTTTTGATTTGCTGACAAAAGTTGTCAGTATGGTCTCTGAAGATTCTATGACTTTGGATACCATGCTGTTGTCTTATATGTATTTACGAGGTGATTTGTTAATTCCAGATGATGTAGATCTGGCTTGGTATGTAGGGGATGTGGTCTTACAAGCTGCCTTATATGTCAACCATTTGGAGTTGAGGATAGATGAAATGTTCCAGTGCTATTCTTCTAAAGTGGTTGCTTGCCCTGACACTTTATGGCATTCAATGATTGATTCTGTAGTCCTGAACCAACAATTGAATAAAGCCTCTACACATGTGCAGAACACTAACCAACTGAGGGTGGATCTTTTAGCTCATCTTTCCAAGAACCATCCATTTGATTCATCCTTCTTTGATGCCTACCATCGACGATATGTTTTAGGTCCCTCTATTCCTAGCTTATTTTATTATCAACAAATGGCCCATCGCTATGATGCTTATTTTTCCCTTTATCAATCCAACTCAGTAGCCATCTTACCTCTCCTTTTCCAACCTCAGGGTGCTCCTCAAATTCCAATCTTTACCTATTGTTCTTTCATTGAAGATTGAGTTTTTTCCCCTTCTCCGCCTTGTCCTTCCTCATCTATCCATATACCTTCCACTTTTCTTGCTTATCAATTAACACATTTCTTATTTGATTCACCTAAATTTTTAACTAATCCTTCTTTAGCTTATTCCTCATTTTATGATTTTGCCTACCCATCTCTTCATCCTCTTTTACTCATTCCTCTTCCATCTCCTACCACTTCTATTTCTCAACCCCCTCAGTTGATTAGTGGGTATGAAGGATTTGATCAGCAGATTCCCAGAAGAAGAGGATGGAGCTCAACTGATTCTCTTAGGGGACCACAGATTGATTGGCCATTAATTCTAGGGGATTGGACAACTGCTAGTCAAGCGTACTAAAATTATCTCCATTTTTTCCAACTATTCACAATCTCCAGATCCTTTGGTGAGATTGACATCCCATTTTGCTTAGTACCTAGCATATATGCATAGGCGTTCCCATAATGATCAAAAGGCCATTCCCAAGCTTTGTATGAATGTCAATGTAAACATTGATTCCCAACAACTGGATGTCCTATATTTTCATGCCCTTTGTCTACCTAACAGATACCTTGTTTTGTTAGAAAGGATGTGTTGCCTTCAATTTTTTCAAAATTCTCAAAAATCTTTTGTAGATAAATCCTTATCCACAGATCACTTTCGTAATCATCAAGCTTTCAAGAGGGATTGTCTTCACTGATACCCTTGGATGTATCTTCTATGCTTCTTAATGATATATCTCTTTTTTGGAGGTGCCATTCAGATGGTTATTTTGTGTTTGTGTTGTATTAATTTTTATGTGATGAGTTCGTGCTGGTTGAATAATGGATTTGTTTGAGAGCTCTCTTGTCAACTATCGACACTGAGGGTGATGGTGGATAGAAAACCTATGATGCAAAGCTGAGGAACCTCTTATAACCTTTACAAATTTGTCATGACTTTCTATTGTTTATAAGATGTGTTACTGGATAATCGTGTTTTTCTTTAGTTATATTCTTTCTTAGATACAGGTGACAAAGTTGGGGCCGTGGTTGGGTGGATTATTGAAGATGCTAAAAAATATCGAATTGAGATCTTTACTAAACTTATATTATTCTTTTTCTTAGGTCGCGAGGACGCTTCCTTTCTAAGTGTGGGGATATGTTGAATGCTGAAATGACTAGATTTTTTGGTTGATTTTTGTTGTTTTTGAGGCCTGAATGGTTGATTTTTGATGGGTTTTGACTAATAATTGGTTGTTTTGGAAGTGTTTTGGATGATATTTATTATGTTTTGTAAGCTCATGATGATTCTTAGTAGAAATATGAGGCTCTGTGATGTTCTCATAGGTTCTGTTGGGGTTTTAATTGGTTCTGATACATTTTGTTTTGCTTCTGCTTTGTTCTAATTTTCTTCTGTATGAAGCATGGATTGATATTTGATGAAGGTTGAAATCTTTTGAAAGCTTGTTGAAAATTTTTGGTAGTTTGGAATGGTTTTAGTATGAGTTATTAGGTTCTGATGTTCTTTGATGACCTTCTGTAACCCTCTGTTGATCTTCTGTTAACCCTCTGTAGAGCCTCTGTTTTGTTTATGTTCTTTTCTGTAGATCTTCTTTAAGTGTTCTGTGGAATGTATATGTGACCTTTGGAAAGTTTTATAACTTTTGGAAAGGATGAATCTAAGTTCAAAAGAGTTATAGCAACATTTTGGTGCTCAGGCAAAGTTATCACATTATAATCCTTCCTTGAGGGGTGTACCTATAAAAAATAATATATATAACGTGCATTCAAAGGATATTAAGAAATACCCTTTCTTTACATATTACAAGGATATAAAATGTCCCCTTTTACTTTACTAAAATTATATTTTTTTCAAATTATAATTTAGAAAATATTTTGTAAATGTAATCTCATAAATTTTACTAAATAAAATGCCCTTTCTTTTAAACTCACGTGGTACCCTACATGTTCTATAAGGTGCACCCCTCGAGATTCCTTTGAGACTAAGAGTAGATCAATTGCTGCACTTGGTTTATAGTGAGTGAGAAAAAAGGGGGAGGTGAACTCTATCCCTTTGCCTATAAGATAAAATTTCATCTCCATTTCCCTAAAATGGCACATGATTGAGATCTAAGATCAAACCCTAGGAAAAGTCAGTGTTCAAACCTTATCCTGAATTTCTATATGAGGAAAGCACCCAACTTATCGGGTCCACCCATTCATTGATCATTTCCATCAAGGAAAGACACCCCACTTTCCATTCACATGTGGTTTTCTTTAGTTTTCCAAACATAATATGCTAACATGTTGTTTGTCATTTAAAAGTAGCTTCTTTAATTATCCCTTGTCACTAGGTTTGTTTCACATCTTTGTTAAGCACAACACAAAAGCAGTGAAGACAATACTTTCAAAACATTTGCATTGTTTAATTAATTATTTCTCCATTGGATTCTTGCTCATAGAGCCAGATACAAAAGTCTACTCTCTTCTTCAATTAGTAATAACCAGTCCATGATTTCTGGGCCCTCGATGCTTGCTACATTGTACTCGTATGGATTTCTTCTCCATTGTAGGACCAACTACGTAATTATTCTTTTTTATAGAGCCCCTAGTTACGTGTTGCCATAAGAGAGAATCTTCCCTAGTCGTACCCATCGAGGGAGTGCAAATTGCCCATTCTTGCACATCATCTAGACATAAGTAGAAGTTTAATAAGAAAGTTTTTAATTGTTTAATAAGAAAGTTTTTAGATGACTATAGTTTTCTAATTTTATTGGTCGCATTAAACTAAGTTTTCTACAATTAAATCTTTGATAAATTTTTAATGCACCACTAGCTAAAATTATAGGTCATTACCAATGTGTGCACTTAGTCATGTGTGGGATCTTCTTTGTGGACAACTTTATCTATGGATGGCAAGCACAATATTGTATGCTCTCTCATGCCACACCTCATGAATTCTCCTTGCATATGAAGGGCCATAGAGGGTGAGAGAGGGAGTGGGTTATTGCTTGAGTCATGGAGCCACTTAATGCCACCTTCATGGTTGAGCGAAGCCCTAGGAGAGCTCACTACATTGGTAGGTGTGTGTGCTCCATGTGTGAGGCTAGGTGAGAGCTAGCTTATTGCATCTATTGAGAGCTCACACTCAATTGCCAAGACCCATAAACCGCTTATTGTTCAAGCATTTCAAACCGAGTGCTAATGGCTCCCTCTCACATAGTCGATACACTATCTCTCTCTACAAGTGTAGTGAGCTTATCTCCATGCCCGACCGAGTTGCCTCCTCTCTTGAGCACTCCGATAGCTCCATGTTCCAAGCTCCATTTCAGTGAGCAAGAGAAGAGAAGAGAAGAGAAGAGAAGAGAAGAGAAGAGAAGAAGAGAGGAGAAGATGGAGAGCTTCTCTACCACGGTCCCTCACACTCTCACACTCCCTCTCTCAAGCACAAGCTCAAGCAAGCAAGCAAGCAAGCAAGAAGAAGAAGAAGAAGAAGAAGAAGAAGAAGAAGAAGAAGAAGAAGAAGAAGAAGAAGAAGAAGAGGAGAGCTACTTTTGGCCACACACAAGAATGAGCTTCTCATCCACTTTTCAACTTTATATACAAAACCCTAAATCCCTTTTGGGCGGTCATCCCCTTATCTCCTTTTTTACATGGCCGATGCGACTTAGGCCATTTTTCCCATTGTCCTTCTATCTTCTTAGCTTCCTTCCTACCGCCCATCTAGCTTTACAATTTACACGGGTGAGAGTCTGATGCTCTTAAAATAAATAATGGTGCACCTTACGCTCTTTTACAAAAGTATTGACTTGCGCTTTTTCTTGTACGCCTTTCGACTTTTCTATACTTCTTGTGTTTCCATATTTTTATTGGCACGCCTTCGTCTTCCGTTTCAAATTTGCCTTGGCCTTCTCTTCTGCTTTATATTTTCCAAATTTTCCACCTTGTTCGTCCAAAGGTTAACATTACTCCCGTCCTAAACGAATGCCAGTTTCATGGCACTCACTGTTGTAGGTAGTAGGCTTTGGCATGCACCAAAGACGTGGGTGGAAAGGACTGGTGTGATTTTCCTTGGAGGAGTTTTGGTGGTGGTGCAGATGAAGGGGGTTGGTGGTGTTGTGTTGGCCTGATTGGTTGGTAATAGGGTTGTTGAAGTTGGTGATAGGGCTAGTTTTTGTTGAAAGTTGCACTCATGGGTTGGCACATGTGTTGATGTTCCAAGGATTCCCGTAGGCGACGATTCTTTGGTGGACTTGTAGAATGATAAAGGATAAGAATTCAAATTTGAGTGTTGATGAAGAGATGACATTACTTTCATTGAATTCTTCAGTATCTTAATTGAAAAACCTCTCATATGTGGTTTCTCCCTAGGGGTAGTGCTAGTCTTCTTATCGTGCACAAGACGTAGTTTGATTAGTTTGGGAGACAGGTTGAACTCTAGGCGAGGTGAGTCGAGAGTAATGTCCTGCACTTGGGAACCCAAACTGTGTATAGATTATGGTGCTTATATTATGTGAGTGCACGTGCATACTTAAATATTACATAGTTAGAAGACTGCTAGTTTGGTTCCTCATAGCAATGTGTGGATGAAGTAAGGGTTCAATGGGGTGGAAAAAATTGTCAATGTTAAGGAGAAGTACACTCGAAGGCTTCTTGAGACATCATTTGTGATTTTGACAACACGATGTAGCATAATTGACCTCATTGACGCCTGAGCTTTTGATAGTTGATGGCTATGTGTATTGTTTCAAGCGTACGGTGTACTTTCCATGGTCTTTCGTACCTTGCAAAAAAAAAATCGTGAAAATGGATCTGGATGACAAGTCTAACCATAGGCAAGACAATCTCCCGAGGTGTGTCCTACCTTGATGTGCCTTGAACAATTGTGGGGGATGTGTAAAGAGCTAGGGGACTAGGGAGACAAAGCCAGCCAAGCAAGGTCACTAGACGTACCTGATTTGAGGACCCCTAGGTGCTGTGCTATGATTGTGAGTGCTTTTTTTTCATTTTTTTCTTTTCTTTTTGTTTCTCTTTTTTCTCTCTCTTTTTTGGGATAAAATGAATACAACCAATGCAATATATTGAGGCTATCAGCCTTTCATTTGGATTGAGAAACATCGAGATCCAAAGGCTGTGAAAAATGAATATTGCAAAGATGCTTGTGTTACTAGCCTTGATGCTAAAGGAACAATTGTTGAGATGGAGAGATACACTTGAGATTTTGCAAACCTATTTGTAACATGTGAGACATCAGTACAATTGAGGTAGCAGCTGTAGTGAGCTGGATGTAGAGTTTGGCCAAGAAAGAGAGAGTAGCCAATGACTATGCTTTGGGCCATGCTCAAATGCAACGTGTGCTTTCTGGAGGGGTGATTTTCTCTTTCAGCAATAGATCTTCTGTCATGGCTCTTTGTTCTTGGTATTTCTGTTGCTTTTTTTGTAATGGCTCTTGTCGGGGTTGGTGGTCTTGTGGTGACTTGGACATTGAACACTTTCATATAAAGACATGTGTCGTCCTGTATCCACTTGACAACTCATGAGAGTACATGCAAGTCGTATGATTCAATCATAATGAATAGGTGCAGCTCCAAAAGACATCACATATCTGAATCCCATAGTGTTGACTTTGATGCATATCACGTGCGCTTGATTACCATTGCTTGTGTGTGCTGGCATTACTTTTTTGGTATTATCTATATACAATCACAAAACTCATTGTTTATTTATGTACACATTTATGAATCCATGTCACTTCGTGAGGATAAAAACCAATTATAGAACTCAAGATTTTTTAGGAGTGTGGCACACACATCTAGTACTCATGGCAGCCTACTCAATAACAACATATATTTTGCAACATCGAGTAGCATGGTACCTTGTTCGAGTCTACTCAAAACATGTAGCTCCTCCTCAGTGAGAATTTTATCAACTAGAGAGTTCTCTTAGCTAGTTCCGGATAATTCCATACCCCGAATGTGGTGCATAGATCGGATGTTGTATGCGTGCGTAATGAGCGTCAGAAGGTCCCCAAGAACAAAAAAACTCTACTTTTGCACAAAAAACAAGGAAGAGAGCTTGCACGACATGAAGCAAGAGACTAATTGGGTGCAATCTCCCCCCATGCCTTGTGTAAGCGCTCCACAAAGCATGTATTTTATATATTATTCATCTTCAAGCTCAAGAAATAGCCCAATTTACAATTAGCACGCTTTAGCTTTTGTGTTTGCTTTTGTGCCACTAAAGAATTAAAGCTATTGGGCGCCCAAGGAGTTAGGCGGTACCCAAATACAATGTCCAATACAAATATTTAAATCGTGCGCCCATGAACATACAAAAATAATAAATAAATATCAAGTGCTTTAATAAATAAACACGTCAAAATATAGACACCATGCCTAAGATACGCGCCCATTAAAAAATTATGATAATTTGAATACACGCTATCCTCCAATGCTTCTCAATGCCACCGCTGCTTGATCTACACATCAACTGAAGCATTCACAATTGTTAGAAAAATAATACAATTAAACCGACAAAAGTGAATACCTAGTAGTCTTTAGCTACAAAAATAAATTGGTTAGAACTCAATCCTAACCTTAATTTATTACGAGTGCGCACTCTAAACTCATAAACATTTATTAATTTAAATATGTATTTTACAGAATCACCCGCTATGGAATCACCGACTTACACATTAAATTAACAAAATGTCCGAAAAGGATAGGCGTCCCCATCGACTTTTTGCACAAAGAATCCACCTTGTGTATGAGCCCCGATAATAAAATTTTACGAAATCCACCGCAAAACCTCACGGAATCCACCGTGGAATATGCCTCCTGGCATCATACCCCCGGGGTGGGATAGCAATTGTCCTCAATTGCTATTAGCTCAATGTGGAGCTAATAGTGTGGGAAACGCACTTAGGTCTCTAGTGTGCATCCATTGGGCCTCTTCAACAGGATGATTTTTAAACTTAACCAAATATCTAGAATATCTACAGCTAGTTCTAGTGGTCATAAAGTCAGTATTGATAATAGTTTCAGGCTCTAGGATTTCAGTTTCTTCGTTTAGCAAAGGAGGGTTTTCATAAGCAGGGTGTACAGGTAGTTGTCCTTTAAAAGGTCGTAATAAACTGATATGGGGTGTTGTGGATTTTCCAATGTTGTGGTAATTCTAGTTTAAATGCATTGACATTGATTTTGTGTATGATCTTGAATGGTCCATAAAATCTAGGTGCTAATTTGACAACGGGTGTTTATCTACAGTTTGTAATCTTCGTTTTTCAATTCGTAACCAAACATAATCATCAACTTTAAAACTCATGGCTTTTCTTTTCTTGTTTGCTTGTTTTGTGTATGATTGCTAGGCTTTGGCAATCATATCTTTAACTTATTAAAAATAGTAGCATGCATGTTAGCAATATCATCAACAATTTGAATTTTGTTTGATAATGATGTAACAAGTGTAGGCAATCAATATCCATAAATAATTTCAAATGGTGCTTTCTTTGTAGCTGTATATGGTGTGTTATTATATGCAAACTGAAGTAAATGTAGATATGTATCCCATATGTGTGGTTTTGAAATTGTGTAGGCACGTAAAAGATCTAAAATGGTACTGTTAGTAGCTTCTGTATGACCATTTGTTTCATGATGAAATGCAGATGAAAAATCAATCTTTGTTCCTAAGTTAGCAAACAAAGTAATCCAAAAATTATTGTAGAATCTAGAATCATGATCAGAAATAAAGACTTTTGGTAAACCATGGTTAGTGAAAACAGTTTTCAAAAATAATTGAGCAGCTTGAGATGCAGTTAAGGTTTTCTTGCATGGAATAAAATATGCTTGTTTGCTAAACCTATCTACAATAGTCCAAATCATATCGTGATTAGCTTTAGTGTTAGGTAGACCATTGATAAAATCCATTGAAATCTGTTCCCATGGTCGTGATGGAATGGATAATGGCATTAGTAAACCATATTGTTTACCATGGTGTCTTTTTACTCGTTGACAAATTAGGCATTCAGATACAAAATTAGATACATCAATGTCCATATGTGGCCAATAAAAATCTTCAACCAATGTACCCAAAGTAGATATAATTTCTCTATAATCTTGATATGGAGAACAATGAATTTCATGTAAAATAAATAATCAAAATAAATAATTTATTCCAATCAGCTTGAAAAGTAGGATCTTGGTGATAAGTATCTTTCATAGGAATAAGGGAATCAAATGATATTACAGAAATATTTTGAATTATCGATCTTCTACTCAAAGCATCAGCAACAACATTCTCTTTTCCAGGTTGATATTGTATAAGGGGATGAAAAATTTGAATAAAAGCAGCCCATTTAATGTGTCGGTCAGATATTTGTGGTTGACTAAGAAGATGTCTAATGCTTTGTTGGTCAGTTTTGATCATGAACTCAGATCCCATTAAATAATGTTTCCATTGACGTAAGGCTTGTACTACGGCTAGCAATTCCTTGTCATAGATAGAATATTTAAGTTCAGTTGGTTTGAGTTTGCAGCTAGAGTAAGCTATGGGGTGAGAATCTTGCATAAGGATTGCTCCTATTCCAGATCCACTAGCGTCAGTAACTACTAAGAAGAATGGTCTATTGAAGTCAAGTAATTGTAATACAGGAGCATGAGTTAAAGCATGTTTCAGCTAATCAAAGTACTTTTGTTGAATGTCAAATCAATTATACACGATACCCTTATTTAAGAGTTTTGTTAAAAGTAATGCAAGTAATGATAAATTCCTCACAAATTTTCTGTAAAAGCTAGCAAGACCTAGAAAAGAACGTAATTCATGCACATTTTTGGGTATCGGCCAATTTAAAATTGCTTCTATTTTTTTAGGGTCAACTTCAATACCTTCTGATGAAATAATATGTCATAAATATTCAATTTTTGTTTGGAAGAATTCACTCTTTTCTGGATTAGCATATAAGTGATTGTCTTTTAATAACTTAAAAACTAAAGACAAATGTTCATAATGCTCATTCTCATTTTTACTGAAAACTAATATGTCATCAAAGAAAACAATGACACAATGCTGATGTTTCAAAAATATGCGATTCATCATACGACTGAATGTGGCTGGTGCATTAGTTAAACCGAAAGGCATAACCAAAAATTCATAGTGTCCAAATTGTATTCTAAATGCAGTTTTGAATATATCAAATTTGTCCAATCTTACTTGATGATATCAAGATTTAAGATCTATCTTACTGAATATGACAGATCCTTGTAGATTGTCCATAAGATCATCTACCCTAGGAATCGGGTATCTATTCTTAACAACAATTTTATTTAGGGCACGATAATCAATGCACATGTGATAGGTATTATTTTTCTTCTTCACTAATAAGACTGGTACACTAAATAGAGAACTACTAGGTCTAATTAATCCTCTATTAAGCAATTTGTCTAGTTGGTTTTGAATCTCTTTCTGTTCAATTTGGTTATGTCTATATGGTGCTTTACATGGTAGTTGTGTTCCAGGAATTAAATCTATCTTATGATCTTCAGGATGTGCAGGTGGTAATCCAGGCGGTAAATCAGCAACAAAACAATCTTCGAATTGGGGAAGAAATTGTGTATGCCTAGGATGCATCTGGTTTTCCTTAGCTTGAATTTCATTCACCCATATTAAATAGGATTTGCTACTTTTACGTAATGTACGTTTAGCCTGAGTATGAGTAAGCAATGGAAAATTATTGGAAGTGTGCATTCCATGCAGTGTGATTTGTTTTCCTTGAAAATAAATTTTAATTGAATGCGTAGAATAATCTATATCAGGATTGTATTGATGACGCCAGGGCATTCCTAAGATAATGTCACTAGACTACAAAGGTACAACTAAGAAATTTCTTTGTTCAATATAATCACCAATTTTAATTTCTAAATTATTCACCTCTTGTGTTTCAGTATATCTCGTACCTAGGAATGCAGCCTTGATGCGATAATGTGTAGAAACAGTATGTAAATTCAATTCTTTGACCAATTTTGCAGAAATAAAGTCGTGTGTGCTCCCATCATCATCTAAAATAGTCTTTTCTTTACCATGCACAAAACATTTCATTGTTAATAAGGAATGGGGAGTTGGCATACCTGGCAAAGTATCAGAAGTAGTACCAATGTCGTCATCTTCTTCCGTAAAATTCGGCATCTCTTCACATTCTTCATCTTCTATTGCTTTTTGGATTCTTCATCTTCTATTGATATGAACAGATGGCTTTTTGGATTGACAATTGGCTGTTAGATGTCCAGGTTGATGACATTTGTAACAAACTATGGGTTTTGCTTTGGATACATTATTGGTAATGGCAGGAAGTTTAGGAATGTTGGGATTTGACTGTAGAGATGGCTTAGGGTTTGGATTTGTGTTTGATGGCAAGGCAGGTGGTCGTGTCCAAGGTTTATGGAATGAAGATGGAAGAAAACGACTTTGATTGAATCTTCGAAAATTTGAATTGAATTGTTTGGAACCAAAGTTACCATTAGTTGGAATTTGTTGTGGTCGCTTATCTCATCCGCGAATTTTGTCTTCAGTGTCTTGGGCCAAGGAAATTGCATCTTCAAGGGTTGTAGGCTTGAACATATTGACCTCCGCATAAAAATGTCCAAGTAGGCCAGACATAAACTTGCGTTTATGAGTTGCTTTAGGTACATCTTCAAGCATTCGTAGTTGCAATAGAGCATTCCAGAAACACTCAATATATTGTGAAATAGGTTCGCGATCCCGTTGTTGTAGAAGATCCCATTGTTTGATTGCTTTTTTGTGGAATTGAGGTGGAAGGAAATTCTGCAAAAATTTCTTTTGGAAAGTTTCCTAGGTAGTGGGACAATCAATGCTTTTGCGGACCACAGTCCACCATAAGGATGCTCGGTCAACTAAATGGTTAGTGACACATTTAATTTTGTCTTTCTCAGCATATGATTCTTCATGGAAGCAATCATCAAATTGACTGACAAAAGCAAGGACAGTCTTTCCATCGCGTGATCCATTGAAAGTACGAAATTTGAAATTTCTTTTACTTATCTTTGTTTCTTTCCGAATGGATTGGGCTTCAAGTGTTGCATCGATGGTATGTCGTATAAGATCTTCAAGTTGCGATCCATCTTAGTCGGTGGTAGATTGTTGTAGATTGGCCAATTGAGCTTGCAAAGCTTGTCGTGCTCTTCGTTCTTCTTGAAGCTGCATCATAATCAAATCCAATCTTTGCTCCATTATTGGTTCGGGTAGATCAACTTTAGCCCCCATAAAATCTTCCATGGTTTGATCAGTGGAGGGGAGCTTCAAGCTCTACCCCGAGACCTACAGACCACTTATTGCTCAAGTGTTTCGAACGGAGCGGCCATGGCTACCTCTCACATAGTCGATGCGCAATGCCTACCTTACGGGTATAGTGAGCTTACCTTGATGCTCGATCGAGTACCCTCCTCTTTCTTGCACACCGGTAGCTCCACGATCCTTGAGGCAAGCTCAAGCAACCTCAATCCCTCTCGCATGAGCTTCATCCTCCATAGCCACATGCGAGACAAGAGAAGAGAAGAGAGGAGGAGAAGATGAAGAGAGAAGATGGAGAGCTTCTTCTCTAAGATCCCTCACTCTCACACAATCACTCCCTCACTCCCTCACACTCTCTCAATCCCTCTCTCAAGCACAAGCAAGAAGGCAATAAACAAGAGAAGAAAAAGAAGAAGCTTTGGCCACACATAAGAATGAGCTTCTCATTCACTTTTCAACTTTATATACAAAAACCTAAATCCCTTTTGGGCAGTCATCTCCTTTTCCCTTTTTTACATAGCCGGCCGTAGCCTAGGCCCTTTTTCCCATTGTCCTTCTATCTTCCTAGCTTCCTTTCCACCGCCCATCTACATCTACAAATTGCACGGGTCAGAGCTCAGCGCTCCTTGAATTAAACCATGATGCGCTTGCGCTCTTTTACAAAATTTTTGACTCGCGCTTTTCCTTGTGTGCCTTTCTTCCTTATTTAGGACTCTTCTCCTTGTGCGTCTTTGTCTTCCGTTTCTCTTTTCCTTGGCCTTTGTCTTTGTCTTCTGCTTTAGCTTTTTCAGATTTTCCACCTTCGTTCATTTGAGGGTTAACATTACCCCCCTTCTAGACGAGTGCCAGTCCCATGGCACTCACTGTCGTAGGTAGCAGGCTGTAGCATGCACCGAAGACGTGGGTGACAAGGACGCCTGTGGTTTTTGTGGAGGAGTGTTGGTGGTGGTGTGAAAGAAGGTCCTGGGGGCCTGTTGGTGGCCAAGGTGGCTGGCGGAAGGGTTGTTAGAGTTGGTGGTAGGGTTGTTATGTGTTGGGGATTGCATTGATGGCCAATATAAGTGTAGGTTTGTTGGGGATTCTGCACATGACGATTCTTTGCAGGCTTGTCGAATGGTGAGGGATAAGCATTCAGAGTTGGGTGTCGCTAAAGAGCGATTGAAATTCGTTGGAGGCTTCAATACCTGCAAGTTGAAAACCTCTTGTGTGGTCTCTCCCTAAGGGGTAGTGCTAGTCTTCTTACGTGCACAAGACATATTTGATTAATTTGGGAGACAGGTCGAACTCTAAGCAAGCTGAGAGTAGTGTCCTGCACTTGAGGACCCAAACTGTGGATATACTTCGGTGTAGATATGATGTAAGTGCTCATGCATACTTAGATATTACATAGTTAGAAGACCGTGGGCTAGTTTCTCGTAATAATGTGTGGATGAAGCAAGGTTGTCCATGTGGAGAAGAAGTACATGTGAAGGTATATGAGACATCCTTTGCATTGTGACTGCACGACGTAGCATAAGTAAATACACGGACACCGCACTTTCAGTAGCTAGAAGCTATTGGACTTGCTTGATAAGGATGGTTTACTTTTCATGGCCAATCATGCGGTGCTTACCACCACTGATTGCAATGGTACCAAGGCAAAGTGCAAGAGAGAATTATGCAAGTGGGTCAGGGTGACAGGTCTAACCATAGGTGAGACAGGCTCTCTAGGTATGTCCTGCCCTTGATGTGCCCTGAATAATTGTGGGTGATGATAAAGGGCTAGGGGACTAGGGACGGAGCCAGTCGACCAAGGTCACTGGACGTACCTAATTTGAGGACCCCTAGGTACTGTGCTGTGATCGTGGGTGCTTCTTATCTTTTCATTCGTTTCTCTTTTTTTTCTTTCTTTCTTTGTTTCTTTGTTTCTTTGTTTCTTTCTTTCTTTCTTTCTTTCTCGTCTCTTTTCTCCTTTTTTTGGTTTTTTTTTTCGGACTTGCGTGAGTACAACCATTACAATATGTTGAGGCTATCAGCCTTTCAATGGGTTGGAAAATGTCAAGCTTCAAAGGCTCAGGAAATGGATATTACAATGATGATTGTGCCCTAGCCTCGTTGTTAGAGAAGCAGTTGTTGAGATGGGGAGATACACTTGAGATATTGCAAACCTCCTTGCGACATACGCGATGTTGGTGCAAGTGAGGTAACGATTGCCGTGAGCCAACTATAGAGCTTGACCCAGAAAGGGAGTGTAGCCCATGAATGTGCGTTGGTCCATGCGATGTGGGTGGTTTGCAAGGGTGATTTTTTCTTTCGGTAGCATGGCTTTGTCACGGCTCTTTGTGGGGTCAATGGTCTTGCAGTGATCGGGCATTGAACACTTTCGCACAAGGACCTGTATTTTCCTGCATCCACTTGTCACTTCGTGAGAGTATATGCTCGCTTGTGTTAAGTGCATCGAACAAATGCAATCATGATAAGACATAATTTTTCAAAATTCTATTATGTTTATTGGGATGCCTATCTCATTGCTTGTTAAGGTCGCATACATTAACGAGAAGTAACGGGAATGTGTACAAGTGGGGATCTTGCCCCTTTACTCAAAAAAAAAAAACAAAATGTTATGGTATGCTGACTTGTTGAGCTACTTGTTCATTACAGGGATTCAGTCGATAGGTACGAGGCGGGGTGAGTCTGTTGGCTAGGCGACCAGGGCGGTGCTAGTGCGGGGCTCTCGTGAGGCTGGGCGGGAAACATATCGGCTGGGACATGAATGGTGTAGTCCTAGGCCACCACCGTTTCCAGAATGTCTTTAAACAATTCATTAAATTCTGCCCTATCCCTGGCCGCCTTGTCACTTCGTGAGCACACGCCCAAGCGTGCGTTGGGGGTCTGTGCAACTGGCATTGCCACATTTTGTGTGCCTCCCTGAGCGTCCGCTCCCCTGGCCCGTGGATTCTTCAGCCTTCGTCCGGGGCGGTGTCGCTTAGGCCCTCTCTTCTTTGCATATTTCTTGAGAGTGGGTACATAGCGTACCGGTGGAGGAGCACATGCCGCATGCTCCCGTCGTCTGTGAAGAGCGTCTTTGCATGCCAGATGTCTGTGGTTCTCCATGTGTTCCGTCTAAAAGCCTGCAAGATGAAATCCAAGGGTTAGGCCTTGATATGGAATAATATTGTTCGCATAGAAGGGATTTTCGTGTGGGTTGTCAAATGCATATGACTAGAAGAGAAGGCACTGAACATGTTGTACTCGTTGTAATGGTGCCCCTCTAGCCTCTAACTACGAGTAGATCTTGACTCACGCCAAGTTACGTCGGTTGGTGGTCCTACGTTTGGAGGGCTCATTCTCGGAAGGATAGGCCGGGAAGGGAAAGTGTGTAGAGAGGGACTACGCCCTGCTTACATCATGAGGGACGTTGGCAGGGTTTTCCATGGTGGCAATGTGGGTGCATGCTCTTTGCTCGGAGGCAAACATGATCTGGTGAAAGGGGGACCGGCTTAGCGTAGCCTATTGGCCCCGATTCTTCTGTCTGCGCTTGGGTTTTTATTGCTTGTGTGTGTTGATGATGTTTATACAGGGCCATAAAAGTCATTTTTTATTTATATGCATATCCATGAGTCCATGTCGCTTTATGAGGATAAAAACCAATTGTAGAACTCAGGATTGTACTCGAGTGTGGCACACGCATCTAGCACTCGTGGCAACTTACTCAGTACCAATAGATATTTTGCCACATCGAGCAGCATGGAACCTTGTCCGAGTCTACTGGCAATGTGTAACTCCTCCTTAGTGAGAACCTTATCAATCAAAGGGCTCTCTAGGCTAGTTCCAACTAAGTCCGTACCTTGAATGTCAGTTAGCACTCAAAGGGAAGTTGGTGCCACATAGGTTGGGTCTCTTTGAGACTGCCATTTGGCCAATCGCTCCTCAGAGACTGTCATGATCTAAGCCCCTAGTTCGGCCATTGCAACGAGGCATTCGCACCAACGCTGCTCAAATTGACTTTGGCCTGCTGACAGTCGCTTTAGTTGCTCTATGTCTATGAGATTCGATTGGCAGAGCACTTCATTGAACGTGACGGTTAAGTGCAGTTCATCAGCCTCCTCGTCAGAGATGAGTCGCATGCGTTCATGTAAGAGCTTGTTATAGTGCTCATCAAGATGTTCTTGCTCTTCCCAAGATAAGGGGAATGGCAAGTATTCTTCGAGCTGCTCCTTAGGGAATGCGCCCATGTCCGCAAGGACGTAGACACGTGCGAACACTTTGAGTTTAGCATCCCACTCAGTTAAGCATTCTGTGACACTTCTATGTTCGACGAGGGCTTGTTCGGTTGCTATCTCATGCAAGGATCTAGGAGTTTGCCTAGGCTCTAGCATAGCTGGGGGTTCAGGCCTATATGAGCAAGATTGGTTAACGCTAGGATTGCTCATGCTCTTGGGGTTTCCATGTTTCTCTTGAGGCTTTGTTATTGCATCATGGTTCTCCTTGGGTGTGACTGGTGCGAATTCATCACCCCGTCGTGACAGTGTTGTATCCACTCTTGATTTGTCAATGCGAGTTCTATTGTCAGTGGATAGAGTGTTGCCAGCAGCCATTGATGGTAACGATTGCTTTGATTTGTCGGAGCACACAGATGTGTCTGAGGCTTCACTGCTATTAGAAGAGGCATCAGTGGGCTCATTGTGGATGGACTCAATGCTTTATTCATCAGCTCTCCAGCACTCTTCGTCCCAATGTCCTTGGGGTCCGCAACCACCTCCAACTGTTGTTGTTTTCGTTGTTTCCTCCTCTTTTTCTTGGTCAGTGCAGGTGCATCTAACATCTCAGGACCCTGGGCTATATCGACTATTGATGTGCTTGGTCGGGCCTCAGCATTTCCCTTCTCTAGAGAGTCCTCATGGGACCTAGTCATGGCCAGCGGAATAGCCTTGCCAGGTTGCATGGGTACAATTGTCTCCCTTTTGGGGGAGTCTAGCTCTTCCACCCGTTCTCCTGTGCTTAACTCCTCTAGCCCAGGTTTTAGGCGCTTTGGAAGTGCTGGAGTTGTTAAGGAGGTAGGTCGCAACACCTCCTTCACAGGTAAACTACTAAGGACACGTTCCGCAAGGGGCATTGTCACAGCCAAGGGCTCTGACTGCTATGATCCCTGATTGGAAGTAGTGGCGGCTAGTCTAGTGGGCTGGATACTCTTGGTGGATTGCGGTGTCAGGTCCCTAGGGAGATTGGAAGTGGTCACGTCTTTTGTTGCCCTTTGCGTATTCACTTGTGTAGGTTGAGCAGCGGCACGAGGCTGCTGTTGTCGTGCTTCCCGTGTCCACTTAGGTGAAGATGATGTAGGAGATTTGGGACTCCTACGTGGGCTTGGCATTGATTGGAGAATTTGCTCGTGATTGTTGGATGATTCTGTCATTAGCTTTGTTGAGCATTTAACCTTGCCATGAGCAATGTTGTACCTATGATGCCTGCTATCCTCTTGGGGAATCAAAGGTTCCTTGGACACTAGTGGCTTTTGTGTATCCTCAACGATTACGTCTGATGTCTGCTTGTCAAGCACGCTAGGCTTAGGATCTACCCTCCAATTGGTCCCATTGGGTTTCTTGATTTCGACCATGAGGGGCTTAGTCACTCCACTATTTTTGACTTGAGACTTGGTTCTTCATTTAGATCTCCTCCTACGCTTCTTTGCTCTTGATACGATCTGGCCTTTAGTCGACAAAGGAGGTTTAACAAGGGGTTTTGGTACCCAAATCCATCGGTTATCTGCATAATACCCTTGAGCCAGTAGCAACGCTTTGGATATCCATCACAGCATTGCCTTGACTCTCCATCGATGCCTGCGTCTATAAGGCTTGGGCTTCTTTTGGGGTCTTCTACGATATTTGTAAGTCCAAAGCCCATCCTTGGCATTGTCTCTTGACCTTCTTTTTTCAGGCATGGCCTCACTCACTGGTTCTCGTTGTTCGACTTGTGCTTGTATCAGTTTTTCCAACAAGTCCTTGCTCTCGTTAGTAGGCTTGACTGTTATGTCAACACCTTCCTTGCCTTCCCCTCGAGGTTTGCTGAGATCACCCTTGCTAAAGGTTGTGACTATCCTCACACCTGGTAGTATCAGGTGTATCCTCTATGCTACATAGTCAATCTCACACTTGGTCGCCCTTTTGAAGGGTATTCCTAGGAGGGTTTCTTTCCCACAGCTAGCACTATTTGGAGGGACATGAAATAGGATAGGAAAGCTTTTTGTTTCAATTGTCACAAGGATTTTGCACTTTTCTATGAGTGCTTGTGGGTGTCCCCCATAAGGGCTAAGAGTCGCACTAGTCGGTGTGAGCTCTGGTTGGCCTGGTAGGGTCCATGATTCATAGGTCAAGATATTAAAATATGCTCCTTCATCAATTAGAGCATCAATAGTATGCTCTCTTTTCGGGGTGAGCTTGACCCTAAGATAAGCAGGTGGTACTATGTCTTCTTCTTCCAGGTCTTGGCTTGTAAATTTAAGCCTTCTGACACATGCCCTTGAGTTCTCGACTGCACGACCAGATGTGGATTCTCCACTGCTGTCTTGGATCGTCAGTGCAGTGCTATTCAAGATACATCTCTCGTCAAGAGTGTCATGTCTAGTCATCTTCGCATTTGTAGCTTGCTGAAGTTGCATTTTGCTCTGACTAGACATGGTCTGAACATGCTCGGACAGGCTGGTCTGAGTGGACAGGATGGTCTGATTGCCTCAATCGAACGAGCGTCCGATTGGACAGGATGGTCCGAGTGGTCCGAGTCCGAGTGTCCGAGTGGTCCAATTTCTAAAATCGGACGGGTTGGTCTGAGTGGTCCGATCAGACAGGATGGTCCGATTATGATCTGGTCCAATTTTGGTGGTCCGATCCTGGTGGTCCAATTCTTGGAATCGGACCAAGAGGGTGGTCCGATTTTCAAAGTGGTCCAATTCTAGTAGTCAGACAGTCCGATTCTGGGGCTGGTCCAATTCTGGAACTCGGACGGCCTAGTCCAACTGCACGGCCGATGGCCCGCGAGTTGCACGCGATGCCTCTCAGCTGACGTCTACCTCACCAAATCGTCCAGCGCCTTCCAGATAGGTGCAAAACACTACAAGGAAATGCCAAACACGCCTGGAATCACTATGGTGCTCGAATCAAATGGCACTCCAAGAATCTCTGCCCCTATTTCCCTGTTTTAGCCTGTTATACAGCAACAGAAAACCCTACTGTTTGCTTCTTTTTCTTTGTTTTTTCCTATCCTAAATGCATACAAATCACAAGTAAATACCTACATTACTCTAACATGCTTTTCCAAATCCAAAAAACCAAAAACCTACTTGTTAAGGAAATCGAATACCTCTTCAAACTCCCTCGCTTTCTACCTATCTACCTCAAGCACCGGTTCAGGGGAAAACCCTTACTTTGATGCTCGATTCAAAGCGCGCAAGCGCTCAAGGCTTGAATCCGTTGGTCCCGGCAACGGAACCAAAATGTAGGAGTTTTCACTCAACCGCCAAGACCCACGGACTACTTATTGTTTCAAGTGTTCCAAGCTGAGCACTAATGGCTACCTCTCACATAGTCGACGCGCCATCCATATCTACGGGTGTAGTGAGCTTACCTCCATGCCGATTGAGTTACCTCCTCTCCCGCGCACTCCGGTAGCTCCACGATCCAAGTGCAAGCTTCAAGCAAGCTCCATCCTCAAGCTCCACGCTCCAAGCTCTATTGCCACAAGCAAGACAAGAGAAGAGAAGAGAAGAGAAGAAGAGAGGAGAAGATGGAGAGCTTCTCCTCCTCGGTCCCTCACCCTCACACACTCACTCCCTCACACTCTCACACTCCCTCTCTCAAGCACAAGCTCAAGCAAGCAAGAATAAGAAAAAGAAGAAGAAGAGGAGAGCTACTTTTGGCCACACACAAGAATGAGCTTCTCATTCACTTTTCAACTTTATATACAAAACCCTAAATTCCTTTTGGGCGGTCATCCCCTTTTCCCTTTTTTACATGGCCGGCCGTAGCCTAGGCCCTTTTTCCCATTGTCCTTCTATCTTCCTAGCTTTCTTTCCACCGCCCATCTACATTTACAAATTGCACGGGTGAGAGCCCGACGCTCCTTGAATTAAACCATGATGCGCTTGCGCTCTTTTACAAAAGTTTTGACTTGCGCTTTTCCTTATGCGCCTTTCTTTCTTATTTAGGACTCTTCTTCTTATGTGTCTTTGTCTTCCGTTTCTCTTTTCCTTGACCTTTGCCTTTGTCTTCAGCTTTAGCTTTTTCGAATTTTCCACCTTCGTTCATTTGAGGGTTAACAATCAGTCATCCTGCAAAATTCCAAAAGACCTCACACACTCGAAACCTTGTTAGCGGTATAAGCGTAGCTCAAAGGCGGGTTTACAAGGCTTATATATATATTTTTAGTTTGGCTTTTGTAGTATTTCTCCTTTACGATTGTGAAATTCTATGTCACAATCGTCTTCTAAGAAAATAATTTTGTGTATAGACTGCGTATTGCCGATTGTTCACTGTAATATGCTTCTGTCAGTTCACAGGTATGAACAGGGGCTTCCAAAGGGTAGTAAACTGATTCATGAGCTGCTGAATATAAACTGCCTCTATAGTAGTTGTTGAAGATTGAAGTTAGGACCTTAATGACTTGTAGTTTTAGTCTTTTAGACTAATCGTGGATTTTTAGGACCTGAGTATGTTGACGCTCGATTCGGTGACGGGCAGTACATGCCACCGCCGCCAACGGGCTAAAATGAGCTATGAAGCTTTTTATTAAGCTTATTTTGAAGCTTTACAAGCTTAACCTTAAGCTTTATAAGCTATGGAAGAAATTTATTATCTATTCTCAACGACTTCATGAAGGATCTTCTCGCGTAGTCCTCTGCCTTGAGGCCGGTCCCTCGCGATCTGAGTGTACAGCAGGGGGTTCTTGACTGCCAGGAACACGCTGGTATTGACCGTTTGCCACGAGACTGACTGTAGAGCTTGATCATTCCAGGAGCTCCGCCTTCACGTGAGATGGTAAGCGATTGGAAGCTCTCGATCTCAGCTTCGCTCTGATACCACTGGTGCACAAATCGGACCCGCGTAGTGAGCGTTAGAAGGTCCCCAAGAACAAAAGAACTCTACTTTTGCAAAAAAACAATGAAGAAAGCTTGCACGACATGAAGCAAGAGACTAATTGGGTGCAATCTCCCCCCATGCCTTGTGTGAGCGCTCCACAAAGCATGTATTTTATATATTATTCATCTTTAAGCTCAAGAAATAGCCCAATTTACAATTAGCACGCTTTAGCTTTTATGTTTGCTTTTGTGCCACTAAAGAATTAAAGCTATTGGGCACCCAAGGAGTTAGGCGACCCAAATACAATGTCCAATACAAATATTTAAATCGTGCGCCCACGCGCATACAAAAGTAATAAATAAATATCAAGCACTTTAATAAATAAGCACTTCAAAATATGGACACCATGCCTAAGATACGCGCCCATCAAAAATTTATGATAATTTGAATACATGCTATCCTCCAATACTTCCCAATGCCACCGCTGCTTGCTCTACATATCAACTGAAGCATTCACAATTGTTAGAAAAATAATACAATTAAACCGATAAAAGTGAATACCTAGCAGTCTTTAGCTACAAAAATAAATTGGTTAGAACTCAATCCTAACCTTAATTTATTACGAGTGCGCACTCTAAACTCATAAATGTTTATTAATTTAAATATATATTTTGTGGAATCATCTGCTATGGAATCACCCACTTACACATTAAATTAACAAAACACACGAAAATGATAGGCATCCCCATCGACTTTTCACACAAAGAATCCACCTTGTGTATGAGCCCCAGTAATAAAATTTTACGAAATCCACCACAAAACCTCACGGAATCCACCGTGGAATATGCCTCCTGGCATCAGAATGGCAATCTGTATTACTCGAAAGGAAGTTGGTGCCACATAGGTTGGGTCTCTTTGAGACCGCACCATTTGGCCAATCACTCCTTTGAGAGTGTCATAATCTAGGCTCCAAGTTCGGCCATTGTAGTGTGGTTTTCAAACAAATGTTTTTCAAATATACTTTGACCCTCTGATTGTCACTTTAGCTACTCTATCTCAAAGAGATTTGGTTGGCAAAGCACTTCATTGAATGTCACAGTTAAGCATACTTCGTTGGCTTCCTCGTCAGAGTAGAGTTGCATGCATTCATATAGGAGCTTGTCATAGTGCTCGTTAAGATATTCTTGCTCTTCCCAAGATAGCGGATATGATAAATATTCCTCAAGCTACTCCCTAGGGAATGTACCAATGTCCGCAAGGAGGTAAGCACGTGCGAATAATTTGAGTTTAGCCTCCAACTCGGTCAAGAAATCTGTGACACTTCTATGTTTTATGAAGGCTTGCTCAGTTGTTATCTCATGCAAGGTTTTGGGAGTTTCCCCAGGCTTTAGCATAGCTGGGAGGGTAAAATGGTTTTTCACGTATATCTTTATGTAAAAAGTGATAAATACACACTAAAATATATAAAGGGGGTAAACTGAGGCCTATCCTTATTCTTTATCTTCATTATACTTGCACAAATATGCCTCTAATTTTTCATAATTTTTTGGATGTAAAAACTATTTTTTTCTTTATTATTTGCCCAAAATCGCATTTTTGAGTTTTTTTAAAATTTCTTTATATACATTGCTATATTTTCTAATTTAAGAAATGAAATTCACACTCTATTCATCATCACATTTTATTTTATCCCATATGAATATGAATTGATTCTCCAAAACCAAGAAAAACACTCGTTTTTCTCTTAAAATACACATTTTGGATTTTTAAAAATTAATAACTCACACCCATGGACCTAGGTTCTATATTTTATAATTCATGGCCCTCAAATATATTACAACCAAGACTCAAAAAAAATTTCATTGCATATGAACAAGATTTGCACCATGATTTATAAAACAAAATCCAAATTTCTATTAAAAAGAGGCTTACCGCCATTTTTAGGGTTTTGGGTCTCAAGAATTGAATTTCCAGACAGCCTAGACCTGCCATTGATCTGTAAATAGCATTGGTCATTACTCCTTAGCATCGGTATGATCCCACATCAATCCAGATAACCAATCATTATCTGAATCTCTTCCAAAGAATACTTGCATGAATTGCCCTCAAGAGGAGAGAGAGAGAGAGGAGACTCGAGAAAAATTGGTTTTTGAACATTCTATTCACTACATCATTCTCTGCATGGTTTCTTGTGATTGAAGGCAAACAATATCGAGATCTCATCCCTTAGAGAATGCCTCTTGATTTCAAGGGGCATTGAAAAACTGACGGTCCCCTCTTCTCATGTTTTTTTTGGATTAAGTTCTTTTAAGCTTCATTAAGGTTAATCTTCTAAATAACTAGTTCCATTTTGAGTGTTGACACTTGACCACAAGTGGATTTTGGCCAAGCAGAGGGGCAAACAACCTTTGATTCACAAAAGGATTTGACGGCTAGCTTCATGGTGTCGAGAACTATTAATTTGGCCCCTCTCACGCTTTTTAGCTTATGGATCTAGTAGGTACTTCATAATACCCAACCTTGCAACCATTAAATGGGGGGGTCAAATGTACTCTGATTAATGAACAAATGCTTGCATTGGATTCCTGTAGCAATGAAATGCATCTAGGAAAACTCCACCTCCCTGATCCACAACCATTTTGTTTTCCATGAAAATTTGCTCTTTTACACCTCTTGGGGCTTTTTGCGAATTAAATTGTCTCAAAAAATCTGCTCTCATTAAGTAACCATGTGTTGAGGGTTGAGATGACTTGCTTTTTTGGTTGATTTTTGTTGTTTTTGAGGCCTGAATGGTTGATTTTTTATAGATTTTGAATGATTTTTAATTGTTTTAGAAGTGTTTGGGAGTGTTTTGGATGAGATTGATTAGGTTTTGGAAGCTCATGATGTTTTATAGTGGAGATATGATGTTTTGACATGTTCTGTTTTGATGTCCTCTTAGTGTCAATTTAAAGTACTATTTGAGAAGGATTGTAACGTGCCCGCTCCTCAAATCGCGGGACACATCTTAGCAGTCCATCGAGAGATATATTTAGAAGATGCCTCCCGGTACTCCCAAGGAATGACACGGGGCTTGCCAACTCAGGTCTCTCGAGTCTACCTGCAACAAAACTAATTCGGCCATTCCCACTAGGATCGACCTGAAGTCCGGGTTCTTAGTCAACATTGTCTAAGGTCATAGACCGACTTTTTCCTAACATTCCCTGTAACATCTCCTTTGAGGAAAGCTCTCGGCTAACCGAGACCACCCTTCCATAGGATAGACCAATTGATCACATCCACCACACTTCCCTCGAGGGTTATTTTAGTTATCTAATTACCTACCACGTTATGTTTGACACATAAAAGCAGCTTCCTTAATCAACCCGTTAGTCACATGTTCCTTTACGTAATTTAGGCCACAGATACAAAGACAGGTTAAAACAAGATCAAACACTTCCTTAACTTATCTTCGGATTAATGTGTGTCTCCTACCCATACAAGAGAATTAAGTGCTCCTTTATGCCTCCGTAGAAAAATCCTTCCGTCTTTCGGCTATAAAACCCGAAGGTTTATCCTTCCAAGATTCTGCCTTGTAACTAGTGTCAAGGCCTCAAGATCCCATCCCAAGTCACGTAGAATACTTGTGTATGGCCCGGAGGCATTGGGATTTATGGCCAGAGCCCCCACTGGCACCCAAGCGTCCTCCTACGCCAAGTGATTTCCACAGAGAGACCTCTTGCGGCGAGTTCGGTCCACATTCCCGGTGCGGATTCACAACCCCCTTGGTTAGGATTTGGCGGCTTGCGGGGGGGTAGCTAGCACCATCCTTCCTTAATTATCCCCTTAGGAATTCAACCATAGCTGAGGCAACCAGCATAATAACAATTTCTAGGGAAAACATCCCTTTCGTTCCATGGCAGTCATCTCGGACTCGGCCATGAAACCATCAAACACTCCCCACTTGGGTTACCATCCAAAACCACATTAACAAACAGTTGAATGCACAACCTCTCGCGTCAAGGCATCGCGATCCCATTGCATGCACAATCAGAATTTTAACCGGATGTATCAAAACAATTTCTTAAGGGATTCACAATCTTTACAAACCGCCAAGCATAACTTGGGTCAACAATCCATTTAGGGTTAGGTCACCAGCTTCAACTAAGCTAGGAGCGTATTCATTTGCGATAATCCATAGCAAGATCGATAAAACAATTTGCAGGCAATTATACTTATTCCTAACGCACCGGATCACATGTGGCTTGCATCAATGAAAGTCTAGGATTTTGTTTAACGATGCAAGTGTATCTCATGAACAGAAATTAACATTTCATGTGTTTCTTTTAACCATGATTACGAAACGTAGATTCTAAATGACTATTCATGCACTGAACTGGTTAAAAAGATATCATTTTATGTAAAATAAGGCAATAACCCTATCATTTTATGTGTGGGGAAGCTATCATTTCATGTGGGGTAAGGTGATGACCTTATTCATTTTAGGCGAGTAAAATCTTATGCGAATTTAACCCTACCGTTGCATGCAACTTCGTTCTTAGTATAAACAAAACCTTATGCACAACATTAATCCTTCCATGAGAACTAAGTCCTAAACTAACTTTTTTAATGGTTGAAACCTAGGCTTGGTTCATGTGCACTGCGTTGGTCGTTCCACTCGTCCCTCCAGTATTACCGATGGCTTGGGCGCCTATGCTTCCCACGACTTTCTTCTTGGAAGCCATTCGCCTCGTGGAGATTGGGCACAGTCTGGTCCTTGACAGGTTTCGAGTAGATATATTTGGTTGGGAAAGACTGTTGGACGGGGTTTGTTGCCGAGATAATGGTTTGGGTGACTTGTGGCGGTTACTCTCTTTCTCTCTCTTCTTCTTCTTTTTCTCCTCTCCTCCTTTCTTTCTCCCTCTCTTCTTTTTCTACTCTCCTACTCTCTTCTTCTTCTTTCTTACTCTCGTACTCCCTCTCCCTCTCCTTCTCTTTTTCTTCTTTCCTCTACTCTCTCTCTCTCCTTCTCTTCTTTTCCTTCTCTCTAATTTCACTACTCTCTCTCCTTCTCTCTCTTTTCCTTCTCCCTTATCTCTCTACTCTCTCTCCCCTCTTCTTCTTTTCTTCTACTACTCTCCCCTTCTTCTCTTCTCTTTCTCATTCCTTCTTTTTCTATCTCCTATTCTTCTTCTCTCTTCTCTCCTTCTCTCTCTCCCTCTTCTTCTCCTTCTTCATCTTCTCTCTCTCCCTCTTCTTCTCCTTCTACTTTTATTCTCTCTCCCTCTTTCCCTCTGTTGGGGGTAAAGGCGCCTCTGCCTAGCAGCATGTGTATTACTATACTGATAGTCACCGCCACTGCACACTGTAGGTGGCGGCCGCCCGTCACCGTCACTTTATTCTTTATTCTTTTAGTGACAGTTTGAATAAAGGAAGGCCCGGTCACACATTGTGACTATTGGAGTTCCCACTTCTTGTCTCTCTCTTTCTTGCTCTTGCTCTCCCGCCATAGCTCTCGAGTCCAAGCTTCGATCCTTCTCTCCCTTTCAACTGGTATCAGAGCTCGGCTTCCCGACTCTTGAGCTTGGTTCGTGGCATTCTTAGCTTCCCATCGGCTCCCCACTCGCATTGGGTCTCCTTCCGGTAGCCATATCCGACTCCTTCGAGCTCCTATCACTCCCCGGCTTCTCGAGCACCTTCTCAGTCCCTTTGGGCACTCTCAAGGCATTCACACAGAGGTATTTCTTCACTCTTTACAGGGTTTACCTTAGTTTTCAGCCCTCTTGAAACAGGGCATCCATTACACTCCTAGCTCACATTTCATATGTGGGCTGCTCTCCCCTCGTTGGAGCTTGTTTGAGGCCTTCCTTGGCTTTAACCGGGCCCCTTCGAAGCTTGGCCACCATTTTTTGCAGCCCCAGGACCAATATTTACAGTTGGCAGAATCACCCAGCCCTCCCATATGTGTCTTCAGCATTGATAGTCACAACAGCAGCTCTCCCCCTCCATTGGCACTTGGAAAGGTTCCATTTCGGGCATATGAACATGCTTTGATGCTTGGTTTTGATGGTTGATGTGTTGGCATAGCATTTGGACTGATTTAACACTGTTTTGGGACTGTCATAATAGTCCATAGGCAGTTTATGACAGTGTTGCACTGACATTTGATGATATAGCTTGTTTGGCATTGTCATTTGATGCCCGATTGGTCCTGTTTGATGCCCGGATGTTGGGGGAATGTATGCCTATTGTTTGGAAACCATTTGGAGCTGATTTTGGTGATGAAATTATCATTTTTGAATAGTAAATCACTAATGTACACAGTTGGGCTGAAGTCATTTTACTCATGTATGCTTGTGCCTATGTTTTTCGGGCTATGTTTCGGGTATATATGGTGATGTATTGACATTTGGGGCTCGACATAGAGCTTGGTTTTGATTCGGGATCATTGGTTGATCTTGACCTTTCTTTGCAAAGCATTTGGATGCTCCATATTGGTTGTACTTATGGCATGTATGTTGCTTATGTCTGACTGGTCTTGACATGCTTAGCCTATGCCATTACTACATGCTAGCTACATTGTTTGGAGCCTATTGCTACGGGAGCTCGGTCTTGGCTTGACCTTGGATTCACGGAGCTTACTTGAGCTATTTATTGGCTTGCCAGAGTTGTATCTTGAGATGTATTTGATGTCTTACATACAAATGCTCTACCGCCTATATGTTCGGGATGTATTATTGATGTATTGTCTTGGACTTATGTCATTGGCACTGTGTCTTGCCTTGGTTTGAGCTCTTGAGCTTGTACATACGACTTTTGTGCTAGTGGGAGCATTCTTGAATGCTTATCAGACATTGAGCAGGCGGTGCCTTTATGTATTGAGCAATTACAGACACTTGAGACTTTGGGATTTCTTACCATTTGGGATGATATATTATATGTCTTGGTTCATTGTATGCTTATGAGCTGAGTCTTAGATTTGGATCCATATCTTTGTGAGCTGACACCTACTTGTGTCAAGTTTTGGTAGTGGCAGGAACACTTTGCCCCGTTGACTGGGGGGTGTGCCTACTCACTGGCAGATGTTTGTATGACATGTTTGGGTGTTGGATTCATGCTTATCGACTGTCATATGGTTATGTTATTCCCACATGATGCCGGCTTTGGTCTTGGCAGTATCTGATTGCCTTGGGATTCGATATTGGCATTGTTAGCTCTCTTTTACTGAAATTTGCAATTTATTACAGCAAACATATATGTATGGATTGACATGGATTTTTCATGGTGAAACATTCTAAAATGATGTACTTTCACTAGTACTTGGTGGGCAGTAGCTTTGGTTCCACTTTTTCTTGCAGCAAGCAATTTTGAACTATCTACAATCTTCCAGCGTGCATTATGGCAAGTTCATCCCACTGATCATGCTATTTTCAACATCACTAAGCTTGATGGTACGAATTACTCTTATTGGAAGAGCCAAATTTGGCATGTGTTGGTACATAAATTGCAGATCAAACCTTTGAGGTTGAGCGGGTATCCACCTGCAACTATGCCAGATGAGGAATGGCTTGAGCTTGATGAGTTATGCAAGTCCACTATTATATTGTCTCTCACAGAACAGGTTCATTACAATATCTTTGAGGAAGAATAGAGTGCATGGCAGTTGTGGGATAAAATCAAGAATCTCTATGACAAGAAAAGTCCAGCGAGTCAGATTTATTGGCTGAAGCAGCTTATGGATCTGCGCATGAAGGAGAATGTGACCATATCTGCTCACTTGAGCCAGTTCCATGCTATACTCAAGAACTTGACTTCGCAGGATATCACTTTTGCAGAGGATGTCACTCCTCTTTTCTTGCTTGGTACTCTTAGTGAGTCATGGGATGTATTCCGCACTGCATTCTGTGCCTCTACTGCTACCTTGAAATTATCTGATGTTGAGAATGCTCTTCTACAGGAAGAGGTTAATCGTAAGAATTTGGATGTCTCTCGTATGTCACATGCTATGACAATTAGAGGCATGAATGATGGATATGGAAAGCATGGCAATGGCATTGGCCGTGGACGGGATTCTTAGAAATCTCAATCCAAGTCTCATGGGAAGTCACGTAGCAAATCCCGTGGCAAGAATGCAGATGTTACTTGTCACCATTGTGAGAAAAAGGGTGATATTAGGCCACAGTGCCATGAACTGCGCAATGAAAGGCACAAAGATAAGGGGAAAGACAAAGTGCAAGATAAGTCTTCTGATCGCAGCATAGTGCCTGCAAAGTCCAGTGTTAAAATTGAAGAGATCAATGTTATGCAGCCTGAGGATATTGATGATTATGATTATATCCTTGCAGCTTCTTCTAATGCTTTGCAAATAATAGAGATACACTCTATGTATGCACAGTGTTGGCTCTTGGACTCAGGTGTATCCTTTCATGTGACACCTTGCCGAGAGTGGTTTCATTCATACCGTACTGTTTTGGGTTCTGTGCGCTTGGGTGATGATAGCTCTCTTGATATTGTGGGCATTGGTGATGTTAGGCTACAGTTTTCTTCTGGCAGCAGTTTTGTTATGCAGGATGTATGTCATGTACCTTCTTTGACACCCAGTCTCCCGGTAGTTGGACAGCTTGATGATGCAGGTTATCATGTATGTTTTGGAGACTCTGCATGGAAGATCACTCGTGGCAAACGTATGATTGCGAGAGGTGCCCAGATTGGCAGCTTCTATCCCTTGATTGTTTCAGCTTCTTTTCTTCATCATGTTTTGTCTGTGGGTTCTATCCCACATGTATCTCTTTGGCATGCCCATTTGGGCCATATGTCTTTGAAGGGAATGAAGATGCTTTCTGGTTTGTAGTACTTACCGCCCCTTGATTATGCATGTTTTGATTCATGTGAGCATTGTCTTTATGGCAGGCAGACTAGGTCTACACATAAAAAGTCTGGTAGCCCACGCATGAGTGAGCCCTTGGCATTGGTACATTCGGATGTCTGTGGGCCCATGCCTTGTCAATCTATGGGTGGTGCAAAGTATTTTGTTATGTTCATAGATAATTTTTCACGGAAAGTTTGGGCTTATCCCATTAAGTTGAAATCCGATGTCTTGGCTGTATTTCAGAGATGGCTTGCATTGGTTGAGAACCAATCTGGGTATAGGCTAAAATGCCTAAGGACAAATAATGGGGGTGAGTATGTCTCACGTGCTTTTGAGCAGTTATGCGATGAGAGGGGCAGCGGCCGCCCCCTACACCCCCCCTAGAATGGTTTGGTTGAGTGGATGAATAGAACCATCTAGGAGCGTGTACGTAGTATGCTTAGCCACGCAGGCCTATCACAGAGATTTTGGGCTAATGCAGTTAGTACAACTGTGCATGTCATAAACATATCACCTTCTAGTGGTTTGGATTTCCAGGTTGCAGAGGAGGTATGGACTGGAAAACCTCCCTCTTATGGACATCTCCGTGTCTTTGGATGTGATGCATTTTGCCATGTGCCCAGGGACAAGAGAAGTAAGCTAGATCCTAAGAGTGTCAAATTCATTTTCCCTGGTTATGGGGATGCACGCGAGATGTGTTACCATCTCTAGGATCCACAGGCGCGAAAAGTCATCCGCAGTCATGATGTAGTCTTCCATGAAGACAAGATGCATCGGCAGCCTGAGAGAGTTGTTGAGATCCGCAGGGTTATATTTCAGGAGGAGCCGAGAGCTCCCACACAGCCAATTGGAAAGCCTACAGCTGTAGTAGATGCCCATGGTCAGGATGTTGGACAAGCAGCTGGGCAGGCAACAGAGCCTGCCGTGAGACGGTCTACTAGAGACAGATGTCCACCTGATAGATTTCAGCCCTCGATGCATTATGTCTTGGTTACAGATATAGGGGAGCCTTTTACTTATGATGAGGCTATGCGCAAGGGTGACAATCACTCTTGGGAGAGGGCTATGTAGTCTGAGATAGACTCCTTACATAAGAATGACACTTGGGATTTGGTTTCCTTGCATACGGGCAAGAAGGCTTTGCCATGTAAGTGGGTGTACAAGTTGAAAAGTACCCCTGGACACCCCAAGCCAGCATACAAGGCTAGATTGGTAGCAAAGGGTTTTAAGCAAGAGCATGGTGTGGACTTTGATGAGGTCTTTTCTCCTGTGGTTAAGATGACCACCTGCACTTAGTCTTGGCTTTGGTTGCTCAGCTTGACTTGGATTTATACTAGATGGATGTCAAGACGGCTTTCTTACATGGGGACTTGTATGATGAGATTTATATGGAGCAGCCTAAGGGCTTTGCAGAACCTGGCAGGGAGCACCTAGTGTGCAAATTAAAGAAAAGTATTTATGGCTTGAAACAAGCACCTAGGGAGTGGTATCATAAGTTTGATGCCTTTATGCAGTCACAGGGCTACATCAAGAGTGCTATGGATCTGTGTCTTTACAGAAGAAAGCCCGTGATGGTTCTTTATTGATTTTGGTCCTCTATGTGGATGATATGCTGATAGCAGGGAAAGCTCATGATGAGCTAGATGCTCTTAAGGCTCAGCTCAAGAAGAGCTTTGAGATGAAAGATCTGGGACATGCCGCTCACATACTTGGTATGCGCATTAGACACGACACACATCAAGGACTCCTCTACTTGTCACAGAGGGAGTACATTCATAAAGTCCTTGAGCGCTTCCGCATGCAGGACGTAAAGCCTATTGGCTGTCCATTGCCTTCTTATGTGAAGGTATCATAGGATGATTGTCCGCAGACAAATGAGCAGAGGGATGAGATGGCCAAGATTCCCTATGCATTCGCAGTGGGTAGTCTTATGTATGCCATGATAGCCACTCGTTGAGATATTGCCTTTGCAGTTGGTGTTGTGGCATGCTATATGGCTACACCTGGCAAGAAGCATTGGGATGCCATGAAGGGTATCATGAGGTACCTGAAGGGCACTGCAGATATGTGCATATACTATGGCAGCCATGATATAGGAGTCATGGGGTACACAGACTTTGATTATGCAGGACATGCAGATAGTAGGAAGTCCACTTCTGGCTATGTATTCACATATGCTGGAGGTGCTGTTTCTTGGATGTCTAGGGTGCAGCATGGCCCTTTCTACTACAAAGGCCGAGAATGTTGCAACCACTGAGGCTTGCAAGGAGGCCATTTGGTTGGGTTGTTTGGTTGCTGACCTTGGTATTGATGCTATCCCTACACTGCATTTAGATTCTATGAGTGCTATTCAGTTAGCCAAGAATCCCCGTTCTTCCATGCGAAGATGAAACACATTGAGGTCATGTATCACTTCATACGTGGGGTCGTTGAGGACAAGTCTGTTGATCTTGTCAAGAGCTCGACTAACCAGAATCCTGCAGATCTGCTCACGAAAAGCCTCTCTACAGAGCGCTTTGCCTTCCTCAGGAGGTTGAAGGGCGTGGGATAAGATGACGTCTTTCCTCATCATGTTGTACATGTGTACATGTTGTACTGTCTTTTTTTCTTTTTTTTTTTCACTCCTCACTAGTGCCTTTAAGTGGGAGGTTGTTGGGGGTAAAGGCACCTCTGCCTAGCCGCCCGTGTATTACTACACTGACAGTCACTGCCACTGCACACTGCGGTGGCGGGCGTCCATCACCGTCACTTTATTCTTTATTCTTTTAGTGACAGTTTGAATAAAGGAAGGCTCGGCCACACATTGTGACTGTTGGAGTTCCCATTTCTTGTCTCTCTCTTTCTTGCTCTTGCTCTCCCGCCATAGCTCTCGAGTCCAAGCTTCGATCCTTCTCTCCCTTTTACCCTCCTTCTTCTTCTCCTCCTTCTCCTTCTCTCCCTTCTCCCTCCTCACTTCTTCTCTCTTCTCTCCTTTCTGGAAAGCCTCAATGCACTTGCTCCACATGCGCAGGGTGCCACCCTCTGACCGCGCAGCTCCTCGCGAGCCTCTCGCAGGCCCAACTCAAACTTCCCCCCTTTCCTTTGAAAAAGGGGGGCTACTTAATCAAATAGAAGGGGGGGATGTAATTCGCCAGTAGGGAGGTGCTGTGTTTGTATGCCAGGGAGGAGGGCCGCCTGCTGGAACCCATGAGGGGGGGGATGTGCTGACGTCACGGCAGCAGGGGGTGTACAAACAATGGAGGGGGGGGCCGATGCCTTGTGTGAAGGAGGAGAGGGAGGTTTTATAGGGGGCCGCTGCCACCTGTGGCCTGCATGCCACCAGCTCCCACACGTCACCCCCCTCTCTCTCTCTCTCCCTGCCATGCCACGGCAAGGGGAGAGAGAGAGAGAGATTTAAAAAAATTTAAAAAAATTAGGGGTGGGACTGTTCCTATGGGGGAGCACGGGGTCACCGGGGGGGGGGGGGGAAGAGACATTACAAGGATTGATTGGTTACTTCTTGTGTTGGATGTTATGTGCAATGTATATCCAATAATTTATTAAAATTTTTAAATCAATGCCCAAATATAAGGCAGGAGTGAGAAAATTGTACCTCCCCCAAGGCCAATTGTTGGGCCTTTGTTTGAGCTAGCTTTTGTTTTGCCTATGAGTGTTGGACTAGCATCTAGGCAAGAAGGTCTCAAACGAAAGGTTCCCTCTATGTCAATATGTAACTAGGGGGCTCTGGCTGAAAAAGAGATAATTACATGGTTGGCCTTGAGATGGAGAAGAAATCCATACGAGTACAATGTGGTGAGCATCAAGAGCTCGAAAATTTATGGGTTGATGTATCACTCTAACAAAGAGAGTGGGGGTTTTTTGTAGTATCTCGCTCTATGAGTAGTAGTCCAAGGTAATGATTATTAAGTAATAAAACAGATATTTTGAAAGGACTATCTTTGTTGTTTTGTGATGCACCACCTGACGAAGACATGGAATGAATCTAGTGTTAAAGGATAATTAATGAAGCTACTTGTATATGTCAAATAGTGTATTAGCATGCTTTATTTAGAAGACTAAAGAGAAAATAAGCCTCAAATGGAGTCATCCCGTCCACGGCCGAAGTAGGGGATCGATTAAGAATGTGGACTGCAGTAGCCACAGCCTCGGCCCACAGAACCTGAGGGGTCTGTTGGTGCTCCATCATGGTGCGCGCTATCTCGATCACACTGCGGTTCTTCCATTCTAGAATACCATTTTCTTGAGGAGTATTGGTATTGGCAAACTCCTGGTGAATTCCTCTATCTGCACAAAACCGAGCAAATTCATTAGACACAAATTCACCTCCCTTGTCGGATCGCAAGGTCTTCAACTTTCGGCCTGATCGGTTCTCCTCAAAGAGAAGCCAATCCTTGAAGTGCGAGAAAGCTTCTGACTTTAGTGCCAAAAAGTAGGCCCATGTCATCCTGCTGTAGTCATCCACGATCAGCATGAAGTACGAGCTCCCACGCAGGGACTCATTCCTCATAGGGCCACATAGATCCGTAGACCACACTTAAATGGAAAGCGGGAGATTGTGTTTTCTCGATGGAAAATGATAGATGGTTGGGTGGACTTGATAAGTTGGGTGTTTTTCTTATAAGAAAATTTTAGGATGCAGACTTTACATAAGGTTTGGTCTTTGATCCCAGTTACATGCTATTTTAGGGGAGGAGATTATATTTTACCTTATGGGCAAAGGGGTAGAGCTCAGCTCCTCCTCATCTCTCAATCTCACTATGAACCAAGTGTGGTGACTGATGTGTTCTTAATCTTTTGGGATCACAATGTGATCACCTAGACAGAGCACTAGAATGCTTTTAGAGACTATTAAGTCTTGTTGGAACCTTTAGGTTGCTCCTCATGGTTTGAGCCCAAGCACTTCGTAGTGAGGGAGACCACGGCTGTCCAACCATACCAAAGTTTGATTATTTCTAGGGAGTGTGGACAATGACAACTTGGATAGACCTTGGACGACTACCAAGCGTTACCTTCCATAGTTAATTAGGAAGATCATTACACCCAACTAGACTAATCAAGAATAAAGGAGTACATAGATGTATTCCCTATATGGTTAGCCAAGCTTTCTCCCGAGAGAGAAGTTGATCACAAGAATACTCTTGTCCTAGGAACTAGACTAGTAGCAAAAAGACCTAATCAAATATCAAATCTTGAGGCCATTGAGTTCAAAGAACAATTTGAACACTTTTTGGATCAAGGCTGCATCGGGGGAGTAACTTACCATGGGGAGACTTGGTTTTTATTCCAAAACAAGAAAGATAGAACCCTTTGTCTTTGCATCAATTTCTCACTTAGTATTATAAAGTATATTTTTAATACAACAATAGTAGAGATATTAGTTTGAAAATGAAGATAATATAGAGGACAACTAGAGTTCAAGGATCCTTATGGATACCTTGGGACTTGAGTAGCCAAATAATAACATAGTCACCTAGGTGGGAATTTCCAATGGAGCATCCTCTCTTGTGATGAGACTAGTATATGTACTACACACAAAATCAAGTTGATTAAATTATTTGTATTTGCAACAATAGAATGATAGCTAAAAGAAATCTATACTTAAAAGTTATGTTCAATGGTACATTAGGTTAAATATTCAGTTTCCTCTAAGGAAGTTATGTTCAATGGTATGTTAGGTTAAATAGTAACCTTTTTTGAGAAGAAAAATCGATAGGCTGATTATTATTAGTAAGTTATCAATGCGAATATAAAAGGGAGAGTTAAGTTGACAAAGCTAGAATAACCTTAATAGTCCATTTCAACAAGACCTTGTCCTTGTTGGAACAAATTAGGTAGTAGAAAAATATGGCTTTAGTTGAGAATCATCATTCCTTTGATTAGTAAGGCATTATACTTACTATGAGACTTTAAAGATAAATTTGGTTAAGACATGATAGTTTAAGAGGAACTTAGGAGCCTATATACTTAGAGAGCTCCCTTCTAAATCCTTTACCAATAAGATATTTCTCGTAATTTCATTTTAAACAAGCCATAATAACAAATCCTTATATGACTTTGGCAAGAGGTTTGGGCTAGAGGGGACCCAAGATGTCGATTATCCATTAAGTTAAACTTTGGAATAATTGAAGTTTCAAGGAGAAGACTGGGCTTAACTAAAGTATAACAAGTAGGATACATGGGTGCTATGGGTTAGCTAGATACCCAGTCACACTGATTGGGGTATAAAAGATGTAAGAGACCCAACTTAGAGCATCTAGACATAATTAAGAGTTGACTCTTCACCTTCTCTTTTAGGCTCCATGGCTTCCTTCCTCCTTCTCCCCTCTTTCCTATCTTTCTCTCTTCTCTTCTACTCTCTCTCTCTCTCTCTCTCTCTCTCTCTCTCTCTCTCTCTCTCTCTCTCTCCCCTTATTCTCTTTCTCTCTCTTTTGCTCATTCTCCGCTCTTCTCTTAGCCTCATTCATTACAAGTGCTATTAGAGCTTCAAGCTTTGATCCTTTGATCCTTTCTTCTCATTCTATCTAGTCCTCTTTCAAATCTAAAAGCCCTAGTTACTCAGGTAGCAATAGGTATAGGTATAGCAAGAGGACTACAGTTAGTGGCAACTTTCTTGAGGGAAGTAGGAGCTATGGATGGAGCCTCTAACATATCAGGAGGTAAAATGGTTAACTTAGCATGTCATTACTCTTTTCTATGTAACTTTTAGGGATTCCAAGACAAAGTTGGAGGCTCAAGAATTAGAGGAGGCCAAAAACCTCAGTTACTTTTACCATAGCCCTTCCTTCTTTCTTCCCACGCAACAAATCTTGACCTTGGAGGAGGAGAATGATTTAGTGAAATCATGTTTGGAGCAAATGGAGAAGGATAAGAACATTGGATAAGCAAAGTTGCAAAGGTGTAAGCAAGCTCCCATGGGTTACAAGAAAAGAACGGTTACTAGCACCAATGTTGTCACTATTCGTTAATGATGGAACATGAAAAAGATGTGTGATCTCATGTTGACTAAAATTCAATTTATAAATAAAAATATTCCTTAATAGTTTGTATTTTTTAAAGGAATATTTTGGATGATGCTAGAGGCCAAGTTGAGGGTTGGCAATTGGAGCTTCTAAAGGTGTCCTTAAAACGTAAACATCTAATTGCAATCTTGAGAAACCCTTGACATCAAGCCTTCCACATTGCTACTTTGAATGAGGTTCTTCATGATGTTCTTAATAGCTTATCAATGAAAGAAGCTCAAAGTGCCTGTGATACAATTGGGGTTAGCTGATAAGCTTATGAGGCCATATACAACATGATAGCAAATGCATGAGCTTGCAACAAGATAAAACATATGGTCTTGCCTTGTCCATTTCAACTTAGATCGACTTAGATCCATGCGATGAATATGAAATGCATCAATTAGAGAGCCAATCATGCAATAGTTTTTTAATTATGGAGTGGACGGAAGTAGATTGTAGCAAATCCAAAAAAATTATTTCCTTCGAGTATGACGAGTTCAATAATATTTTTGTTGACCTTATTGCGATATGCAACGGCTCATTTTTACAAGGTGTAATGTATAAATGGTGTTGATTTGTGGTGTAATATTAATAATATGATCCAATGCACTTTTATTGTAATTTGCTTATGATATAGTATGTTTATCATAGGCAATGGTTCAACTTTGAGTTCATTACGTAGCTAGATGAATGCCAAATTGTAAAGGGACATAAGTTGGAAAGAGTAGGCCTTATGCTTATGAATTATGCAATGGCCTATGCTAAAGATGAAGCACTTGTTCCTCCATTTAGCGTGCAATCGTTGAAAAATGAAATTTGGTGGCTAGCAATAGTTGAGGTGCCTAAGGAGTCACACAATGTGCTATCATGGATTTTTCGGTGAACGACTTGTCTTGACATAATTGCTAGGTAAACAAATGGTGAGAAGCTTTGTGTGGAAGGCATTAGAGAATTTAATGTCAACTAGCACTTGGGTGGTGATCTCAAAACACTCAAGTGTATGTTGATTGTGACACTAAGCCAATGGCATCAATACCATGTCCATACTACATGAAAACAAACAATTGTTCCAAGTCCTTGGAACATGTCACGTTGTAATATTCCCGCTCGAAAATATTACTAAACCTGACTCCCCGCATGCCGCGTAAAACTTGTGCAAGGTTATCTCCCGCATTGTAATTATCGGCAGTTTAATCCATAACCTACACGTGCAAAAACGAGGCCTCCACATTGTGAAATCGAGCCCAGGAGTTCAAGACTGCATAACCGCGGGGAAACACCCTTTTTGAAGGGGAAAAATGGAGAGTGGTTAAAAATTAGGCATATTATTATTATTATTATTATCCCTTTCCCCTAGCCAATGCATGGATGGAGGAGAGGGAGTGTGGGGAGGAATGGGCTAGGTTGAGTGGTGTGTAGGGGGGGAGCCATGCATGGCCACGTGGTGGCTACCATCTTCCCTCCCCCTAAAGCTATAAGAACCCCCCCCCCCCCCCCCCCCCCCCCTTAGCCTTGGATTGGGGAAGGAGATAACAAACGAACGGCTGTGCCCTGTGGACAAAGCATGGATAAGATCAGACGAGGGAAAAAGAGGGCGTCGTGCTGAGGGAGAGGAGAGAGAGAGTGGAGGCCGCCATCGCCATTCCCAAGCCTGGTAGCTACTGCCGGACAGCTGTAAGGACCGCCCGCCACACCCAAACGTGCCGCCCACCGCTGCTATTGCAGCTCTGTTGCCGCCTTAGCTCACGGTTGCCACCATCTCAAGCTTTCCCTTTGTCATCAGATTCTCCTTTTCCCAATCATTGACCATTATTCCACGTGGTCCTAGGCAATCAGAAGCTTCTCTAAGAAGCTTCTAAAGGATAAGGCCTTTGGGCCTTGTTCCTACGCACCCTCCCCGGTTTTTAAACCAAGCTTGTAAAAGCTCCCTTCCCACAAGCCTTCCCATAAGCCCAAAGTCTACAAGCCTCCGGATTTTTAAAGATCCGAAATTCAGTGAAGGAATCTCCTGTGTACGAGGGAGAAGGAAATTCTTGACGCTATTTAGAGAACGCATTGAAGTGAGGGTAATCCGCGGAGTTCAAGTCATCAATGATGGCTCCCAAGAAGTCGCAAGGCGCACCTGTGGGAGGTTCCTCCCCGAGCTTACATGTGGACATCTCCCCGAGCCCACAAGCCTAGGTTTTACGATTTTGATTCCACTCAAAAGTAATGCATTAAGCACGATAACTTTCATGGAATAGGAAGCATCTATGCATGTTCCAATTCACCTAGCCTAGTTAAAATGCAATTGAGGAAAAATTGCCTATTTGAACGATTACTAGAATTAATTCATGACATACAATTGGGTTATTGGCATTTTCAATGTAATGAATGCAAATTGTCTATCCATCTTACGACCTTAGTAGCATGTTGCCTTGTCCTGCATTTCAAAGTGACGAGCCTAAAACACCTATCGCCTATGATTATAAGGTTGAAATTATTAAGTGCATTTTTGACTAGACATGGAAATAATAAGCGTATGTTGCATTTTAGGCAATATCTTCATTGTAATGATTCATGAGGAAAAGTCGTTAACACCGTAGGATGTTATCCGAAAAGGAATTGCAAAGCACAAAAATGAATCTATGGATTTGCATGTGGCATGTGCTTGTAAAATGGAATAAGTTAACACTAGCTTTGGTTTTGCATGAACTTCGTTAACTACATTGTAGCTAGGAGAAGGTTGCTTGTTGCATATTCGTCATGTGAAAAATTCATTCATCAAGAGTTGCATTTAGGAAAGGTTGCATGGTTTATTAAAGCATGAGATTCTAAAGCGTAGAAAAAAGGTTGTAGGCATGATTCTTTGATGTAAGTCCTAGTAGGCCCTATGAAAGTTATTCTGCAAATTATCATGCATTTTGAGTTTTAGCAAGAAAGGATAGGATTATTGCGAATCTAGTGGTAGGTAGAAGCAATGAATCGCATGTTTACGTGTATTGTGACATTTTGCAACTATTTTTCTCCTTTAGATCAAGTTTATCATCTCTAGGAAAGGTTCATCCTTGTCGCAAGACAAGTAGATCGAATTATCTAAATCACCTAAGCCGCAAAGGATTCGTATAGGCATGGTTCAGTCGATACGATAAATACCCCAAGTGCTAACTAGGGTTTAGCACGTTAAGGATTCGGTCTAGTTTCGCACTTGTTGCCAAGTCGAAACCCTTAAACCCAAAGGTCCTGCCCACATTCACGGAATGTTGGGTCAATTGGACGCTCATGCAAATAATGATCTAGGGTTTCTACCCTAAGGATCATTCGACCTAATGCTAAAACTCGGATTGAGTTGAAATCCCTAGGACCGAACGTTATCGGCCTAGTGCAAATAGGATTGGGTTGGGTAAGAAAACACCCTAAACTATGCTTCTTGTCTAAACATAATTCCTTGACTTGGAAATGCTGTTCAATGGGTGAAATGATCCCATGGGATAGATGCGACACTTGTGCAACAAGTTGCAACGTCGCATGGCCTTGTGGTTTGATCACAAGAGAGTTCTGCCATTCCTTGGAATGAGGTTGGCAGGTTCTTGCGTAAGTTTAACTTGCAAGAGGATGAGTGACTAGTCATCTTGTTACATCACCTTTCTTGGAGAAAACCGCCAAGTTAAGGGAAGTTAAGTATTTGCTTGGAAGCAAAGGATCAATCAAGTTAGAGAGACATGGTCGTCGGGACTTACTATTAATGAAACCTAAGGTGTTGGTTTAGTTGGGTTAATAGGATATGGCCCTAATCCAAGGACAAAAGGGCGAACAAACAAACCCTTGGGGATCTTGCCAAGTTGCAATTGATCTTAGATCGAATGTTGGATGCATTTGGAGAGAAGGATTCACTCCTTAGCAGTTGGCCAAATAAACGACCACTGGATTGATTGTGCTTGTAACAGTTTAGGAGCATTGTTTGCATTGTTTGCTCAAAGAACTAAAAGATGGAAAGTTAAATAACACTTTAGGTAGAAGACCTAAAGGGAGAGGCAACATCAGTTACCCCCGACTGTCTGTCTGACCCTAACTAGGGGGTTGTTAGCCGTGCCAGGAACGTGGACCGAACTTGCTGCGTGAGGTCTCTCCGTTGAGCGCTACTTGCAGCAGGAGGACACTTGGGTTCCAGGGGGGGCTCTGGCCGTAATCCCTTGCTTTCCGGGCCCTGCACAAGAGGCCAACGTGACTCGAGATTGGATCTCGAGGCCCGCATACTAGTCTACGGGCGGAATCTTGGATTAGTAATCCCTGTGGATTCTTGGATAGCCTTCGGGCAAATTATGGATTGCCTTCGGGCAGAATATGGATTAGCCTACGGGCTGGACTTTATGGATGTATTCCAAAGACAAATAAGATAACCTATTGAAAAAGAACTTGTTTGACATTGTTTTTCTATGTCAAGTGCTAAGATTACGTGAAGGGACCAGTGTCTAACTAGCTAATTAAGGAAGCTGCTTGATGCATGTCCAACTAAATGTGGTAGGTAATTAAACAACTAAAGCAACCTTGAGGAAAGTGCCGTGGATGTGGCCATGGGTCCATCCTACGGATGGGTGGTCCCAGTTGGCTGGGAACTTTTCTCAATCAAAATGGATAGCAAGGAGCTCTTACAGCAAGGGCGCTAACCTAAAGTTTAGGTTACTAGAATTCCGATTTATGCTATTTTAGGGGAACGAAATGGGACTATGTCTTATGGGCAGAGAGGTTGAGCTCTGCATCCCTCTCGTTTCCCATTCTCCTTGAACCAAGTGTAGCATGAATCCGCTTCGTCCTTGGCATTTCTACGTAAAGTAGTTCACCTGGGGTTTGACGCTAGCTGCCGTTTAGGAAAGTGACCATTAGGGGAAACCTTGATTCAGGTCGGTCCTAAGTGGGAACGGCCAGAATACTTCCACTACGTGGCAGACTTGGGAAGTGCTAGATTGCAAACCCCGTAACATTCCATGGGAGTGCCGGGCGGAGCTTTCTAGACTCTCTTTTCGATGGACTGCTAAGACGTGTCCTGAAAGGGAATAGGTGGACACGTTACAGTTGGTATCAGAGCAAACCAACAAAGGATCTGTCTTTATAAGAAAACTTAATAAGAAAAAGTAAAGCAAATGTTACTGTTAAGAATATTTCCTTACTTATTGATGCTGTCTTGCAGAGTCATGAAGCATGGAACAGGTTCATGGTGTTCCAGGTCATGTTTATGACCGCAATGCATGCCTCAGATTATAGACGAAGGATCGATATGATAAACATCCTAGACCGCATTTACAATCCATCACCTCTGTACGTGGAACAGAGATGAACGGGTGACTCAGGAATCTATTACATACTTGCCCACCGGTTTGCGTACCTTCGAACCAACCTAAAGAGAATCAAATGGTTGGAGGACCTGAAGATCGTAAAGTTGTTCATTTTTGTTGAGGCTCAAGTAAACACAACTTTTCATGTCGAAGGACAGAAGGTTGAGCTGAACACATATGTATACGAGGAAGTGACCCGCATAATCCCCGTCGACAGGATCAAGGTGTTGGACACTATGAGAAGAATGGGTACCAAAGGAAAGGATACCCTAATCTTCCGATGACTTATTGATTCTTGAAGATCCATGACCCAAATCCATACTATTACCCAGTTCTGGTAGCTAAATGTAACATGACCATACTATTACCCAGTTCTTGAAGATCCATGACCCAAATCCATACTATTCCCAAGAAATATTATACTCCGAAAGGGCTATGCCCATATGAATGAAATAAGACTTATTTTTATCAATGATTGTCTTGTCTATGAGTATTGATAAAAAGTTAAGTGGTTAGGTTTCTTGGTTGAAAGTTGAATTGGGTCTGAAACATAATAGTAATGATTAGCGAGTTGTTAACGTTAAGAATCCTTTACTCAAGCACAACCCCAGGTACAGATTCCTAGTCCGACCCCTACACCAAGTACGTCCGTGATTCAGGAGAAGAAGTTTCTTCTTAAGCAGATCAAGTTGCCAGAATTTGATGAAAAAGGAAGGACTCTCCAAGCTGATGTTGAGATTTGGATAGAGTCCATGGAGGATTACTTTGAAGTGGCCAGTACTGCACCCGCCAACCAAGCAATGCTCGCCAAGCTGAAGCTCACTGGCAAAGCCAGACTTTGGTGGAAGCAATGGTGCAGAGACCAAGGAATCACGGAAGGGTCTATTACCTGGGAAAAGCTGAAAAAAGCTGTGCAGGGAAGATACTTACCACCTGCGTATCGCACGCAGAAAATGAATGAGTTCTATGAGCTGAAACAGCTGGGTTTGACTCTTGATGCATACTACTCAAAGTTTGTCTCTCTTCTAAAGTATGCACCACAAATGGATATGACACAACATGTATCAAAGTTTTGTGTTGGATTAAACCCACTTGTGAATACCCGCCTTGAATCAATGTGCCCAACAGACCTTCAGGACGCACTCATTCAAGCTGCGCCCATAATTCAGGAGGTGCTGGCCAGGCCAAGAAGTAACAAGACTTGGTCTTATAATGATCAGAACAAAGGAGCATATAGGCCCCAAGTCAAGAGAGTCCAAGGTCAAAACTGGGGACAAAGGAAGAAAGCGCGAACCAACAATGTCAATAACTTTGTTCCCACCCAAGGTAATGGCCGCAATCTCCGTTGCTTCCATTGCAACAAGCCCGGCCATTTCAAAAGGCAATGTCCCAAACTTGGTGGAGGACAACGTCAAGGACCTTTCCAAGGAACTACCAGTGGCCAAGGAGCCACAACCCGAGGCAGAGGAAGAACCGCTTGTGTTGCCAACAAGGAAATGTGTGAAGAAGAAGACCCGACCATGGAAGCAGACTTTGAGAGGGAAACAATCCATACCGCCCTTCACAAGAAAGGCCCAAATTGCTAGTTTTTGGTGATTCAGACACCATCGGACTATCAAGGTAAAAGCTTCAAAACCTTGATTGATTGTGGCAATACACATTCCTTTATCTCACTAGCTTGTGCAAGAAGATTAGGAATAGCCACAATAGAAGGACCTACCTTGCTTGTGGAATTAGCAAATGGTCATGAGGTCACTTGTACCAGGCAAAGTGCTAAGGTGGAATTCTCTCGGAGGAAAGTTGACATCGGTCAGATTCAGGGTCATGAACCCAGGTATCCATGAGTGTTTGCTCGGAATAGATTGGCTTAAATCTAATGACGCCCACATTCATTGTGGAAAGGGCCAAGTTTCCTTTCGAAACTCTGAAGAATGGGAATTGGTTACAACTCAAGGTGAGGCTGGAAAGCCGAAAATTTAATTAGCCAAAGCATCTCGGATTATAAAGGGAGTTAGAAAGGGACTACCTGTCTACTTGATAAAGCTTAATAAGCTAGATCAAAAGCAGGAGTCTATTGAATAACCTTCATGAGTAAAGAAGTATGCAAAAGTATTTCCTGAAGAGCTGATAGAATTTCCATCTCAAAGGGAAGTTGATCATGAGATCAAGCTAGTGCCGGGAGCTGCACCAATTGCAAAGAGATCTTATAGAATGTCCATCCCGGAAGAAATTGAGCTGAAGGAGCAACTCAAGCAACTGTTAGATCAGGGCTACATCCATCCTAGTAGTTCGCCATGGGGAGCTCTAGTGATGTTCCAGAAGAAGAAGGATAGAATGCTTCGGTTGTGTATTGATTACAGAGGGTTGAATCAATCAACCATTAAGAACAAGTATCCTATTCCAAGAATAGATGAACTTCTTGACCGTCTTCAAGGTGCAAAGATCTTCTCCAAGATTGATCTCAGGTCTGGATACTATCAGATAAGGATCAAGGAAGAAGATATCTCAAAGACGGCCTTCAACACAAGATATGGACACTTTGAGTTCCTAGCCATGTCAGTCGGGCTTACAAATGCACCTGCCACCTTCAACAGGTTAATGCATGATATCTTTAGGCCATATCTTGATGACTTTGTACTCGTCTTCTTCGACGATACTTTAGTCTATTCCAAACAAGAACAGGATCATGAACCCCATCTTTGGATTGTCCTTGAGAGAATGAGAGCACACAAGCTTTATGCCAAGATGAAGAAGTGTGCATTCTTCAAACGCCAGATTGAATACCTGGGATTCATCGTGTCAGCGGAAGGAATCTTAGTGGATCCGGCCAAAGTCAGAGATGTTCTAGAATGGCCAATACTAACAACTGTCAAAGAAATACACAGTTTTCTTGGATTGACAGGATGGTATAGGGCTTTGATTGCAGCACCTCTGATGGATTTACTGAAGAAGCAAACATCGATTGCATGGTCAACTACCGAGCAATCTAGCTTTGATAGACTAAAGCAAAGTTTGATATTAGCACCTATCCTGAAACTTCCAGACCTCAGTAAGGAGTTTGAAGTAGTAACTGCTGCTAGCACACTTGCCCTAGGATGTGTGCTTATGCAAGAAGGTCATCCTGTAGCATACTCTTCAAGGAAACTGAAGAGCCATGAGAAGAATTATGCTACCCATGACCTAGAGCTGTTAGCTGTCATCCATGCTCTCAAGATTTGGAGACACTACCTGCTGGGTAAAAAAGTTTACCCTAGTGACGGATCATAAAAGTCTCAAGTGGATCTTTACCCAGAATGAACTCAATATGAGGCAACGTCGGTGGATTGAAGTGCTGGAGGAGTATGAATTTGAAATCAAATACCAGCTTGGAAAGGAAAATGTAGTTGCCGATGCAGTTAGTCACAAGGCATTCCTTAATTCTCTAATCTTGCAAAATCCATCAATAGCTAGATCTCTAGCCACAAAGGTATCCATCCCAAACAATCCAATACTTGAGCTAGCTAGAGAAGAAGCATGCCATGATCCAACCTATCAGAAGATGCTAAGGGGGATCCCTATTGTGGGAGCTTTCGCTCAACCGCCAAGACCCACGGACTGCTTATTGTTCAAGCATTCCAAGCCGAGCACTAATGGCTACCTCTCACATAGCCGACACCCCATCCATATCTACGAGTGTAGTGAGCTTACCGCCATGCCGTTCGAGTTACCTCCTCTCCCACGCACTTCGGTGGCTCCACGATCCAAGTGCAAGCTTCAAGCAAGCTCGATCCTCTTGCTCCAAAGCTCCAAGCTCCATTGCCGCGAGCAAGAGAAGAGAAGAGAAGAGAAGAGAAGAAGAGAGGAGAAGATGGAGAGCTTCTCCTCCTCAGTCCCTCACCCTCACACACTCACTCCCTCACACTCTCACACTCCCTCTCTCAAGCACAAGCTCAAGCAAGCAAGAACAAGAAGAAGAAGAAGAAGAAGAAGAGAGCTACTTTTGGCCACACACAAGAATGAGCTTCTCATTCACTTTTAAACTTTAGATACAAAACCCTAATTCCTTTTGGACGGTCATCCCCTTTTTTACATGGCCGGCCATAGCCTAGGCCATTTTTCCCATTGCCCTTCTATCTTCCTAGCTTCCTTTCCACCGTCCGTTTACATTTACAAATTGCACAGGTGAGAGCTTGGCACTCCTTGAATTAAACCATGATGCACTTGCGCTCTTTTACAAAAGTTTTGACTTGCGCTTTTCCTTGTGCACCTTTCTCCCTTATTTAGGACTCTTCTCCTTGTGCGTCTTTGTCTTTCGTTTCTCTTTGCCTTGGCCTTTGTCTTTGTCTTCTGCTTTAGCTTTTCCGTATTTTCCACCTTCGTTCATTTGAGGGTTAACACTACCCCCTCCTAGACGAGTGCCAGTCCCATGGCACTCACCGTCGTAGGTAGTAGGCTGTAGCATACACTGAAGACGTGGGTGACAAGGGCACCTGTGGTTTCCATGGAGGAGTGTTGGTGGTGGTGTGGCAGAAGGTCCTGGGAGCTTGTTGGTGGCCAAGGTAGCTGGTGGAAGGTTGTTGGAGTTGGTGGTAGGGCTATTTTGTGTTGGGGATTGCATTGATGGCCAGCACAAGTGTTGGTTTGTTGGGGATTCTACACATGACGATTATTTTCGGGCTTTTCGGATGGTAAGGGATAAGCATTCAGATTTGGGTGTTGATGAAGAGCGAATGACACTTTCGTTGGAGTCTTCAACACCTACAATTGAAAACCTCTCATGTGGTCTCTCCCTAAGGGGTAGTGCTAGTCTTCTTATTGTGCACAAGACATATTTTGATTAGTTTGGGAGACAAGTCAAACTCTAAGCAAGCTGAGAGTATTGTCCTGCACTTGAGGACCCAAACTGTGTATATACTTCAGTGCAAATATTATGTGAGTGCTTGTGCATACTTAGATATTACATAGTTAGAAGACTATGGGCTAGTTTCTCGTAACAATGTGTGGATGAAGCAAAGTTGTCCATGTTGAGAAGAAGTACACGTGAAGGTATATGAGACATCCTTTGCATTGTGATTGTATGACGTAGCATAATTGAATACAGGGACATCGCACTTTTGGTTAGCTGGAAGCTATTGGACTTGCTTGATGAGGACGGTGTACATTTCATGGCCAATCATGCGGTGCTTACCACAATTGATTGCAATGGTATTAAGGCGGAGTGCAAGAGAAAATTGTGCAAGTGGTTCAGGGTGACAAGTCTAACCATAGGCGAGACAAGCTCCCTAGGTATGTCCTACCCTTGATGTGTTCTGAACAATTGTGGGTGATGCTAAAGGGCTAGGGGACTAGGGACGGAGCCAGTTGATCAAGGTCATTGGACGTACCTAATTTGAGGACCCCTAGGTGTTGTGCTGTGATCGTGGGTGCTTCTTATCTTTTCGTTCGTTTTTTTTTTTTGTTCTTTCTTTCTTTCTTTCTTTATTTCTTTCTTTTTGTTGCTTTTTCTTGTGCTTTTTTCTGTCTTTCTTTCTTTCTTTCTGTTCTCTCTTTTTTTTTTTTTTTGGACTTGCCTGAGTACAACCATTACAATATGTTGAGGCTAGCAGCCTTTCAATGGGTTGGAAAATGTCAAGCTTCGAAGGCTCAAGAAATGGATATTACAGTGATGATTGTGCCCTAGCCTCGTTGTTAGAGAAGCAGTTGTTGAGATGGGGAGATATACTTGAGATATTGCAAACCTCCTTACAACACACGCGATGTTGGTACAATTGAGGTAACGATTGCCGTGAGCCAACTATAGAACTTGACCCAGAAAGAGAGCGTAGCCCATGAATATGCTTTGGGCCATGCGATGTGGGCGATCGACAAGGGTGATTTTTTCTATCGGCAGCGTGGCTTTGCCGCGGCTCTTTGTGGAGTCAATGGTCATGTGGTGATCGGGCATTGAACACTTTCGCACAAAGACCTGTATCATCCTGCATCCAGTCGTCACTTCATGAGAGTACATGCATGGTATATGCTGCAACTATAATAAACCAGTGCAACGCAAGGAGACAACACTTATCTGAATTCTATGGTGTTGACTTAGATATTTATCACCTGCGCTTGATTAGCTTTTTCTTTTGCTAAAGACGTGAACTACATTAAACACAGATATGAAAAGTTCGTACAATTGGGGAACATGTCAACACTTAACCATTTGAAGACAAAGAGTCCTGGCCAGGTAGCTTTTAATAAGCCTTTATACAACATGGGGCTACTCTATTTGTACAAGGTGGGGCAAGTCTGGGTGGTCGGGCAATTGGGGCTCTGCTGGTGCGGGGCTCCCCTGGGGTTGGGCAGGGAACATGTCGGCCGGGACATGAATGGTGTAGTCCCGGGCCACCACCGTTTCCAAAATGCCTTTAAATAGTTCATTGAATTCTTCCCTGTCCCGAGCTACCCTTTCTGCCCTTGAGCATCTGGTGCCCGAGCGGATGTTGGGGGTTTGTGCCACTGGTTTTGCCACATTGTGTGCGCCTCCTTGAGCGTCCACTCCCCTAGCTCGTGGCTTCTTCAGCCTTCATCCGAGGAAATGTCACTTAGGGCCGCGTTTCCTGGCGTACCTTTTAAGAGTGGACACGTAGCGCACCGGCGGAGGGGCATGTGCTGCATGTTCCCATCGGTTCTGCGAAGAGCGTCCTTGCAAGCTAGCTGCCCTTGGTTCTCCATGTTTTCCTCGCGGGGGGCCTGTAAGATGCGAATCAAGGATTAGGATTTGTCACATAATAATACCATTCATATGTAAGGGATTATAGTGCAGGTTATCAAGCGCATAGGATGAGAAGGGGAGGGGTGGGGCATGCAGTGCTTGTTGTAGAGGGATGGTCCCTGTGATGTATATTTAGCCTCTTGACATTAGTAGATCTTGGCTCATGCCGAGTTACGTCGGCTGGTGGTCATGAATTTAGGCAGGGCTCAACCTTGGAAGGATGGATCGGAAAGGGAAGGTGTACAGAAAAGGGGCTGCACCCTATCTACACCATCAAAGTTGTTGGTCAAGGCTTCCTATGGTGGTAATGTGGGTTGCATGCCCTTCAATGTGTGATGAGAGGAGGACTTGAGGAGCTTAGCCTGTCAGACCCAACTCTTCTCCCTATGCTTGACTATCATTACTTGTGTGTGTTGATATTGTTTATACACGGTGACACAAAAATTAGTGTTTATTTATATACATATTTATGAATCCATGTCACTTCACGAGGATAAGAACCAATTGTAGACCTCAGGGTTGTACTGGAGCGTGGCACAAGCGTCCAGCACTCGTGGCAGCTTACTCAGTACCAATAGATATTTTACCACATCGAGCAGCATGGAACCTTGTCCGAGTCTACTGGCAACGTGTAACTCCTCCTCAGTGAGAACCTTATCAATCAAAGGGCTCTCTAGGCTAGTTCCTGCTAAGTCCGTACCCCGAATGTTAGTTAGTACTCGAAGGGAAGTTGGTGCCACATAGGTTGGGTCTCTTTGAGACCGTCATTTGGCCAATCACTCCTCAGAGACTGTCATGATTTGAGCCCCTAGTCGGCCATTACAACGCGGTTCTCACACCAATGCTATTCAAATTGACTTTGGCCCTTTGTCAGTCACTTTAGTTACTCTATCTCTAAGAGATTTGGTTGGCAGAGCACATCATTGAACGTGACAGTTAAGCGCAGTTTATCGGCTTCCTCGTCAGAGACGAGTTGCATGTGTTCATGCAGGAGCCTGTCGTAGTGCTCGTTAAGATGTTCTTGCTCTTTCCAGGATAGAGGAAAGGGCAAGTAATCTCTAAGCTGCTCCTTGGGGATTATGCCCACGTCTGCAAGGACGTAGACTCGTGCGAACACCTTGAATTTAGCATCCAACTTAGCTAAGCATTCTGCGATACTTCTATGCTCAATGAAGGCTTGCTCAGTTGCCATCTCATGCAAGGTTCTAGGAGTTCGTCTAGGCTTCAGCATAGATGGGGGTTCGTGCATAATTGAGCAAGATTGGTCAACGCTAGGATTGCTCATGCTCTTGGGGTTTCCATGTTTCTCTTGAGGCTTTGTTATTTCGTCATGGTTCTCCTTGGGTATGACTGGCGTGATAGTGTTGTATCCACTCTTGATTGGTCGATGTGAGTTCTATTGTCAGTGGATAGAGTGTTGTAAGCAGCCATTGATGGTAACGACTGCTTTGATTTGTCGGAGCACACGGATGTGTCTGAGGTTTCACCGCTATTAGGAAAGGCATTAGTGGGCTCATTGGTGGATGGACTCGATGCTTTATTCATCAGCTTCCCAGCACTCTTCGTCCCAATGTTCTTGGGGTCCACAACCACCTGCAATTGTTATCGTTTTTGCTGTTTTCTCCTCTTTTTCTTGGTCAGTGCAAGTGCATCTAACGGCTCAGGACCTTGGGCTAGGTCGACCGCTGATGTGCTTGGTTGGGCCTTAGCATTTCCCTTCTCTAGTGTGTCCTTACGGGACATGACCGTGGCCTGCTGAATAGCCTCGCTAGGTTGTGAGAGCACAACTACCTCCCTTTTCGCTAGTTTAACTCCTGCAGCCTAGGCTTTAGGCACTTTGAAAGTGCTGGAGTTGTTGAGGGATTCGGTTGCGACACCTCCTCCACAGGTAAACTACTAAGGATAAGTTCCACAAGGGGCATTGTCACAGCCAAGGGCTGTGACTGCTGTGATCCCTAATTGGAAGTAGTAGCAGCTAGTTTAGTGGGCTGGCTACCCTTGGTGGATTGCGGTGTCAAGTCCCTAAGGCAATCAGAAGTGGTCGTGTCTTTTGTTTCCATTTGAACATTCACCTGTGTAGATCGAGTATGAGTTGATCTAGTAACCTTAGGTTGCATAGGCATATCCTTGGGCCGAGAGCTATACAAATGGTGTCATGTTCCACCTCTTGGACATTTGGAAGCTTAGATGGAGATGGAGATTGGGATTGAGTAGCCACCCTTGACGACTGCTGTTGTGCTTCCTGTGTCCGTTTGGCAAAAGAGGATGTAGGAGATCTAGGACTCTTAGGTGGACTTGGCACTGGCCGAATGATTTGCTCAAGGCTATTAGGCGATTGTGCCATTTGTTTTGTTGAGCAATTAGCCATCTCACAAGTAGCGTGGTGCCTCTGGTGCCCCTTATCCTCTTGGGGAATCAAAGGCTCTTTGGGCACTAATGGCTTTTGTGCACGCTCAATGGCTACATATGACATCTGCTTATTAAGCATGCTAGGTTGAGGCTCTTTCTTTCAAACACTCGTGTCTGCTTTCTTGCCTCGAGACCTAGAGTTTCTCTTAGATTTCCTCCTGTGCTTCGTTGCTTTTGATGCACTCTGGCCTTCAGCTCTGATAGAGGTGGTGTAGCAGGGGATTTTGGTACCCAAATCCATCGGTTACCTGTGTAGTACCCTTGAGCACGTAGCAACGCTTTGGATATCCATCACGGCGTTGTGCTGACCCTCCATCGATGCCTGTGTCTATAAGGCTTGGGTTTCTTTTGGGGTCTTCTACGATATTTGTAAGTCCAAAGTCCGTCCTTGGCATTGTCTCTTGACCTTCTTTTTTCAGGCCTGGCCTCACTCACTGGTTCTCGTTGTTCGACCTGTGCTTGTATCAGTTTTTCCAACAAGTCTTTGCTCTCGTTAGTAGGCTTGACTATTACATCAGCACCTTCCTTGCCTTTCCCTTGAGGTTTGATGAGGTCACCCTTGCTAAAGGTTGTGACTATCCTCACACTCGGTAGTGTCAGGTGTATCCTCTATGCTACATAGTCGGCCTCACACTTGGTCGCCCTTTTGAAGGGTCTTCCTAGGAGGGTTTCTTTCCCGCAGCTAGCACTATTTAGAGGAACATGAAATAGGATAGGCAAGCTTTCTGTTTCAATTGTTGCAAGGATTTTGCACTTCCCTATGAGTGCTTGTGGGTGTCCCCCCCATAAGGGCTAAGAGTTGCACTAGTCGGTGTGAGCTCTGGTTGGCCTAGTAGAGTCCATGATTCATAGGTCAAGATGTTAAAATTTGCTCCTTCATCAATCAGAGCATTGATAGTATGCTCTCTTTTCGCGGTGAGTTTGACCCTAAGATAAGCAGGTGGTACTATGTCTTCATCTTTCGGGTCTCAGCTTGTAAATTTAAGCCTTCTGATAGATGCCCTTGAGTCCCCACATGCATGACCAGATGTGGATTCTCCACCAATGTCTTGGGTCATCTGTGCAGTGTTGCTCAAGGTACATCTCTCCTCAGGACTGTCATATCTAGTCATTCTTGTTATTGTAGCTTGATGTTGTTGCTTTTCGCTTTGACTAGATGCAGTTCGAATACAACACGCATGTGTTTTTGCAGTGTGGCCTTTTTTCCCTTGTTGGCTAGATGGGTCCATTGAGGTTCTAGGGTCTCTGTTTCTCTTTGTTCGGGTATGGGCTTTTGGTTGCTCTTTTACAAGTGAGGATTCGTACTCGTGTAGAGCCATTACTACACTAGGGTCGAATTTGGAGGACATGTCACAACGCGTGTTTCCCCTCTAACCTACTTGGGGGACGTGCGGAGAGCCCCCTCTGCGGGGCCCGGGGGAGGGGGGCAGTCCCCCCGGCTCGCAGGGCCGTTACGATAAAAGCCATGCACAATTTGGAGGACCGTTTATAGCCAAATTTTGAACTACATGCTATAAATTTTAGCCCAGTGATGGATCTGTGATGTGCCTTTAGCTCTACGTAGCCTTTGGGGTCAATCTCGGGGTTTAGATGTGTCAAAATTTGCATTCTAGATACCTGTCCGATTTTCAAGAATCCGATTATTAGAATCGGACGTCCGATTTAGGGTTGGTCCGATTTTGGTCACGTCCAATTCAGGGAGTCGGATCGAAAAAGTGGTCTGATTTTGGGAATCGGATTGGGCAGGGTGATCCGACTGGTTCGATTCTGGCTGTGGTCCGATTCTGGACTGGTCCGATTCTGGATTGGTCCGATTTCCAAAATCGGACGGGGTGGTCCGAGTCCGAGTGGTCGAGTGGTCCGAGTCTGAGTGGTCCAAGTGGTCCGATCTGACGAACATCCGATTCTAGGTGGTTCGATTATGGGTGGTCTGATTCTGGACTCGAACGGCCTGGTCCGACTACACGGCCGATGGCCCGCGAGTTGCACGCAATGCCTCTAGACTGATGTCTACTACACCGAATTGGCCAGCGCCTTCCAGATAGGTACAAAACACTACCAGGAAGTGCCACACATGCGTGAATCACTATGGTGCTCGAATCAAATGGCACTCCAAGGATATGTGCCCCTATTTCCCTATTTTAGCCTATTATGTAGCAATAGAAAACCCTACTGTTTGCTTCTTTTTCTTTGTTTTTTTCTATCCTAAATGCATACAAATCACAAAGCAATCACCTACACTACTCCAACATGCTTTTCCAAATCCAAAAAACCAAAAACCTACTTGGTAAGGAGATCGAATACCTCTTCAAACTCCCTCGCTTCCTACCTATCTACCTTAAGCACTGGTTCGGGGAAAACCCTACTTCAATGCTCGATTCGAGGCGTGCAAGCACTCAAGGCTTGAATCCGTTGGTCCCGGCAATGGAACCAAAATATGGGAGCTTTCGCTCAACCGCCAAGACCCATGGACCGCTTATTGTTCAAGCGTTCCAAGCCGAGCACTAATGGCTACCTCTCACATAGCCGAAGCGCCATCCATATCTACGGGTGTAGTGAGCTTACCGCCATGCCGTTCAAGTTACCTCATCTCCCGCGTACTCCGATGGCTCCACGATCCAAGTGCAAGCTTCAAGCAATCTCGATCCTCCTGTCCAAGCTCCAAGCTCCATTGCCGCGATCAAGAGAAGAGAAGAGAAGAGAAGAGAAGAAGAGAGGAGAAGATGGAGAGCTTCTCCTCCTCGGTCCCTCACCCTCACACACTCACTCCCTCACACTCTCACACTCCCTCTCTCAAGCACAAGCTCAAGCAAGCAAGAACAAGAAGAAGAAGAAGAAGAGGAGAGCTACTTTTGGCCACACACAAGAATGAGCTTCTCATTCACTTTTCAACTTTATATACAAAACCCTAATTCCTTTTGGGCGGTCATCCCCTTTTCCCCTTTTTTACATGGCCGGCCATAGCCTAGGCCCTTTTTCCCATTGTCCTTCTATCTTCCCAGCTTCCTTTCCACCGCTCGTCTACATTTACAAATTGCACGGGTGAGAGCCTAGCGCTCCTTGAATTAAACCATGATGCGGTTGCGCTCTTTTACAAAAGTTTTGACTTGCGCTTTTCCTTGTGCGCCTTTCTCCCTTATTTAGGACTCTTCTCCTTGTACGTCTTTGTCTTCCGTTTCTCTTTGCCTTGGCCTTTGTCTTTGTCTTCTGCTTTAGCTTTTCCGTATTTTCCACCTTCATTCGTTTGAGGGTTAACACCTATCAAGGATCAAGACTCGAAGCTACAGGTTAAGTATCAAGAATTCTCTATCAATAGTGGACTTGTCTACTATAGAACGAGATTATTTATACCGGCAAGCCAGTCACTCAAGCAGAAAATACTCTAGAAAGCTCATCATTCCCCTTTCTTAGGACATCCTGGCTATGCCAAGACCCTAAATGCAGTTAGAAAGAGCTACTATTGGGAGAGGCTTAAAGGTGACGTTCTCAAATATGTCACTGAGTGTTTGTCTTGTCAACGTATTAAGGCCGAACATGTCAAAATGCCAGGAAAGTTGCAACCACTTGACATTCCCCAAAGGAAATGGGAATTCATCAGTATGGACTTTATTGTTGGCCTACCCCAAGTTCAGGGGGGATACAACTCCATTATGGTTGTGGTTGATATGCTTACTAAGGTTGCACACCTTATTCCTATTAAGACAAACTATAAAGCCTCAGACATTTCAAGGTTGTTCATCAAGGAGATATTCAAGCTACATGGGTTGCCCAGAAGGATCATTAGTGATCGTGATTCTCTCTTCACATCACACTTTTGGAGAGCTATCGAGGAAGGAAACATGGTCTTCATTCGCGTACTCCCGAAGAAGAGTTTCCTATCCTTAGGAGATTGGAAGAAGCTAAGTCTAAGGTGTTGTGGACCCTACAAGATCCTCAAGTGCCTAGGACCTAATGCTTATAGACTGCAACTCCCTGAGAACCTAAAGGTTCATAATGTATTCCACATTAGCCTACTGAAGAATTATGTACCTAATCCTAGCCATGTACTTGATGACCAACAAGTTGTAATGCCTAGCCAAGGAGTCCTTGAGCTACGACCTGACAGGATCTTAGATGTTAGGGAGAGACAATTGAGATCCATAACCTTGAGAGAATGCCTCATCCAGTGGAAAGATTATCCCGAGGAGGATGCCACTTGGATGGATGAAAGCACTCTCAACCAACAATACCCCCAGTTCTTCTCAAGATGAGGACATCTCGATTCCTCCAAGGGATAGAGAATGTAATATTCCCACATTGAAATATTACTAAACCTGACTCCCCGCACACCACATAAAACCTGTGCAAGGTTATCTCCCGCTTTGTAATTACTAGCAGTTTAATCCGTAACACGCACGCACAAAAACGAGGCCTCTACATTGTGAAATCGAGCCCGGGAGTTCAAGACTGCATAACCGCAGGGAAACACCCTTTTTGAAGGAAAAAAATGGAGAGTGGTTAAAAATTAGGCAAATTATTATTATTATTATTATCCCTTTTCCCCAGCCGATGCATGGCTGGAGGGGAGGGAGTGTGGGGAGGAATGGGCTAGGTTGAGTGGTGTGCAGGGGGGGAGCCATGCATGGCCATGTGGTGGCTACCATCTTCCCTTCCCCTAAAGCTATAAGAACCCCCCCCTTAGCCTTGGATTGGGGAAGGAGATAACAGACGAATGGCTGCGCCCTGTGGACAAAGCGTGGAGAAGATCAGACGAGGGAAAAAAAGAGAGCTATGCTGAGGGAGAGGAGAGAGAGAGTGGAGGCCACCATCGCCATTCCCAAGCCTGGTAGCTGCCGTCCGACCGCCCGCCACGCCTAGACCTGCCGCCCGCCACTGCCATTGCAGCTCTGCTACCGCCTTAGCTCATGATTGCCACCATCTCAAGCTTTCCCTTCGTCGTCAGATTCTCCTTTTCCCAATCATTGACCATTCTTCCACGTGGTCCTGGGCAATTAGAAGCTTCTCTAAGAAGCTTCTAAAGGATAAGGCCTTTGGGCCTTGTTCCTACGCACCCTCCCCAGTTTTTAAACTGGGCTTGTAAAAGCTCCCTTCCCACAAGCCTTCCCATAAGCCCAAAGTCCACAAGCCCCCGGCTTTTTAAAGATCCGAAATTTGGTGAAGGAACCTCCTACGTACGAGGGAGAAGGAAATTCTTGAGGCTATTTGGAGAACGCGTGGAAGCAAGGGTAATCCGCGAGTTCAAGTCATCAATGATGGCTCCCAAGAAGTCGCAAGGCGCACCTGCGGGAGGTTCCTCCCTGAGCTTACACGTGGACATCTCCCCGAGCCCACAAGCCCAGGTTTTACGATTTTGATTCCACGCAAAAGTAATGCATTAAGCACGATAACTTTCATGGAATAGGAAGCACCTATGCATGTTCAAATTCACCTAGTCTAGTTAAAATGCAATTGAGGAAAAATTGCCTATTTGAACGATTACTAGAATTAATTCATGACATGCAATTGGGTTATTGGCATGTTCAATGTAATGAACGCAAATTGTGTATTCATCTTACGACCTTAGTAGCATGTTGCCTTGTCATGCATTTCAAAGTGACGAGCCTAAAACACCTATTGCCTATCATTATAAGGTTGAAATTATTAAGTGCATTTTTTACTAGACATGGAAAGAATAAGCATATGTCGCATTTTAGGCAATATCTTCATTGTAATGATTCATGAGGAAAAGTCATTAACAACGTAGGATGTTATCCAAAAAGGAATTGCAGAGCACGAAAATGAATCTATGGATTTTCATGTGGCATGTGCTTGTAAAATGGAATAAGTTAACACTAGCTTTGGTTTTGCATGAACTTCATTAACTACATTGTAGCTAGGAGAAGGTTGCTTGTTGCATATTCGTCATGTGAAAAATTCATTCATCAAGAGTTGCATTTAGGAAAGGTTGCATGGTTTATTAAAGCATGAGATTCTAAAGCGTAGACAAAAAGGTTGTAGACATGATTCTTTGATGTAAGTCCTAGTAGGCCCTATGAAAGTTATTCTGCAAATTATCATGCGGTTTGACTTTTAGCAAGAAAGGATAGGATTATTGCGAATCTAGTGGTACATAGAAGCAATGAATCGCATGTTTACGTGTATTGTGACATTTTGCAACTATTTTTCTCCTTTAGATCAAGTTTATCATCTCTAGGAAAGGTTCGTCCTTGTCTGAAGACACTGTAGATCGAATTATCTAAATCATCTAACCCGCAAAGGATTCGTATAGGCATGGTTCAGTCGATACGATAAATACCCCAAGTGCTAACTAGGGTTTAACAGGTTAAGGATTCGGCCTAGTTTCGCACTTGTTGCCAAGTCGAAACCCTCAAACCCAAAGGTCCTGCCCACATTCACGGAATGTTGGGTCAATTGGACGCTCATGCAAATAACGATCTAGGGTTTCTACCCTAAGGATCATTCGACTAAATTCTAAAACTCGGATTGAGTTGGAATCCCTAGGACTGGCCTAGTGCGAATAGGATTGGGTTGGGTAAGAAGACACCCTAAACCCTGCTTCTTGTCTAAACATAATTCCTTGACCAGGAAATGCCATTCAATGGGTGAAATGGTCCCATGGGATAGATGCGACACTCGTGCAACAAGTTGCAACATCGCATGGCCTTGTGGTTTGATCACAAGAGAGTTCTTCCATTCCTTGGAATGAGGTTGGCAGGTTCTTGCATAAGTTTAACTTGCAAGAGGATGAGTAGTGATCCTGTTACATCACCTTTCTTGGAGAAAACCACCAAGTTAAGGGAAGTTAAGTATTTTCTTAGAAGCAAAGGATCAATCAAGTTAGAGAGACATGGTCGCTAGGACTTACTGTTAATGAAACCTAAGGTGTTGGTTAAGTTGGGTTAATAGGGTATGGCCCTAACCCAAGGACAAAAGGGCTAACAAACAAACCCTTGGGGATCTTGCCAAGTTGCAATTGATCCTCAACGAATGTTGGATGCATTCAGAGAGAAGGATTCACTCCTTAGCAGTTGGCCAAATAAACGACCACTGGATTGATTGTGCTTGTAACAGTTTAGGAGCACTATTTGCATTGTTTGCTCAAAGAACTAAAAGATGAAAAGTTAAATAACGCTTCAGGTTGAAGACCTGAAGGGAGAGACAGTATCAGTTACACCCGACTGTCTGCCTGACCCTAACCAAGGGGGTTGTTAGCCGCGCTGGGAACGTGGACTGAACCCGCCGCGTGAGGTCTCCCTGTTGAGCACTACTTGGAGCAGGAGGACACTTGGGTGCGGGCTCTGGTCGTAAATCCCTTGCCTTCCAGGCCCTGCACAAGAGGCCAACATGACTCGGGATTGGATCTCGAGGCCCGCATACTAGTCTACGGGCGAAATCTTGGATTAGTAATCCCTGTGGATTGCTGGATAGCCTTCGGGTGGATTATGGATTGGCTTCGTGTAGAATATGGATTAGCCTATGGGCTGAACTTTATGGATATATTCCAAAGATAAATAAGATAACCTGTTGAAAAAGAACTTGTTTGACATTGTTTTTCTATGTCAAGTACTAAGATTACGTGAAGGAACCAGTGTCTAACTGGCTAACTAAGGAAGCTGCTTGATGCATGTCTAACTAAATGTGGTAGGTAATTAGACAACTAAAGCAACCTTGAGGAAAGTGCGGTGGATGTGGCCATGGGTCCATCCTACGAATGGGTGGTCCCGATTGGCCGAGAACTTTTCTCAATCGAAATGGACAGCAAGGAGATCTTCATAAAGGAAATGAACAGCAAGGGCGCTGACCTAAAGTTTAGGTTACTAGAATCTCGATTTATACTGTTTTAGGGGAATGGAATGGGACTATGCCTTATGGGCAGAGAGGTTGAGCCCTGTATCCCTCTCGTTTCCCATTCTCCTTGAACCAAGTGCAGCATGAATCTACTTCATCCTTGGCGTTTCTGCTTAAAGTAGTTTGCTTGGGGTTCGAGGCTAGCTGCCGTTTAGGAAAGTGACCATTAGGGGAAACCTTGATTCAGGTTGGTCCTAAGTGGGAATGGCCGAAATACTTCCGCTACCTGGTAGACTCGGGAAGTCCTGGATCGCAAACCTTGTAACATTCCATGGGAGTGCCGGGCGGAGCTTTCTAGACTCTCTTTTCGATGGACTGCTAAGACGTGTCCTGAAAGGGAACAGGTGGACACATTACACATGTGGAATGATAGAGCACTGGCATGCAATAGAATGATATCGCCCAAATAGGTCGTGCTCGAATAAGAATTGGGAACCCATATTCCCTATTAACATCAACAACATTCATTTTTTTACTTTACATTGCCCCATGTGTATATTTGACAAGCTCTTAAAGTTACACATCAATTATGTGTACACAATGAAACCTCCATCGAGGCGCCAAGCAGTTATCAAGAAAACTGAGGAGGTACTAAACTCCATAGGCATGCATGGAGGGAAGGTTAAGATTCAAAAGGACCAAAATGAATTAGGGCTAACTCATGACATAGCCCAAAATATGTCTATGAGTGGGGGAAATGCCAAAAGATTCCTAAGTAACATGATTGGCAAGTCATCAATGCTGAAGTGGGAGCTTTAGAAAGATCTCTATCAATGCAATACGGGCTTAGAAAGAAATATCAACATTAGGAATGTTGGCATTTCTTTGATAAGCTTATGTCCATCATGTTGAAACCCTCAACAAATCCTTCAATACAATCAAAATTTCATCAAGTAGTTAATGATTTCACAAAATCTGTTGCTAATGCATGGAGGGAAATGAACATTACCCATTACATGGTACCAAATTGACTTGTTATACTTTATTTTGTGAGTATAATTTGATGTAGTAAATCTAATGTTAATACTATTTGGACAAGTATGGGTCCTTGGAAATGTGGAGCAAATAAGGAATTGAGACATTACATTACCATGCTCGTGGCATCTATTTTAAGAATACTTGCCATGGAGGAGGTCACCAAAAAAGTAGCTACATTGTTGAAGTGTTCAATTGGTTCTATAGATGCACATTCAATATTTCAATCACATTAGAAAATGCAAGGGCTATACTCTAGCAAAATCTATTAAAAATGAAATACGAGCTCACAATAATGCAAGATGGAGGACCAATAATGCAACAAATACACATGCGGCATGATGGCGCAATAGAAGATGATGCGATGGTGGGCTTGTCCCTAAACCCCATGTATTACCATCCTTGCACACCCCTCCCCCCCTTTTATGAATGAATCCCCCTCCTGCTTGACTAACTTTTCCTTTAAATAGGGAGTACAAAGTTCTTTCTCATACTTCACTCTTGTTCACATGTAGCCCTTTAAACTTGCTTTCTACATAGGAATGACTCATACAAAGCAAACTGCAAGACCCCATCCAGTTCCATGGAAAAACCAAAAGCTACCACTGTGGCATGGACAAGATATTCCAAACTTCTTGCACCATGAAGCCTCATCCTCAAACTTTGGGCATAGTTGTGCACCAACTGTAGGGAACACCGTACCCGAAAAGTACAAGGAAAAAAGGCCGCATGGAGATGATGATGATGACACCTCTACTGATGATGAAATGTACAAGCAATTCGATAAGAGTGGAGATGAGAAGCACATAGATATATTTAGATACCATGCGATGAATTCATAAACAACATTTAAGGCTTCAAGCATGCCCTTGCAATAGTAAGTGTGTTTTCCTCGCTTTGAAGGTATATGTTGCAACTTGCATGCCTGAAGGATTTCATGGCAAATAGCTTAGTCTAGAAAATAATTGTTATCGAAGCTCTAGACCATTGTCCAAGCTCTCATTAATAGCTTATGCTTGATAGATTGGGAGTATTGATGTTGTGCATACTTAACACAAACGACAATTATAAGGGCTTAGACTGAGATGCATTGAGATCCATCCGATAGCTATGATGTTATCAATCCTATTCAAGGACTTGAATGGATACAAACAACTCTAGGCCTCAAAGGCAAATGAAGAGCTCAATAGTTAGGAAACCCTAGGTCAAAGGAAAGACTGATGCTTTTGTAATCAAGAAGGTTCGGTGATCAAATCAAAGTAAGGGATTATTAGAACTCATCTCTTGAGCAATGTTGAAACTTCGACATATGTCCTAGTTGAATGGAGGAAGTGTTAAGTAAATTTTACATGGAATCGTTTAGATCCCAAGGGGGAGAGCAAATACGCAATGGAAAGGTTATCGCGACTATTCTTGCAATATTTGAAAAAGGATACCATTGTTTTGTTGATTGATCAAATATCCTAAATGCTTTTGCATTAAATTGATTGTTGTAATGTGATCTAGATGATTATTCCAAGTGCTTGTGTTTGATGGTAAATGCATGGCAGGGGTCTGTAATGACAAGTTGCCATAGGAAATAAAGGAATGCTTCCTTGGAAGATGATATTTGGATGATTGCCTTGATTGTGCTTGATTCTTAATTGGATTAATTAAGGAAGAATATTTTACGCGGGTGGATGATCTCTAAGGTCATGTCGTGTCTCAACCTTAAAGGGCACTGCTCGATTCATGGGCCGAAGGTCGAGTGGTGAAAAGGCCAACCACGGAAGTTCTATCTCACTCCTAGGTCGCTTGGGGTCAATAGAGCTCTAGACACCCCTTACTGAGTCCAAAACGAAGTTGTAGACCGCTGTGAGCCCAACGTCTAGAGCATTGGAAGATCCTATTTTAGATATTGGATGGAAATTATGGTGCCATGTGATTTGGAACAGTTACTTCTACAGAGGGCAGAAAAGGTACTTCTGTTGGATAGAAGGGAATATATAATTTTTGCTGTATGGGTAGGAGACAAAGATTGACTTGAAGATAAGTTAAGGAACTTGTTTGTCAAAAGGACTGATTGCTCTATATTTGTGTATGTGCCATAAATTGTGCAAACAAACCATGTTCCCTAAAAGGCCTAATTAAGAAAGCTAGCTTTGAATGTCACACATAAATGTGATAGGACCTAATTAGAAAACTAAAGCTATCAAGGGAAGCGGGTGGGCAGAACTCCCGACGGGTCCGTCCTACGACAAGGTGGTCCCAAAGAATTGGGAGGCTTCTCACAAGGTTTTACCGTCATTCAACCTTTAGGTATTGTTAATTTAGAACCTGATTGATGCCGTTCTAGGGGATCAGAATGGGACTATGCCCTATGGGTAGAGAGGTTGAGCGGTGCATCCCTCTCCTTTCCCATTCTCTTTGAACCAAGTACGGTATGGATCCGCTTTGGATTGGGTATCTCTACGTAAAGTAGGATGTCCAGGACCCGCCGATGGTAGGATGCTTTTAGAAGACATTGGCCCCTAGGAACCTTGATTTTAGGTCGATTCTAGTGGGTTCGGCCGTGAACGTTCTATTGCAAGGCGGACTCAGAAAACCCTAGGCGATAAACCCCGAAACATTCCATGGGAGTGTCGAGCTGCGACGCTTAGATTCGTTTCTCGATGGACCACTAAAACATGCTTAGACAATCGATAGGCATGCATGTTACAAAAACCATTTCACGTGAAGAAGGCTCAAAAACAACTAAATGAGAACTAATTGGTCAGTCGATGTATCTGGAACACACACACATATTGAAGTATGGTTCCAAAGAATTTTTCTTTGTATTGAATGCATCCAACAACTTTGCATTGGATGTATGTAGGCTTTAGATTGCTATGGTCAAGTTCTACAAATATGTCTATGGAAGAATGTAGAGGCAAGTTTTTCCTCAAACTTGAGGAGAGTGAGATTATTAAGGGAAAAAAACTTGAATGTGTGAGTATAACACTTATGAATTGAGCATTGGATCCCAACATCGATGAAAACCACCCTTTATACTTCAGTGTGCAATTAGAGAATGAAATATGGTGGCTTGCAACATTTGAAGTACCAAAAGAGGACCATGAAGAAGTTTTCTTTTACCTCATTAATATATCCAGTGTTATTCAACAACAAAATAAAGGATCAATTTTACACATCAAGGGATTTGGGGACTATTAAGTTGAATGGCATCTTGTAGGTGATTTAAAAACATTGAAGTGTATGTTTAGTTTATCAAGTGCAGCGAATGCAAAATTTTCCTGTATATACTGCATGCAAACTAGGAAGAAAGGGAAAGATGGAAATAAAGAATGGCTTGCCAAGGCAAGAAAACAAGGTGCTTCAACACCTGATCAAAAAGTCGTGAGAAATGGAATGCTAGTTTCAATGGATCCAAAGTGTCACCCTATTTTGGAAGTACCACTAACAAGGGTTCACTTTTGCACATTGCATTGTTTGGTTAGAATAATTGAGAAGCTAGTATATGAATATATATGCTTTGCATACAAGATGTAGCCCAAAGGTAGAACAAGTCCTCTCTGAAGTTGGATTGCACAAGGGCCAAGTAGAAATTAAAAAAGACAAGAAAAAATCAAGCAAGAGTGAAAATATCCCTTGTAAACCATGCTTTGGCGGGCGGACCCAAGGCTAGGAAGCTTATATCTCCACCTCGAGATGAGGAAGGCAATATACTTTTAAAACAACCAAAGAAATATGAAGCGTGGAAAAAGTTGTGCCAAGCTGTTCCGGATTGGAGTAATGGGAAACAAACGAGGATTGTGAAGGCAGAAGTGTGGATACACCTAGATAGATTAGCATCTCTCTTACAAAAGTTGAGGTTTAGGGATGGTGATGTCAATACATTTAAAGAGACAATTGCTAAATTTAATAAGTCCATGGTGGAGGCATAGACCACAAACAATATAACACACTACATGGTCAATTTTGTCACCACTATAAAAAAATATCATCATTTTGAATTAGTTTGTGTTTATAATCTCTCTTATTGTGCAGCATATACTTGAAGCACATGGTCCATACTTTGCAGATCAAGGAAGTTTGGTAGTACGGTCAACTCAAGGTATGGAACGATATCATTAGCAAGCTCACTATGCTTTTCAAAAGGCAACTGATCATGGAGGTAGCATCAATGATTCTAATTCTATGAGGCAATTATTACAATGGTGGTATAGGAGATTGGAAATACGATACGAGAAAAAAGAAAAGAAGTCCAAATCCTCTCAAGCAAAATTAATAAGTAGGGAAATATATGAAGTGAGAAAAGCAAGATATGAAAAAAACACAACTAGGCAATGCCACGCAGAATAGTTGGCAACCCAAGAGAGAGAGAGTAAGAAATGGAGACCTAGATAAAGATAATAAATTTGATGCATTTAGAGTCCATGAGAGAGCACATGTACTAAGGATATGACACATCAATACTCCTATCTTTAACAAGAGATGTCTTATAAATTTTGTTTAAAATTTTGAAGGTTTGTCACTGTGTTTTTTAAATTTGATTTTGAACTATGTTTTTTAATTATGAAAAGTCGATTTCGAAATTCTAAGACAAAGATATGAAAATTCCAAACCTTGGAACATTCATTGGCCTATAGAGAGGGGGGCATGAGGGGGGTGGTACAAGACAAAGAGAGGTGGGGATGGGGTGGATAAATGAAATGAAATGATGATTGTAAAGTTTATTTACACCATATTAAGTTTAAAAGTTCCGTATTTAAGTCAAGTCTCTCCTTTCATTTTTATCCATTACTCTTCACTCTACCCTCCACCTTTCTATCCTTCATCATCACAACCATGGCACCTTCCAATCTTCTATCAAGAAGGCACCTACAAGATCAAGAGCTCAACACTCTTCTGAATCCAATGAGCGTAGTGTGAGTGACAAAGGTCCCCTGGTAGCCGACAACGGTGGCCCTACTGTAGCTAATAATGGTGGCACTATTGTGGCAATAAATGGTGGCCGTAGTGTGGTCAATAATGATGGTTTGCCATTGTCAAGAAATGGTGGTCCACATACTCCACATGCTCCACCTCCTACTACTGCTCCAACTGGTAATACACGTCCTCCAACACATAAGAAGCGAAGATGGAGACTAGGCACAGCTGCACTACGTGAGATAAGGAAATTCCAAAAGATTGTCAACTTGATTATTCCTAAGGCACCATTCTCTAGGTTGGTGTGAGAAATACTGCAAGATCTGTAGTTAAGGAGTCATCACAAGTTCTTTTCAAGGAACCAAGTAAGGAATGTGGGGCGATGGTCAAGCCAATCCTTGCTTGCTCTCCAAAAGTAGCTGAAAGTTACTTGATTGATCTAATGAGTGACTATCAACTTTTAGTCATTCATATCTGATGTATCACTATTAAGCCCCATAGATATGGTTCTTGTTCGTAGGATCTGCAACAAGGATGCATTTAATCTTGATGTCAATAATATGCTTGAGAAGCTACCTTGTAATTGGATCTATATTTTTAGCTCAGGTTTGGTTGTATATTGTAAGGAGCTTAGTTTTGGGTTATCTTTCCAGTAGACCTTCAAGTATTTAATAGTAGTGGCCTGCAAAATGGAGCTAAATTTTACCTAGCTCTAGTTGTACTTGGTGCAATGCAATATCTACCATGTATTTCATGGTTTCATAATGCTAAATCTAATATGTGATATTCTATTTTGACCATGATTTGCATTGTGCATATTTTCAAGTTTACAATTTTGTAAGTAGTTTCATTGAGAATAAATTCAATGTGCAATCATGCACACACCAATGATCACTTGTACATGGGCCGATGCACTATATATTTACTATATTTAGTAGTTTGGCAACACTATATCGGATATATGATATTTCATTTTATCCATGACTTATTTTTTGTGAATTTTTAAGTTTCCAATGTTTCACATAGTTTGGTTGATCACACATTCAATATGTAGTTGCACACACTCGATGGTGAGTTTTTATGTTATTAGTGAAATATAATCCAATTAATGCATTTTTAAAAAAAGATTGAACTATCTATTTTATAAATCAGAATCTAGTGAAACTTCACCCACATGACGAGCATCATAAAAGCTGATGGGATATTAAAAATTTGGCCCTATCAGAAGCCTCTGGGACACCTGTCCTGAGGCTCGCATTTGGGGCCCTAATGTGATCCTCCGGATAAGTGTCCCAAACACTTCTAATGAGGCCAATTTTTTTGGGTGGTTGATGTGTCGTAGAGGAGTCCACAAGTAAAATTTCATGTCAATTGGATCACTCGTCATATTCTTCCAAAGCTTGGATACATTATTTCAAGTTTAAGGGTTTTTAAAAATTTTGGCTATAAGTTTAAAGTTTCACCTCATTTTACATATTTCACTTTTGAGTTTTGAGTTTTCTCTCCTAGAAGACATGGTATACACTAAGAAAGTAGCCTGGAGACATCCCCTAGAAATCCCATGCATAGGCCACCTCCCCCATAGCTCCACCACCATCCACCAACAACATCATAAGTGTTGATGGAGGCTAGGCATGTTGGCTCTTTGCAAGATGTGCCATTTCCAGAAGACCACGCACCTCTTGATACTGAAGGCTCCATTCCAGAAGCTGGTGCGAGAGATTATGGAGGGCATACTGATTAAGAACAACAGGAGGCACTTTTCAAATGAATCACGCTTGAAACAACTCAATCGTTGGACTACCCAAGCCCTCCTTGCACTACAAGAAGCTGCCAAAGCTTATCTCACTTGTTCAGAGACTCTGTCTATGCAACTGTGCATGAAAGGCGAGTCACCATCACATTGACAAGGATCTATGGATAGTGAGGTTCTTCCGGCGATGGAAGGATAGTCCTCATGGAGATCAATAACAATAGGGCTATACTACTTAAACACATATGGAATGTAGCTTCCATAGAGATTTTGTAAAACCCTAGTTGTCATGGATCCCATGTAAAATGTTATGAATATGAATACAAATTTTTTTGTGCATCTTATTTTTGTTTATTCACTTTTTATTTATTTTATTTATATCTTTGAGTTATCATTGCATGTGTTCGAACAAATACATGTTGCGTACGAATTCGATAAAGCACTATGTATTAAATTTAGGGTACAAATTCTGTTGCATATAAATCCGACAAATAAACGTAACATTCAAGTAAAAAACAATAATAAATGACACGTATGAAAAACTACATTGCACACAAATCTAACAAACATCGATTTTAATTACTTCAAGAGAAGATTACAAAGTACATTACATTGGTGACGAGATATCATTTGGCAAAAATAAGTATATCTACTCTCTCCTAGGCTTCTTTGAGCTACACTCCCCATGGTCAGAGCTATTCTTGATCATAGGCATCAATACATTTTTCCCTAGTAGTTCCTACCTAATGACATTGGGGTCTTGAAGACCAGTAACCATGCCATAGGCCACCATGGAAAAAAGTGGCCCAGACCTAGTACTAGTGAATAAGTAGAGTAGCTTTGAATGTCAAAGCAACACTGCTTTCTCCAAGTTGGAGTTGGTTGGAATGGTCTTGAAGAGCCCAACCTTCGTTAGTGCCCTCAACTTCACAAAGTTCTCAGCAAAAGTCAAAGAGCATGTCTTATGAAATACAATAATCTTGCTCACAAGCTAGCCAATGTACTCCTTCAATGTCGAGTCCTACACCCTTCCTTGGCTACTAGATTCGGCCACCTTTCCCAGATGAAAACTCATCTATATAGACAATGTCTTGCATCACACAAGCTTAGTGTCAAACTCACTATGCATGGAGTGTGCTAAAGATATATACATCAAATTTACACGCAACTTCACCAGTAGGGCCTCTAGGACATTAGGACCCTCCGTGCAATTTTTTGTCAGGATCGGGCCCCCAGAGTAGCCTTGTCCAGAGGTTCACATCTGGGGGCTTAAATATGTAGATTCAATCTCCTAGATGTGAGCCTCTGATTGTAGATTCAAGCCCCCAGACATAAGCCTCTGTCGACCAAGGTTGCTTTGGGGACCCGATCTCGACGAAAATTTACACGGAGGGTCCCAATGCTATAGATTCAAACCCCCAGATAATGCGAACCTCCGACCAAGGCTGCTCTAGGAGCCTGATCTGGATACAAATTTACACAAAGGGTCCCGATGCCCTAGAGGCCCTACTAGTGAGGTTGCACGCGAAATCGAGAAAATTACCTTCTTTGTATCATCTATCTGTTGTTGTAATAGAGCATCCAGGTTTGCTCTTGCAACAACTGGGCCACCCTCGTTTCTCTCGTGGAAAGGTACTATGTAGTTGGGTTGAGGACCAAAAAGTCTTTCTTGCAACAACCATTCAAAATCCTCATCAGAGATCTCATATTGTGGCATTGCATCCTCAATCTGCTCTTGGATGCCCCGGTAATTCATTATATGTATATCCTCTATATCACATGCGTTCAAGACCTATTTGTAAATATCCTTATTTGTTACATTTTTCTTAATAAAAAATAACCCTTTTCTATTCAATCTGTAAGTAACCCCTTTATATGGGACCTTTCTATATGTAAAAAATATGTAAAAGAGGTATTTTAAAAATTCCTTATGTTGAACACACATGATACATACATATATTTATGACTGAACTCCCTAGATTGGATGTTTACAATGGCAGAGATGTAATCGATGTTCATGCCATCATATTGAGCCACCTCATCAACATGTACTGGGACATCATGTATATCAAAATCTATAAAATCATTAGGTGCATCACCCACCATGATACAATATAGTTCTTCGTCTCTCAAAAATTTCTAATACATCCTGCATGTGTAGATATTCTACCCCCTCAATGGTGACAATATGGAGAAAAGCAAAGGATTGATCATTGCTCATCGGTGTCTCATCACGGCAAGGAGGTGGGTGCACAATGGCTAAGCTCTGTGTTGCCTCTACACTTGGATCAGAGCAATCTCCTCAGGCTTCCTCTCAAAATACTCTAACTGTGGCCAAGTGGATGCGTCGATGTCTTCATCGTTGTCCTCCTGCACCTCAGTGCACAAAACATATATGGCAAAGGTTGCATTGCACTCGATGAGATCCATCGTGGAGTGGTCCTGGGATAAGGTGGGCACTGCTCTAGCGCGGAGATGTTGCCCCACATACACCAAGGCTTGATTTATCACCTTTGCATGGCTCGATCCAACATGTAGACTATACAAGAAATCTATGGAAACCCACCTAAGAGCAAAGTATGAAATAGAGCAAGTGAGAGGGTTTGTCGCATCACAAAATGATGCCGCTATACTAGAGCTAGGGTCTACGATGAAAGGCAAGCTCTCTAGATTGAAGGTTACACAAAACCTAGGGTATATCTAGTCTCCTATGTGTATGGAGTTAATCCATGCGGCAAAGGCAGGAGTGGTAACCATGGCACACAAAGAGAGAAGGAAGGAGAGCACGTGTATGGAAGTAGAGAATGAAAGTAAAAATGAGTTTGGAGTTATAGCTTTTATGTATCTAGGGTTTTAAATAAAGATTCTTATGAAAATTTTAAGCCTAAAGTTTCAAATTAAAACTTTTACCTTAGTTTCTTTATTCGATACTTTAAAGTCATCTTTAAAATTACTCACATAGACAAACACTTCATTCTACATTATTATATCCTCGAATATGCTTGGATCACTGAGTATATTCAAGTCTAACTAGAGAAAATGTAGAAATTTTTTAAGAAATGAAATCTAAAAGACCTTCAAAATCCCTTTAGATCTAATTTAATATTTTAATTTAAGAAATGACTAGAAGAGATAAGCTATAATATATCGTTATGTAAAGATAATATTTCATAGATCATAGAACTTTAGCCTATAATTTAATTATGATTTTAGCCAGTATGATTGACTAATTAAAATATGTATTATCACATGCTTGGATCACAATAAACTAAGATTATCAAAATTGAAAGTACTCAAAAGTTTTAAAAAAGTTTACATTTGTTCTTTATTAAAAAAATTTACAAGGATTCCACTATCTCAAGGATATGTGGAGAAGCACATTGCTTATATGTCGTGGATTACTCACTAGGAATCCTAACTTTTATATTATCTAACTTGAAATAGAAGTTGCAGAGGGGCTCATTGGACATAATTGGATTTCTTGTCTCAGAAAAGAAATGGGCCAATGACTCTCTACGTTGACCACAAAAGGATTATGACCATTCCATAAGATAACCACATCTATGAGAGTTGTATGTGTCTCATCTCGGGTATCTTGATCCAAGCTGATCCACTCCCCTCGCAAAAGTCACTATCTTCTATATCAAAAGCGAATGCACAGAGTTTGTCTAGCGATGAAATACATGTAATAAAAACAAAAATAATGGTAAGTAAATACGACTAACATAACAATTCATCTAAGCAAGAACTATGCCAATTAAATCAAGGCATGCAAAGTAGTTAAAAATATTTACTTGAATGTGAGATCAGATTGGTCCCTTGCACTTAATTATCTCATCAAAATGTATTCTTTTGACTTTCCAAGACTCACCCAATAGCTGACTCATCCATTACTCGGATGGACACTTACATTGATAAGTAATCTTTATTTTTTTCAAAACATCTCATGAACCAAACAAATATGCAAACAATGAGAATGGAATAAACCAACTAATATGCACATCTTTGGAGCATGTGGTGGGTTTCATAGCACTATTGATGTGAGATTTTATCTTGGACTTACATGCTCCTGACAACTCCGAGCTACCAATCAACCATTCACCACTAGATAGCGATGGCAATGGGACATGTTGGAATCTCTAGCTTTCTACTACATATAAAAAATTATAAAAAAATATATTTTGAGTTGCAAGTTGACTTGTAGAGTTAAGTGTAAGGAAGTAGCCAAGCTAATCAAGGAGCTTTTACATATGGGATTTATTGAGCCTAGTTCTTCACTTATGCATCTCTGATCTTGTTAATGAAAAAGAAAGATGGATCCTTCAAGATGTGTATTGACTACATGGATCTAAACAAGATCACAATGAAGAATAGATATCCAATACCTAGATTTGATGATTTGCTTGATGAGCTCAAGGGGGCTAGATTCTTTATCAAGATTGATTTGAGGTCTGGATATAATCAGATTCGTATGCGAGAGGGTGATGAAGTGAAGGCTGCCTTTAGGACTAATCTTGGGCTATACCATTTTCTAGTAATATCATTTGGGCTTACTAATGCTCCAGCTACCTTCCAGAGTTGAATGAATAAGATTTTGCAATCTTTCCTCTTTCAATTCATCCTAGTCTTCTTTGATGGCATATTGATTTACGACAAGACTCTATAGGACCATTTATCCCATATGAGGAAGGCTTTTGATGTGTTGAGACATCAGAGACTCTTTGCTAAGGAGAAGAAATACTCTTTTATGTATACTTGAAGTGAAGTACGTAGGTCATATTATCAATGAACTAGGGATACATACTAACCCTAAGAAGATGCAATATGTCAGACATTGGTCAACACATACCAGTACTACCTCCCTTTGAGGATCTATTGGTCTATCATCATTCTACTACAGATTCATTAAGCATTATGCAATTGTTTGAGCTCGTTTGATAGACAGGTTAAATAAAAAATCTTTCTTTTGGAATGCACTTGCAAATAGTAGAGTGAACCAGTTAAAGGAATTACTTATTTTTGCTTATATTCTAGTATACTCAAATTTCTCTAAAGAGTTTATCATACAATGCGATGCTTGTGGCCGTGGCATAGGGGCTATTTTACTAATAAGCATGTAGTGATTTTCTTTGAAAGTTGTAAGCTTATAGATAAAGAGATGGCTATGAATGTCTATGACCAAGAGATGTTGACTATTCTATATGCAATAAAAAAATGGCACCATTATTTGTATGGCAACCAGTTTAGAGTTCAAAGTGATCACAGGGTCGTAAAGTACTTCCTTCCTTAGTCAAATCTTACCCCTAAGTAGCGTAGCTGGATAGCTACCTTGCAAAATTATATTTTTATTATCAATATGTATGTACATTAGGTTTGCAATTTGAAAAATGTCATTGAAAATTGAGTGACCTTTAAAATATTACTATGTTCAAGATCTATAGGATAAATATTAATCGATCACCACATTTAGTATTGATACCTGCCTTTTATTCACGACATTATATTCATGCGATTAAATGCTCTTACGATACAAATGATCATTATAAATTCTTAAAATGAACATGTTTTAGTTGTTAAGATTAAACATCAAAATACTACTTTAATATACATAAGTAGTAATTTTTTTTTCTTTTCAATTTTACCATCTCAATTTTTCTTTTCAATTCAAATATATATTCTTAAATCTCACATAAATTTTACAAACATAATTTTTTGTTTTTAATATATAAACAACAAATAGTAATTCAAAAAACATAATGACAAAACCATATTGATCACAAGATGGACTTGTTTCTTATGTAATAATTTTTTTGACTTCTTATGTACAAAAATTTCTTATATAGTAAAAATATTCTAGATAATTTGCCACTTATCTCTAAATAAGAAATTTATCAGGTCAATTTTTTATTAAGGAATCATATAAGGAATTTCTAACTAGGAAATTATTCAACAAGTTTTTGTAATTCTTAAGTAGACATTATACAAGTAATATTGGATCATTTTATGGATTTGAAGAATAGGGATTTACTATGTAAGTTCCAATATACATTGAAAGGTAGAGAAAAATCAAAGAGGAGACATATACTTCTACTACTTCGTAATCTTTTTAAAGCTACAATATCATACAATAATATAAAGCCATCTTTGATGGATGATTAGGATACTCAATGGCTAAGATGGACACTATGTACCAACAACAATTTAGAACCACACTACATCTTAGCCTTATCTCAAAGATTATTTGCCATGAATATTTTCTTTCAACCTTACGAAATCATGATTTATCATGTGCATTTACATTTGCCAGAAGAGATCTACAAAGGATTTATAAAATGTGGCAATACATTTGACATCTCAACTACATCACAAAGGGTACTTCAACAAATGTGTTAAATAAGTCATCTCTACACTTTGCAACATTAAAAATGCTATATATATAATAGCATTCTTGTATATATACTCATCATTTACTCATGACATGCCACAACTACTCAAAATACCCCATTATAACAAATGTTGGATCCATAATAGCACACTAGCAATTACATAATCATCTGCCCCCACCAATAACCTCTTTCCAAGCCTTTACTAGGTGTTAGTTTTAAAAAATAAAGTGAGAACAATCTCAATCACATAATGTTTGTGAATTTAAGGTATACCTTTCTTTTTAGATCTAAGCACTCTACCAAAAGCAAGCTTCATACAAGTCACCACAAAAGTATGAGTAGACTCCGAAAGTGAGGTCTTCAAATATTTTGGTCACATAAAGCACACCTCGAAACTGCAAATCGATTGGTTTCTATATGTAGCCCTTCAAATTTTATCTTTTATACATTTTCCCTCATTCAAATCTAACTAAATCCTCAAGGATGCAATCTACCATCACAATGTCGTTTCATTTGCATAATGAACCAACTACTCTTGTTTTATTTACAATCGCCTTTACATCCCACTTGGCCCTCTACATTTGATCCAAAGAGAGTACCCATCACTAACAAGAAATCCACATTAAAATCCTAAGCCCATGGTTCAAGCATGATAAAGTTTGTTTGTTATGAGGCTTCATAATTAGCAAGCATACAAGCTTAAATTCAATCACTTTTTTGAGCATCATAAATACATTCAAACTAGAAAAATATAAGAAAAACTCTCAATATGCATGCTTAACTTTAGATTTCTACAACCCCAATGCATTTCTTCTTTGGCATTTCAACAAAGAAGCACATCTAAATTAAAAGCATTACTATCATCATTGAGGAGAAAGAACCCATAGCTATTGATCCCTTCAATACCCACAATGCTTTGCAATTGATAAATGTTGTTCAAGTAACAAATAGAATAACAATAACCAAACATATCCAACTTTCTCTTCCATTTTGTAGCTCCACATGAGTTGCATTATCATTTACTACCCCATGCTAGAAATGATTCAAAAGTAGGTAGTTTTTGTAGTTCTAGTTTCAAATGCCTTCTTGAGATTTAGAAACCTCAACCAGGATGAGTTAATATTCATAATAGTACATTTTTTTATCTTTATGAAAGGTTCTTCCTACCTGACTAGGCGGTGAACACTTTCACACAGGTACTAATTTGGATATGTAAATAGATAAGCTTCAACAGACAAATCCAAGCTCCAAAGTAGAATCCAATTCTTAAAAAACACTAAAGTTTTGTAATTAATGTAGGAAATAAGGGAATACCTCCAAGAAAGTCATGAAAGATCCAAAATAGAGAGAAGGGAGCCAACTAGAGAAATAAGGCACATTGCTAAACTATAGTCAGCATTGATAAGCTCCGACACAAAAAAAAAAACACTAAGCCAAAAAAAAGATAATAAGTAGACACTTTGTTTGTATGTGCTCTCTCTCTCTCTCTGTGGTGTTCTTGTAGGACATATTTTATTTGCAAATAGCAATAGTAATGAGTAACTACATGCCTAAAAATATGTTATCAAGATGGATGTTTTATTGCATTGTCTAGTGAGATTTTTCTACAATAATTAACTACATTCATAGAAGTTGGTTAAAGCATTGGATATCACATTTCCCATGTATGCCTCAGAGTTCATAGTATGAAATGGATCATCATTGTTTGCATGATATTTGCAGTTAGGATGATTTCATAGGGCATAAAACCACATGGTTTGCACTTATGCTAGATTTTGACTCTAAGACATGTTGTTACAAAGGATATCTCATCAAGTTATTGATACACTAGTCAAAGATGGGAAGTGAAAGCCTACATGGATTGTTATCTTTCTTCTCGAGGGCATGTTATCTTGATCCCCATTTTGACAAATCCTAAAACATGGCTGAACAAAGGTGGGACTTGCATATAAGCTCAAATAATTTGGAAACTTGAGTGAATCATACTCAAACAATAAGATAGAAAGAGTATTGCATCCATAGTAGACTTTGTTTGACTAATGTTCCACAATACATTTTGTTTAATGTCACAACATTCCTCATGTTGGGTATATATGCATTCAAAGAACAATTACATTAGTCAATGGATTTTCTAATGGGAAAAAAATGTGAAATTACATGGAGCACAATGTATAATTGTGTAGCCAATAATAGGGCACCTTAAGAAGGCTAGTTTACTTCATATATAGGAGATACTTGATGCTAATGGGTAGACTATCCATTAATTGCTTTATGACATACTGATCATAGTTATGATATCATATGAGTAGCTATGGATAGACTTGCTAGATGGCAAATTTTATAGCGACAATACTAACTACAAAAAGAAAGGGCTTGAATTTTTCATTTTTGATAAGTTATCTAATCTATTGATTTCTAGAATATATTATTTGTAATAAAGACTAAACCAATTATGGAAAGCAAGGACTTAGTTATTTTATTTCTTGATAAGTTATATAATCTATTGATTCCTAAAATAAATTGTTAGTGATCAAAACTCAAAGTTCATTATGCATTTCTTGTGAGATGTCTTCATTCATGTTGGAACAAGATTGTGTCCTAATGTGAACATCATGACTCATAAAATAGACTACAAGGACTAATTAGACTTTGAAGGACATGTTATGGTAGGTTGTTTGCTTTCTAGATCATTTCTCAAACCCAGATTCCAAGGATCAAGTCTTATTTAAGTGACAAATGCATACATTAGAAAGATCTAAAGGTAAAGTTCATCTTTTAGATAAATTTCATCCTAGGGATACAATCATCTTATAAATTATTCTTTGCTACATGGAGCCATGAAAGAGTTTGCTAGAGCTTGCGGTAATGTTGACTGGGATAACAAAACTAGTATAACTCCAATTAAAGAGCTCTTTCCATAATTGAGAATCTTGACTTCAATCACTACACAATTCTTCTAGGTTGTCTTTGAGACTTGAAATCCATATAATGCAATAATGAGGTAAAATTACTCTAGGTTGTCTTTCAGACTTAGAATCCATCCCAATGCAATAATGAGGTAAAATTATGTGGATAACCCTATTCATTACAACAACAAAAAAATGATATATTTTAGCAATCTAAGTATAGAATACTATAGAATACACTCATGAGAAGCATCCAAACAAAGTAACACATGCAAAAGCCTGAACAATGCAAGTTAACATGCCAACTGGTAATTTATTATAGGAACAAGAGCGTAAATAATACAAGTTACAAATCCAAACAATTATAGGCATATTGAAGGTGTGGTGCTTAAGATAAGCATAATAAGTTAGCATGCTTTAGCTTAACTTGAAACTACAATTATATGATTTGGACATGACCTCATTAATAACCAATCACATATTTTTAATGAAAAATAGGTTGATAATGGCTCTATGTCACCATACTAGTGGTAAATTTAGTAAACTTTGTTTACACATTGATATGCTTATTCACAAATGCACAAGCATTGGAATTTCCTTGGTTTGTAGAAATTGCTAAACTTTGTTTACACATAGATATACTTATACATAGACACATAAGCATTAGAGTTTCCTTGGTTTGTAAAAATTAGGCATTAAATTGGACCAAAAAAACATAATAATGAACAACCCCTCAAATTGATTGATATATATAAATTGGACATTTGATTAGGTTTATGATGGAAAGATTTGTCTATCTTAATGCAAAACCTACACTTCCACCATAAAATCTTCAACCAATACTTGAAGGAATGTAGAAGTTAAATATAAAAGAGTAGAGTAATCCATGAGGTTAGGCATAGCTCCCTTACTAAAACAAACTTGCGCCACAAAATGTTTCACTAATGGAGGTTAATAAACACCTCGATGTATCAAAATAACAAGTGTGACAATGGCCACCCTTGCTAGCACCATTTTTTTAGTAAATAAGAATTTAATGCATCTCAATAAATGAACAAGACACTTCTACTTTAAATATAAACATTGGCATAGTGTCTAGAGACTTAATTACGATATAAACTCCTATTGTTAAGATGAATATTAGAAGAAGGTCTAGAGACTACATCTTCCATGATTGAATATATAACTAACAAAAATGCATGAAATAAATGTTCGTATATTATTTGTTTTTTTGAAAAATTTGAGTGTTTGCTATAGTTATAGCAAGACATGTGTTTGTTTAAATATATAGCAATCAAGATTCTCTTGGGTGTGGTGCACCCTTTATGCAAGGAAAAAGAGACACACCCTTTTTTCTCCTCAAGTGCAAATCTCTTTTTTACTAAACCAAATGTTAAGAAATGACCATTTCCTTAATGTGTAACGTGTATGCATAGACATTGCATGTTAACAAGTAGTGAAGTACTTCCCACTATAGAGTGGACTAATTGTTCAATAAAGAGTCATATCGACCTTTATTAACATAAAAAATAATGATAGAAGCTAATAACTACTTTATGTCAATCTCTTTAGTAAGAATTAAAGTGGCCAATATACTCAATCAAAATATGTTTTATTATATAAAAAATATAGTTGTATTAATCCTTATTAGAAATCCATTGTTGTTGTCTCCTATGACAGTCAAGCTATCATATAATCTAGTTTCCATATACATTGAGATATATCAAATGGTAGTTAGCATTTGATGTGCTTATATTCCCTACTATCAAAAGTGCCATGGCATGTTTACATTTTGTTATATAGGGTATGTAGGAATTCTATAAATTCCCTACTACTCTAGGTAGGGAATCAACTTGTATTTTCTTAGGGAAATTTGAAAGAACGTAGGAAATTCCCTACGTTGACCTATAATCCTCTACTATCACATGTGGAGAATGTAGTTCCCGACAAAAAATGTAGGAAATTCTGTATGTTGACTTGTAATCCCCTCCTATCACATGTGGGGAATGTGATTCCCTACATATACATATGGAATGCATACATACATGCATAAGAGATTTGGAGAATTTTCTACATTTTGTGAAATTTCCTATGTATAAAATGATTTAAATTTCCTTGTGTGAAGATAGGTATGCAATTAGATTAAGTGCCGAGCATTATTGCTACATTAAAGCAACATACATACACTAACACTTAACACATAACAATTTTATTGTTTCATGCTCGTATGCAAATAGAATATTTCTAACTTCATTGGAAACTTTGCATCTCAAATGATGAGAGCATATCAACCTATCATAACCCTTTTCATAAAATGAACCAACCTTAAACATGTCCTACACAAACCACTTATTGGCCACCTCTTCATCTCAAACCAATAAAATAAAAAGACATATATGCATGTCAACGTTCTCACACACTCAACAATGGGACATGATTGGATCTCCTATTGTTTCAAAACTTCAACTCCTTTGGATGGCTAGCTCTCATCTAGCCGCTCTCCTCTCCTCTTTAAACTAGCACGTTCATAAGCAAGTAAGAAAACTAGTGATTCCAAGATTGTAGTAGAATACCTCCAACTCCATGCCATCATAATTCATTCAATTCGGAGTGAGATGGTTTCACAATCCTTATGTAGCTCCATATGCTTCAAGAGCTCAATCTCCACTTTAGTCCACTTCAAGCTCTAAGAAGAATATCATAAAGAAGACAAAGAAGTTGGAGATGGAGAACTAGGAAAATTCTTATCCTACACTACAATGCACATGTTAGTACTCCGGAGTTGGATCAAATCCTAGTGACTTGGGATAATGTCCCACACTTGAGGACCTAATTACGTGCCTTTGTGGATATTGTGTAGTGCCAAGGTGATAATTCTATAGTCAAATTCATGGTGTTCTAATCCCCCTCGACAGCCAATAGATCCGCGAGGTGGCGAAGTTTAGGGAGTGGCTAGGGTATACCCAGGTGCTGTGCACATGGTCGTGCTTTTTTCTTTTGCAATGACATGGAACATAGGGAGCTTATCGCTTAAGAAGTGGAAAACTGTTTATTGAAGGTGACCTTGTGTGATTTTTTAATCCTAAATAAGACACATTCCTTTCTATTCAAGTTACAAATAATCCATTTATATGTTAAAATTATATTTAAAAAATCCCTTATATGGTTGGCTTCCAAGGCTCGAGTGAATCCCTTGAGTCTAGAAAGCCAATCATATCCATATAGATTTTGGCTCAACTCTTGTCCCCTAACAAGGATAGAAGCTTCAGACTCTTTAGTCTCAAAGGACCAAAATATATCCATAAGACGAGTTGCTCAAGGATCTTGGTTCTCTTAAGATCTCATAATATGAATGACATTCTCGATGTCAACTAGGAGACATCCATGCTATTTGTCTGGGTCTCCACAAAAATTTGGGCAAAAAATAAACTTGAATACCATCAAGTGGATAGAAGGGCAAAAATAGCAATCACTCAATACCTAGACCAAAGCATACCTTTGTAGGCCAATTAAGAGATAACTTGTCCAAAAGATGGCACATAAGGTAGCATCCTTTACAATGTCTACATGCTCAATGAAGACAACTCGAGTATTTGTAAGGGTAAAGGCCAATGGCTAATAGCCAAGCGGGCATCTCTTTTATATGTACACATGGTATAGTCATATATAACTGAAGTTAACAAGAAACAAGGGTATAATTCATTTTACACCCACATAATTTTTGTGTTTTTCTCTCTCTCAATCCTCATGCACTTTAGAGCTTCTACCTTACATTCCACCATTGCTTCCCTCTTAGAGCTCCCATTAGCATCAAACACTACTCTAATACTAGTTTTAAAAGGGAAGCAATGGTGGGATACAAGAAGCTTGAGGAGTGAAGCTTTGTCGCCAAGGTCAAGGATTCAAGTTGCTTCTTCAACATTGACGCTTGCTTTTAATATATTGGTAGATGTACGATTCTCATTGCCAAAATCTAAATCTAAGTCATGCAAATACTAGAGCCATTAAGACTTGATTTAGGACTGTAATAGTCCATTTTGGTAGTGATTTGGCAACCATTTGTGATTGGTTGTGAAGCAAAACAACTTGGTGTCGAATACTTGGGAAGAGATCTTAGTATATGATTTTGATATATGCAAGCATGTGGCCTACATAAGCACAAGGACAACTTGTTTTAAGTAAGGGATTTATTTGGATCTAGAAAAGGGCTTTCTTAAGCTCAAGCTCTATAGAGGATTTGCTTGTGCTTGTAACAGAGAGAGAGAGAGAGAGAGAGAGAGAGAGTTGATGATTTAATTTTTATGGGCTATATTGTTGATGCATTTTTGTCAATCCATTTGCTCGTATTATTTCTTCACATTTTCTCATTATTCGGAAGCCAAAAGACATTCATTTTTTGTTACAAATAACCTTCTAGAAGATTTATGCATTAGTTCACAATGACTAGTTTGCACTGGGAGACTCCCAAATTGATTGGACACAGATTTCGATGAATTTGTCATCTTGGAGGATTTATCATGTTGATTTATACTCACTTTGTAAAGATTATACAGGCCAAAATCCATTTGTAAAGACAGTTTGCATGCATTTGGTCTCTAGTGGTTATTTTATACTAAAAAGTTGTCAAAAGCTATAGAACTACTAGTAGAAAATTTATATTTCCTTGGGAGTGCTAAAATATTATTTTTATATCAATTTTATGTTAGTTTGATATTTGGATAGCCCTTGCTTTGCTTTGATAACACTCAATTTTGTAGTGCATTGGTCTATCTTGAGCTTGCAATTGGTATACTTAGTTTTTTAGTACACAAATATACTTTTTCCATTATGGCTTATTTATCGAGTTCAAAGAATTTAAAAGCTTAATGGTACAAACTTTTTATATTGAAAATAGCAAATAAACAATATATTGGTCCAAAAGAAGTAATTGAAGCCAATCAAATGTAGTGGAATTAAACCTAAGAACATGGATACAATTGTATGGATACAATTGGATGAGCTAGTATACTCTACTTTTATGTTGACACTCTCAAAGTCTATATATTTTAATGTGAAAGATATGGCAGGTGCATATGAAATATGGAAAAAGCCTACTGACTTATATGAAAAAGAAAGTGCAACTTCATAGGTTTATTGCCTAAAAAAGCTCAATGATCTACGCATGGAGGAGGGGGCTTCATGTGTAATCACCTCAATGAGTTTAACGTTGTTTTCAACCAACTGACATCTCAAAAGATTGTCTTTTATGATTTAGTAAATGCCATGTTTTTGTTAGTCACCTTGCTTAAGAGTTGGTATACTTTCATGACTCCCATTAGTAACTCTCCACACACAAGTGGTTTCACGCATATTAATGTTGGGAGTAATTTGCTCATTGAGGAGGTGAACCAAAAAAGTAATACAAGGTCAAAGCTCCCAATGCACTTATGGTGAGAGAGAGATTAAATGCAAGGGGGAACTCTTGTTAGAGGGGCAAGTCAAGAAGTAAGTCGTGTCGCAAAAATGATCTAGAATGCTACTATTGTAACACAAAGGGACACATAAAAAAGCAAGTAGAAATGGAAAAGCAAGCAAAAATGCAAGAAGCCAAATGAGGATGATGGCAAAGAAAACAGCAAGGAAGAGGTTAAGGAGATCAATGCATGTGGCATCGATGATGGTAATATTTTGTTTGTTTCCTCTTTTGGTGATACATTCTTGGTTGCCATAGATAATGGTGTCTCAAAACTAGCCTATGGGTTTTGGAGCATCATTTCACATTTCCTCACATATGGAGTAGTTCTCTACTTATGATGCAGGAAAGATAGGATACATCTATCTTGAAAACAACTATGCATGCAACATTGTTGGCATTGGGAATATATATCTATCATTACCAAATGGTTTTACTTTTGTTTTACGAAATATATGTTATTTTCTAAGCTTTGACAAAAATTTTGAGAAGTGCATGACAACTTCATGGATATGGTTATAGAGTGATCTTTGATGATCATGTATGGAAGATTTACAAGGAATCTCTTATTATGGCCAAAGGGTCAAAATCTAGTTCTGTACATTCTTTGCATGTTTCTAAATTAAAAACCATGTTATAGCTGTCATTTCATCTCTTTCTGTATGTCATCACCATGTGGGACATATATCAATAATTGGAATGAAAGATTTGTGCTATTTGACTATCTTCCTTATCTACGTTCTTCGAATCTTGGTTTTTGTGAGCATTATCTCTTTGGAAGGCAAACAAAAATGTCGCATAAGAGAGAGAGAGTAGAAGTAGAAGATCAAAATCTTTTGATTTGGTTCATAGCAATTTGTGTGGCTGAATGCCTATAGTTTCATTGGGTGGAGCATTCTACTTTGTTACATTCATAAATGATACCACAAGGAAGATTTAAGCTTATCCTTTTTGTAAGAAGAGTTGCGTGTTAGGTGCATTTCAAAAGTTCTTGGCATTTACAAAGAATCAATCATGCACGAAGCTTAAGTGCTTGAGGATTGAGAATGGTGGAGAGTGTACCTCACATGCCTTACCAACTTTTTTGTAAGTTGTGGTATCAAGAGAGAGTTGACAACTGCTAAGAATATTACTCAAAATGGTGTGGTTGAGAAGATAAACATCACTATTTAGAAAAGTGTTCGTAGTATGCTCTTTAATACTACTCTCACTATTGGATTTACGGCTAAAGATGTAAAGGCAGCAATGCATTGGCTTACTAGGTCTTCGAGCAAGTCATTGGACAGCAAGATACTAAAGGAGGTATGGTCTATTATGATCACTTGCATGTTTTTGGCTATGAAGTATTTATGCATATACCTAGGGACAAGCAAAGTAAGCTTCATAAGTCCAACAAATGCATTTTTCTTAGCTATGGAGAATCCAAGTAAAATGACATATTGCTTGTGGGATCCTTAATCAAAGAAGCCATGATGTTATCTTTAATGAGGATAAAATGTATAAGCAACTTGGCTTGGACAATCAACACATGCTAAGGTGAAGTGCCACGAGATGATGAAGAACCTTATGACTTACATAAAAGATAGATGAGACAACAAGTTGTCAAAAATAATAGATATGCTCTAATACCATGTCAAAATAAGTGACATTGTAGAGAGACAACAGGGTTTGTGGGGAATAACACAGAGTGTGTATAGCAAACATTGAGAGAGAAGAGAAACTCAAAAATACAAGAACACAATGATGATGCACTGAATCATTCTATGAGAAGAAAAGCAGATACAATGGAGCCGAAGCTCAAAAGATAATTGCACTATCCTATTTGAATCAAGCGGCAGCACCTATGGGAAATCTGCATAGTGAAGGGATCAAACATAGTCTTTAGGGCAATGGGCTATATTCAACAAATCGTTGGAAGGTGAAAGACAACTGTCGAGGGAGCAGATTGCAATGATTTGATACCATCAGAGATATGGAATATGATCATCAGCTACTATCGAGGAAGTGAATCGCAATCCTTTGATGTTGTGGAGTGACCTCGGCAATAAAATGCACATCCTGTACTGTCGGAGTTGTCAAACGTAGAGAGTAGCCCCGATACTGGCACCATGTAGATAATGATGACACCAAATGATGGAAGATGAGCCGGCTGCAAAAACGCAAGTCCCGGCATTCTCCATAACAAACAAGTGACGCCAGGGGATGGAGGAGAAGCCAAGTTGCAAAAGTGCAAGTCTTAGTAGGCCCTATAATAGACGAGTGATGCCAGATGATGGAGAAGAAGCCAAGCTACAAAAACGCAGGTCCTAGTAGCCGCTATGATAGATGAGTGACACTAGGTGATGGAGGAGAAGTCAAGCTGCAAAGATGCAGGTCCAAGCAGCCCCTATGATAGATGAGTGATAAAATCATTGACACTCGGTCATGTAGATTGTTGCCACAAACTAGGATGTTGACGCCAAGCTAGAGATGCTAATGCTAGGCAAGGAGAAGATCTCCACACTGAAAAACATAGGTGAAGGTGGGGTGGAGCCTGATGGAAAAGGGTGCCGATGCTAAGCAAACGATGGTGACACCAAGTAAAAGATGCTTCAAATGCAAGGTGTGATGATGGAATAGGGCACCTGGAGCAGAAGAGGAAGGATAAAGGCAGCCACGAGCCACGAATTGCAATGTTCTCCTGAAGGGGTGTAAAGGCAGTGGAAGGGGTTGGTGAGAGAGAGTAGAGTAGAGTAGTTTATTATCGTCCACACAGAAGGCCAAATTATGACCCATGGGACCTTTCCAGATATACAATGATTTTCCTCCCCCATGGTAGGAAAGGGTAGCTATGGTGAAAGAACGATCTATGCAACGTGGCTCTCCTGAAAGCGTAATATGCGGGTGATGAGAGCCCCTAACTTCGATATAGGAGTAGTGGTTAGAAACTAGTGAAGCAGCCCCAAAGGGATATCAAAGTCAACCCGTATGTGTGCATATGCTGGGCATGTCATAATTATGTACTCTAATTCTAAACTCTGTAGTACACAACTTGCATAACCTCGTCTCTCTTGCCTGTCCACTCTATGCACCTATCTCGATCAATAAAGTGTGTGATCGAGTTCGAAGTCGTGCCGACTCTCTAAATACCACTGAGAGCGGGTTGGCTATGTATGGCTGTGTGTGTGCCTCTGCCTTCATGTAGAATTCCCAACATGAAGTATAGATATGCATACTATAATAAGCAAGTTTGTCATTTGCTCCCTTGCTTTGATGTTTTTCTTGATGCGCTCATAACAGGTCTGATTGAAATGTGTCCATGCATATATCTTCAGATGCCATATCTAGATATCTATCCACTCCCCACTCTTTAAACCATTTTCGCATATCCAACACCCATCCTATTGAAAGCACTTTACTTTTCCACGTTTTTTGTAGACGTGTGCTAGCATCCCATGCCCGTTTGGGGAGCCTACTGTTATCTATTTGTCATACTCGGGTGGCATATCTTAGTACTCGGACCATAGCATGTACCTTAATTGACCGACAACCAATTTCCAAAAGCATAAGTACATATGGTGTGGTGCTTTTGATGCCCAAATGTCTATGAATAAAAGCTTTTTGCAGCTACTCAATGTCATTCCATGCAGATAAGAAGATGCTCCCCCCCTACACTTCCACTCCATATAATACCATCTGTAGAACATATGCATCAAAAATCATACAACGTATTTTCCAGCATTTAGTACCTGTACGATTGTAGTCGTTTTCAAAGTGATAATACTTACTTTTCCCTGCCGCTAATCGCCGCTCCACACATGTATGCCATCTTTAGTCTGTAGGTATCTCAATCCCCAAGTATTTGAAAGTAGATACTACCTCTATAGACTGTCCCATATAATGTACTTTTGGTGGGGTCTTTGATTGCTTGGTGTGCATAGTCATTAGCTTTGTTTTTGATACATTCACCATCAAACCACTCTTGAAAAAACCGTTCTTGAATCCCCATGAACTACTGCAGACGTTCCCCAATATATGTAAAGAAGACCACATCATCTGCATAAAGCAAGAGCAAGATGGCAAACATACCAATATACGGATTTTTGGCTTTCTCTTCATTATAGCTGTGAGAAGTATTTCCTCTAGCTTATCAATGCACAAACCAAATAATGTAGGGGAGAGCGAGAAACCTTGTTTGATTCCCATATTACTCTCAAATACTTGTGACAGCCCGTTGCGACCTCTGAGGCGGCACACCACTCGTTGATATATCCTGTAAGTTCCCATGCAGTTATCATTTGGGACCCCTTATTCTTGCATTCGTTGTGAAGTGGTGGTGGTGATCAAAGAAGGTGGTCAATGATTGAAGAGAGAGAGGTAGAAGTGAAGAATGAATGAAGTGACTGCCTATTTATAGGCATAAGCTGTCTAGGGTGACATACCATTGCGTGGGCGCCCACTGAAAAAGTGGCCAAAATGTGGACACCAATCCTTTTGGGGCTGTTAGTGAGAAACCCTAAATGAAGTGTATAAACTGAAGAAGTGGTTTCTCAACACAAGAGGCTCCTATTCAGCTAGATTTACACAAGTCTACAAGGATTTTTAGACCGCCAAATAGATATACTCCCTCTCTAGACTGTCATGGTCATTGATTGTAGTGAGCTTGAAGAGAGCTAAGCAATTAGAGATGGATTCTTTGGAAAAGAATGCTACTTGGAAGTTAGTTCCTTTGCCTAAGGGAAAATATACACTACTATGTAAGTGGATCTAACTTAAAGGTATCTCCATCCGATGCATGGTCTAAACACAAAGCAAGATTGGTGGCCAAATGATTTAAGTAAGAGAAGTGAATTCAATTCAATGAGATATTCTTAGTGGAAGTCAAGATAACCACCCTTCATATAGTCCTTGCTTTGGTTGCTAGAGAGGTTATGGAGTTGGTTTAGATGGATGTAAAGATCATTTTCTTGCATGGAGATTTGGATAAGGATATTTATATACAACAACTTGAGGGGTTTATTGTGGAAGGCAAGGAGCAATTGGTATGTAAGCTACATAAGAGCTTACATGGTTGGAATCATAAGTTCGATGCTTTTATGTGGTCTTAGGGGTACACTAGAAGTGAGAATAATAACTACCTATACATGAGGAAGCCTATGGATAGTAGCCTTATTATCTTGATTCTATATGTGGATGAAATGCTAATTGCTAGGAAATCCATTATGGATATGGATGCTTTAAAAAAGAAGTTGTATAAGACATTTGATATGAAGGACTTCGGGAATACTGGTTATTTTCTTAGTATGCGCATTATGCGAGATTGAGACAAAAAGATCCTCGATTTGTCTCAAAAGAAATATATTGAACATGTATTTGAACATTTCAATATGGAGAGGGGGAATGCTATCAGTGTTCCATTGCCTCCATATTTGAAACTTAGCCAAGAGGACAACTCCAAGTCATATGAGCAGTAAGACTGCAATGGCTAACGTTCCATACGTATTCGCAGTTGGTAGCTTGATGTATACCATGGTTGCTACACATTGAGACATTGCCTATATAGTGGGAGTGGTTAATAGATACAAAACAAATCCTAGCAAGAAGCATTGGGAGGCAATGATGAGTATCATGAGATACTTGAATAGCACTAGATGTATATGCATATGCTTTGGAAGAAATGATGCATTTGTTCTCGGATATGTAGATATTGACTTTGCAGAGAGTGTAGACTCTAGGAGCTCGACTTACGTTTTGTCTTCACTTTCATAGGTGGTGCAGTCTTTTGGATCTCTCGATTGCATCCATGTACGGTTTTATCTAGCACTTAGACATAGTATGTTATAACAATTGAGGCCAGTAAGGAAGTTATATTTTGCAAATAAAATATGGCTGATTATATTACCTAAAAAAAACTGATTACAATGGAGTGCCCATGCTCAACAGACTAGTTGGAGTTGATGCAAAGTCACAAATACATCATGTATACAAGCCTCTCAAGGTGGTCTGGGGGGGATGGAGGCAAGAAGCCATGGAGGGGGGGTGTATTGCCATTTGGGGCTGCCTGCCTGCATCATGAAAAACAGGTCCTGGCCGGCCCAAGTATGCATGAAATGACAATGGAGCTCCCGACAAGCCCTGGACTCGCCTTGCACCTGATCCCAACAGCCGCGGAGGGAGTGGATGATGGAGGTCTAGAGCTCTGCTAAGGTCGCTTGTACTGAAAATCTCTCTCTGCTGAAAGCCTCCTAACATTGCACCTTCTAGATATGGCATCCAGTAAGACTCCCTATGATCTCCCATACCTCAGAGCGGTCTCTGCTATGGGCTCCAGTACTTGGCGGATGGGTAGAACCTCAAAAACCGACCACTGCACGCAACCTTTTCTCAATGATGAATATTGTGTCTTGCATCCCGGCCTCGTACAGAAGGTGACGGCCCTGGCTGATTGCCTGCCAGCAGAAAGCTCCCCATTAGATACATCCAAGGCTAGGTGCTATACGACGAAGAATGTGGCAAGCTCCTCTCCACATGAGCTACGCCTCCTCACATGAACAAAGGCAGTGCTTTGGGGTTTCCAGAGGTTGTTGTATGCAGCGCATACAACCTCCCTCCTTTTGCATCTGGGAAAGCCAACTTCCCATCGCCAAGCCTCCATCTGCCACCAGCCATAGGAAATACGATACCCTCCTCGGCCTCCGGCTATCCCATAGGCGGCGCCAGAAGGTCCATCGGAGCAGATCCATGATGCTGTGCTCCGCCCCGTGTCTGCTACGTGACGAAGCCCAATCCATATCCTCTTGCATCAGTATGGTCTGCCAATCCTGGCAATGTACTCCAAGAACCTCCGTGGCTTCTTGGCGACTACAGTGGCTGGCCATAGCCACTCTCCTGGATCCCACTCCAGCTCATCAAGTGGTCTGCCCTTCCAGATCCAAAGGCGCCACTCCCTGAGCTCCTTCTAGAAAACATAGGGGTCCAGTTGCCATGTCTTTCCCTGAAGGCCCACCACTCAAATCCTCCTCCATGAAAGGGTAGCTATCCCCTCATCCTACTGTCCTCTCTCAAGGGCTAGACGCCCCCCCTCCTGAATGGTGAAGAAAGTCCCTTGCGGGGCGCCACCCACTCTACCTGCTACCTGAAGGGGGATGCCTGCTAGTGAAAACCTAGCGGCCCATACCTCCCTAGGCTCTATTGGCACTTGTATTGGGGGAGCAAGCCACTCCAAAGGTATTGCTGCGTCTATCTCCCTTCTCCTCAACTCCACTCCTCTCTGGTAGCCTGATACTTGCTGCAACATCTCCTCATCTGCCATCCTATATACCTCCCGCCATGTCCTGATGGTACGAGCTGGGCCGGCCTCCCAACCAACCCATTGGATGTGGGGGCACTTGCCAATCTGTGCCCCTTCCCAATCTTTGACCTGGGGGTTCCAAATCACCGGTTGACGGTCTATCTCCTTCTAGCAGCCTAGGGGGCTCTAGATGTGTAAGCTCATGGGGAAACCTGCGACTGATCGAACAAAAATTTGTTCGGTGTGGAGGCTGTTGATGAGGAGGAGAAAGTATGGGGCATGCAAATACGCTTTGCCACAGGTCTAGACGGTGAGCTCCAGTCCCCCATGGTGGCCCTCGGCCGACCATAGGAGTGATAGATGCTCTAGGTGGTACTATCAATGCATCTATCAGCCATGCTGAAAGTCGTGACTCCGTACACTGGTAGCAACGGGCCGCCTGTACCAGGGGCTACTCGATCACATCCCTCGAAGCTCTCCAATGTGGAGGGGCTCGAAAGATAATGCTCAAATATGGGACCTCAGCATCAGCCTACCAGTTAATGTCCATCATGCAACCAGGCCATTGCTGTGCAAATAGTGCTAGTCCTTCTCCCATCCATTGGGAGATGTGGTCTGCCACTTGACTCTTCAACTACTCCTCTATCTATGTCGTCGTCCAATCCCCTGAGTGAGAGGACTGAAAGAAAAAGCGTAGTTTGGTCCGTCCGGTGGTGCTAGTAGATAGACCTTGCCCCTCCTTGATTTGCGAACCACGAAGATCCCCACCTCTAGAGGTAGTGGGAACTATCCGCGCTCCGCAACTCTCACGTAGAACCATGGGCCACTGCAGAAGAACTCTTGTGGCAACAGCTGTGCCTATCTTGGGAAGGTGTAACAGGCGACAGGGGCAGATGAGCTGGTGGCTGTGTAGGAGGGGGAAGACTGCTGGTGCGAGGAGGATGTAGGCGTGTGTGGCTCATCACCTCCTGTGGGAGGAGCAGGAGTGGGTCTGGGAGGGGATCACTTGAAATGGGTGCGGATCAGGATGGGTGCTCGGCAGGGTAGGTGGTGGGGAGGAAGAGGGTCAAGGGATGGTGGGATGGTCAGAGGTATGTGGCGGGTGTGGGGGGGGAGGGGCTGGTGGCCCTGGAAGGGGGGGTTGTGGGCCAGGGTCAGCAGGGGGAGCCTCGGAGATCGAGGGGGTGGATGTGGGGGTTGTGGGATCTTAGGTGAGGTAGTCTGTGGTGCGGGTGGTGGTTGTGGGGGACTGCGGGTCCAGCCAGATGGGACGGGCAGGGGGGGCTACGGAGTGCTCTGCCGAGGGGCGTCGCTCACCCTTCTGCTCCCTGCTGTCGAGGCTGCATTTGAGGAGTTGACTGCAGCCTCCCCTGCTATCTCCCTCTCTATCGTTTCTGGACCCGTGTGAAGCCGTCAACGTCCACCTGCGGGCCTGTCGGTAGAGTTCCCTTGGCTCCGAAACGTATACAATCTGCTGCCTGGTGCCCAAAGTCATGGCAGCGCAGGCACTGTCCTGGTTGCCTAGTCACAATGACTTGCTGCCTAAAGGAGTGACCTCCTGCCTCAATCTCCAGGAAGTTTGGTATACTCTTTGTGTCTTTCATGGCCACTCGTACCTTTGGGACTCCTGTAGCTGTCACTGCATTCGCAAAGGAAGTAGGAAGAACTGTGCCGAAGAGCCATCCAAAGCCCTCCACTAATTGGCAGTACTCTACCGCCAGTTCGGGAAAAAGTAAAGTGACTGGGTGTCTGAGAAAACTGTTGTGGAGCGCAAATGTCTCCACTGTGAAGCCGCTATACTAGGGAACCATGTAGATGACCCCCTTCGTGGAGGTATAGGGCGAGCTCTCCACTAACTCACGAGTTGCATCCGCAGAGGTGAGTCGAACCATGAAGATCCCTTGGCCCATGAGGACTGCCTCCACAATTTGTACTGTGCCAATGCGCAATGTGGAGTGGAGCCAATCTTACAGCTAAGACCTCCATGGAGAATGTCCAACGACCTGACCGAAGATTGTTGTTTCTTCCAAGTCCAGCTCTGTGGCACGGATGGCTAAGAGCTGTTCCTCAAAGAGGATGATGTGCCAGTTCGGGAAAAAGTAAAGTGACTGGGTGTTTGAGAAAACTGTTATGGAGCGCAAATGTCTCCACTGTGAAGCTGCTATACCAGGGAACCATGTAGATGACCCTCTTCGTGGAGGTATAGGGCGATCTCTCCACTAACTCATGAGTTGCATCCACAGAGGTGAGTCGAACCATGAAGATCCCTCGGCCCATGAGGGCTGCCTCCACAATCTAGGCTGTGCCAATGCACAACGTGGAGTGGAGCCAATTCTACAGCTAAGCCCTCCATGGAGAATGTCCAACGACCTGACTGAAGATTGCTGTTTCTTTCAAGTCCAGCTCTGTGGCATGGACGGCTAAGAGTTGTTCCTCAGAGAGGATGATGCGCAAGGTGTTTGATTGGGGGGCACTCGCAAAATGCGCCGGCGTCTAACCAAAGGTTTTCATTGCGCGTCCTTGCTGGGAATCTACCTAGCATGCTGCTGCGCTACCGGGTGGGGGAGTTGCTGTAGAGGGAAGGAGCAACTGGAGGTGGGGGGGGAGGGGGGAAAGGGAAAATTGCTGTTTTCAGAAGGCGGAAGAGGCGAGACAGTGCGCATGCGGGGGGGTGGGGATGGGTGGGGGATTGGTAAAGGAAAAGGCAGGGGGGGGGACAGCGGACAGCCAAGGGGGGGGGGAAAGGCTGAGCGCGGGCGGTCCCAGGGTAGGCAGCGGGTGGAGGGGGTGGGGGGGACACAGGGTGGGCATGATTGGGGGAGGGGGCATAGGGAGGACAGGCAGCCAGAGAGGGCGGGGGCAAGCTGTCGAGTGAGAGAGAGGACAGGCGGCCAGGGGGGGGGGGGGGGGAGGACTGTTGACGCGATGGTGGGAGCTGTCGGGGATGCAACGCGATGCGATGGTGGGCGGCAGGCGAGAGACGGGGGGCGCAACGCCAGTCAGCAGGGGGGCGGGTTCGATGGGTTGCGATGGCGGGGGTGAGAGCAACGGTGTGTCGGTCAGGAGTTTTTTTCACAAGTATAGCTCCTTCATCACTAGAATTGGAGCTTTCACATTGAGTTATGACTGTTATGCTATTGGGCTAGCGAGGAAGTTATATGCCTTACTCGTCTAGAGGGAGACTTGGATATTATAGGAGAGAGACCTACGTTGCATTGTGATGGTTAGAGTGTCATTTAATTGGCATAGTATCGTGTATTTTATGCAAAGACAAAGCACATTGAAGTGAGCTAGAGGATCAAATTTTGGTATTTTGTATTATTTGCATACCTTTAGCATTAAAGACCATTAGTTGTCATTGAACATCCATCTATTTTTGTATGGCATTGTTGTTTGGGACATATGTTAGTCATTGGAATGAAAGCTTTGTGTCATTTGAACCCCTTGTCTCAAATATTTTAATCTTAGTTTTTGTGAGTATTGTCTCTTTAGAAAGCAAGTGAACATGTTGCATAAGAGAGTGTGGGAGCAGATTAGAAAGTCTTGATTTGGTTCATAGAGATTTGTGTGGCCCAATAGCCATGGTTTGATTGGGCAAAGCATTGTATTTTGTCACATTTGTAGATCATACAACAATTAAGTTTTGGGCTTATTCTCCTCACAAGAAGAGTGATATATTCGATGCATTTCAAAAGTTCATGGCATTCGCAAAGAATTTGTCACACAAGAAGCTTAAGTGCGTGGGGATTGATAATGGTGGAGAGTATGCCTTGCATGCATTCACAAACTTTTGTGCAAGCCGTAGTATCAAGAGAGAGTTGACAGCTCCGGAGAATCTTGCTCAAAATGGTGTGGCTGAGAAGATGAAGAGGACCATTCAAGAAAGGGTCAGTAGTCTGCCCTCTAATACTGGCAATCATAGATGGATTCCTTGGAAGAAAAGAATGCTATATGGGAGTTGGTCTCTTTGCTACGGGTAAACATGCATTGCTATGCAAGTGGGTCTACAAGTTGAAGGTATTTCCATCTGATGCATTGCCTTAGTACAAGACAAGATTGGTGGCCAAAGGATTCAAGTAAGCGAAGGGATTGACTTGGATGAGATATTTTTACTAGTAGTCAAGATGAAGACCCTTCATACAGTCCTTGCTTTGGTTGCTAGAGAGGATATGGAGTTCATTCAAATGGATGTAAAGATTGCTTTCTTGCATGGGACTTGCATAAGGATATTTATATGCAACAATCTAAGGGGTTTGTTCTGGAAGGCGAGAAGTAGTTGTGTGTAAGTTGCATAAGAGCTTATATGGTTTGAAACAAGCACATAGGGAATGGTATCATAAGTTCAATGCCTTTATGCGATCTCAATGGTACACTAGGAGTGAGACCGATTACTATCTATACACGAGAAAGGCTAGGATGGTTGTAGAAAACATCATACTTGGTGAGGGGAGATGTGGCAAGTGTCACAACCATCTCCTTAGACTGCATGGTCTCCAAGGGATGCCAAATCATCCCAAATCTCCATCTTGTTGATATGATCCTTGACGGTGGAGGAATCAGAGACAGAGAGTTGTCTCAACCACATCTCAAGGGTCATCTGATGTATGAAAGTGTTCACTTGATAGATTTTTGATGATCTAGTCAATCTCGAAGGCTTCACAGATGCACTAAATGTGCACAACATTTGGATCCTTGTAGTTTTGAAAGAAGGATTGGGCACGAGAATTGAGCTGAATCCAAAGAGCAAGCAAATCTACAGAAGGACCTGACTTGGGGTCCACAATCTGAAAATGCAAGACGAAAGTAAAGAAATACAAGAGAAGAGAGAGAAAATGAAACACAAGAACCTAAAGAAAAACACTCTACTCTGGACGCAATACTAGGCTGTGAACAGTCAGCCCCTGTACATGTGAGATACACATTAGTGAGGCTGCTGGACTGATGGGCTGACTGCGAAAGATGAGGAAAAATGATGGTTGGATGGAATGTGTTCTGAAGGCATGCGAGTGGCTGCCTATATGGGCAATGGGCATGACACAGGCCGACCTGACCGACCAAAAGCTGGTCCTATGCCAAAATTGGCTGCCTTCAGAGAAATGGTACCCATGCTGCCCACATGGCTCAAATCTGCAATGCACTCCACTATCTGCGATGTGAAAAAGTTGTAAGTGACAATGGATGAAATGATCAAGGCCTAGAAACTCTAATCTCTACTTGATATGTGTGTAATGGAGGTATGGAACACACAAGAAAGATTGACAGATTGTGATAGTGTTAGAGCTCCCAATATTCTCATTTAAGTCGGACCCAAGCCTTAGACCCACATTCATACGTAAGATTAGAGTGAACAAGACACTGAATAACATATCTGCTTACTCCCTCTCAAATCTGGTTGTGGCAGAATGTAAGAAAATCTGACAAAAAATTGGAACATATGAATGTTGATAAATTCTATCGATGTAGATAACCAATAGTTGAGAAGCATGAACTACTCTCTACATGAAAATCTGTTTTTTTCCAAATAAAGTGTGGCTAATTATATTACTTCAGAAAAGGTTAATTATATTACTTCAGAAAAAACCTTGAATACAAAGAAGCGCTCATGCTCAACAGACCAAGCTGGAGCTGGTGAGAGTCACAGATACATCATATATACAAGCCTCTCAAGGCGGTCTGGGGGGGATAGGGGCAAGAAGCCATGGAGGGAGGTCTTGGCCGCCCCAAGTGCGCATGAAATGACCTCGGAGCTCCTGACGAGCCCTGGACTTGCCCTGCACCTGATCCCATCGGCCTCGAAGGGAGTGGATGATGGAGGTCCAGAGCTCTGCTAAGGTCACCTATACTAAAAGTCTCTCTCCGCCGAAAGACACCTGACACCACGCCTTCCAGATATGCCAACCAGTAAGACTCCCTATGATTTCCCATACCTCAGAGCGGTTTGCTATGTGCTCCAGTACCTGGCGGATGGGTAGAGCCTCTAAACCCACCACTCCACATGACCCTGCCTCGATAATGAATATCGTATCCTGCATCCCGGCCTCATATAGATAATGAATATCGTATCCTGCATCCCGGCCTCATATAGAAGGTGACGGCCCTGGCTGACCGCCTGCCAGCAGAAAGCACCCCAAGAGATACATCCAAGGCTGGGTGCTATGCGGCGTAGGATGCGGCATACTCCTCTCCACACGACCTGTGCCGCCTCACACGACCAAAGGCAGTGCTTTGGGATTTCCATAGATTGCTGTGTGCAACACTTACAAACTCCCTCCTTCTGCATCTAGGCAAGCCAGCTTCCCACCACCAAGTCTCCATGTGCCACTAGCCATAAGAAATACGATACCCTCCTCGGCCTCCAGCTGTCCCATAGGCGGTGCCAGAAGGTCTGTCGGAACGGCTCTGTGATGCTGTGCTCCGCCCAGTGCTAGCTACGTGACGGCACCCAATCCATGTCCTTTTGCATTAGTACGTGTCTGCCAATCCTGGCGGTGTACTCTAGGAAACTCGGTGGCTTCTTAGCGACTGCTGTGGCCGGCCAAAGCCACTCTCGCGGATCCCACTCTAGCTCATCAAGTGGCCTTTTTTCCCAGATCCAGAGGTGCCACTCCTTGAGCTCCTGCCAAAAGACCAAAGGGTCCAACTGCCATGTCTTCCCCTGAAGGCCAACCACCTAGATCTTCTTCCAGGAAAGGACAGCTATCCCCTCGTCTTGCTGTCCTCTGTCAAGAGCTAGATGCCCCCCCTTCTGCACTGTGAAAAAAGTCCTTGGTGGAGCGCCACCCACTCTTCCTGCCACCTGTAGGGGGATGCCTGCTGGCGAGAACCTAGCAGCCCACACCTCCTCGGGCTCTATCGGCTCTTGGAACAAGGGAGCAAGCCACTCCTGAGATATCGCTGCGTCTATCTCCCTTCTCCTTAGCTCCACTCCTCGCTGGCAGCCTGATACTTGCTTCAGTACCTCCTTGTCCGCCATCCTGTACACCTCCCATCATGTCTTGATGGTATGAGCCAGGCCAACCTCCCAAAGAGCCCACTGGATGTGGGGGCGCTCGCCAACCTGTGCCCCTTCCCAGTCCCTGACCTGGGGGTTCCAAATCACCGGTTGATGGTCTATCTCCTCCTGGCAACCTGGGGGGCTTTGGATTAGGGCCTTACGGAGGCCCTACCACACGCGGAGCAAGCTGCGTAGGAAGGGTGATCTAGGGGGGTGATCTGGGCTGACGTGAAGATCCATCTCAGGGATGGCCTCCACTCACCGCCAAGCCTCAATCTACAGTCCTGAAGACCCTCCTGCAATAGGATCTTCCAGGTCTGCCCTCTCGCTTTGAGGCCGTGGACAACTAGCTTGCCCAGGAGGGCCATACTCTGATACTCTGGGTCGATGATCCCAAGCCCTCCCTCTGACCGATGTCGTATAATGGTCGCCCACGCCACCTTGGCCCTGGAATCCCTAGAGCCGTCTGACTTGGATCAAAGGAAATTCCGCACTAGGCGACGAAGCTGCATTACGCAGGAGGAGAAGTACCAACACGAGGCGATGTACCAGGCTGTCGCTAGGAGAACCTAGTTAACTACCAGGGCTCAGCCGGCTAGTGAGAGGCGAGCCGTGCTCCAATAGGTCAGCTTCCTTTGAATAGAATCGAGGATTGGAAGAAATTGCTCAGTGGGAGTGATGTCAAGTCCCACCTGGAACCCTAGGTACCGGACGGTTTGTCCTCTGCTCACCCATCTAAATCCCAGGTGGACGCCCCACTCCGTGCTAGAGTCCGGGTCTGTGAGGAAACCAACCGACTTTCGCCAGTTGATTTTTGCTCCCGCTGTAGAACAAAACACCTCAAGAGCCAACCTCACTCTCTCCACCATCAACTCGTCGTCCTCTATGTGGAGCGTTGAACCATGTGCATACTCTGAGTCTAACAACTCGGTCTCCTCTCTTACTCGAAGTCGGAGGCCACGTAAACCGCTCACACGTGACCTGAGGAAGTGAGACATCGCCTTTGCAAAGAGAAGAAACAGGTATGGGGCCAGGGGGCAGCCCTGTCAGACCGATCTCTCCATCCGAAACTCCTCCCCTCGCCTCCCTCCTATGAGAACCGTGTTGGTGGCCGATCTATAAAGTGTGGAGACCCCGAAAATCCAAGCCTGGGGGAAACCCAACCTCACCATGGTGCCCTCTAGGAAATCCCAGTCTACCCTGTCATAGGCTTTCTCAAAATCCAAGAGTAGTACGGTCAGTCTCTATACTGGGCCCACTTTGTCGCCTCAAAGAAGGTGAAGACATTGTCTAGGATGCTTCTATCCTGGACAAAGCTTGTCTGTGTATCATGGATGATGTCTGGAAGCAAGGGGCGTAGTCACCTACCAATCATCTTTGCCAATGCCTTATAGGCCACTAACAATAAGGTGATCGGTCTCCACTGGGAAAGCTCCTACTGGTCTCCCCCTTTAGGGAGAAGACTGATAAGGCCTGTCGATAGACTCCCTGGCATCAGTCCTGAAGTGAAAATCTCTTGAAAGGCCATCAGTAGGGGGTCCTTTACCACCTCCCAGAAGGTAGTGAAGAAAGCCTTAGAGAGGCCATCCTCTCCCGAGCATTTCTGCCCGTCTTGTATATGAAAAGCCTTCTCTAGTTCCTTCTCTGTGAAGGGGGCTAGGAGAGAGCGTCCCATCTCCTTTGTGACGAGGGACGGGATGTTATACCAAACCTGCTGTCTACATCGCTGTACTCTAGCTGAGGCTGTCTCCTGCTGAAAGAGGCGACTATAGTAGTCGGTGGCAATCTCCATCACCTCGTCTGGGCTAGAACGGGTTCTCCCATACTGATCTCGGAGGCTGCGTATCTGCTCTCCTAAGGTGCGAGGCTGGTGCACTTGAAAAAACTCCCTGCACATCGTGTCCCCCTTCCGCGCCCAGAAAGCTCTTGAGGTGCCGAAAGAGAACTCAGAGCGCCTGTCCTCTAGGCCAGCAATGGCTCGTCGTGCACACACCTCCTATGCGTGGAGAGTAGGATCCCCTGGTGCCTCTTGTAATAATCTCCACGTGGCTGCAAGGTCCCGCCGGAGTGCTCTCTCCTCCTCCTAGCTCTGTTGCCTGGCCTGTATGGCTGCCTCTTGGCAGATTCTGTTTGGCTCAACTAGGGCCTCTGCAATCTCCTCTGCGATCTGGCCCCTTCCACCCCACTCTCTGGTCCAAATCTGCTCTATCTGTCTCGTCACCTCCTCCCTCCTGTAGATTGAGTCAGGGATCTGACAAGATCGTGTATCTAGGGCAGATGATAGGGGATCTAGTATTAGGAGAACCGGGCAATGATCGGACAACGTGGTGCCCGCCAACTGCCCAATTTGGCCTCCCCGAGAGCTTCCCCACTCTCCCACATAAAGCCTGTCCAACCGCTCAAGCAGGACTCCACCTAGCCGCCTGTATCCTGAAGAGATGTCCAGGGACCTCTCCCTCCTGTGGAAGGCAAGGTCTCTCCAGGCATTGCGTGCTTCTACTGCCAGTAGAAACACCTCCCATGCCTCCTACTCCTACCCAGCCATGCCCTGGTAGTTTCTCCCTCTGCCTTGCTGGTCCTCCAAAACCTCCAGGTTGTTGAAGTCTCCTCCAACAATCCAGGAGTCCACCTCTGGGAGTCCTGCGATCTCCACCCAGAACTTGCTGCGTGCCCTAACCTCCGTAGGGGCATAGATATTAAGGACTCCAAGGCACGAGTCCCCAATATCCAATTTGATCTATAGCACCCTCCTTGCGACTATCGTGTCGTGGTCTCGAACACAAGCGGTAAGACTCGGACCAATAGAGGTGCACACGCCTCCACTTCTACTGTGGGCACCTATGGCGTGCTCCCAGTAAGTGTGCGAGCTGCCTGGGAGTACCTTCCCTATCTGCTTGGCCTGGGTGGGGGTGAGCTTGTGCTCTTGTAGAAGTAAGATGTTGATCCGTTCGGCAAGGGCAGGCTGCAACTCCTGCCGAACAATCAATTTCTTGGAACCACGTGCCCCATTGTAGTGGAGGCTATTCACATTCCAGGATGCAAGGTGTAAGCTCATGGGGAAGCCTGTGACTGCCCGATCAGGCATCTATTCGATGTGGAGGCTGCTGATGACGAGAAGCTATGAGGCATGCTGCAGGTAAGCTTTGACGCCTGGACGGCGAGCTCCATTCCCCCATGGTGGCCCTCAGCCAGTTGGACCATAGGGGTGATCGAAGTTCCAGGTGGTACTATCAATGCATCTATCAGCCAGGTTGAGAGTCCAGACTCTGTGTATTGGTAGAAACAGGCCGCTTGTGCCAGGGGCCACTCGATCACATCCCTTGGAGCCCTCCACTGTGGAGGGGCTCGAAAGATAATGCTCAAGTGAGGGACCTTGGCACCAGCCCACTAGTTAATGTCCATCATGCAACTTGGAAATTGCTGTGCAAACAATGCTAGTCCTTCTTCTCCCATCTACTAGGAGGTGTGGTCCGCCACCCGACTCTTCAACTCTTCCTCTATCTATGTCGTCGTCCACTCCCTTGAGTGAGAGGACTAAAGAAAAAAAGCATAAATTGGTCCATTCGGTGGTGCTAGTAGATGGACCTTGTCCCTCCTTGAGTTACGAACCACGAAGATCCCCACCTTTAGAGGTAATGGGAACTCTTTGCGCTCTGCAGCTCTCAAGTAGGACCATGGGCCGTTGTGGAAGAGCTTCTGTGGTAACAGGTGTGCCTGTCTCGGGAAAGTGTGACAGGCGGCAAGGGTGGATGAGCTGGTGGTTGTATGGGAGGGGGAGGACTGCTGGTGCGAAGAGGATGTAGACGTATGTGGCTCATCATCTCCTGTGGGAGGAGGGGGGGTGGGTCTAGGGGGGATCGTCTGAACCAAGTGCGGATCAGGGGGGGTACTCGGTACAGGAGGTGGTGGATGATCGAGGGATGGTGGGATGGACGGAAGTACATGGCGGGTGTGGGGGGGGGGCTGGTGGTCCTGGAAGTGGGGGGCTGTGGGCCAGGGTCAGTGGTGGGGGGGGCATGGGATGTGGAGGGCGGTGGGTGTGGGGGACTGTGGGGACTCTGGAGAGGTAGTCTGTGGCATGGGTGGTGGATGTGAGGGGCTGCGGTTCTGCTGGGTGGGGCGGGGCTATGGAGTGCTCTGCCGAGGGGGTGTCACACGTCTATCTACTTCCTGCTGCCGAGGCTGGGTTTGAGACGTTTCCTACTTTCCTATAAAGCATTGTACTTGCTTCCTTTCTTAATGCAATGATAGTACTCTTTTCATTTCAGTAAAGTGTCAATGTCATTGTCCACATACACAAGATTGTGTTTATGAGTCCAAGTCTCAATCTTGGAACCTAATTCACTTGTGTAACAAACAGTGTCCATTCCATCACGAGTCTACACTTCTCCTTCCATCCTCCATAGCTTCCGGTTATGTCATGCTCTAGATCCCGCATTTCTAACATGGTATCAGAGCCCAGTTGGGCATGGCATTGCTTCTCCAGCCTCTCTTGATTCTTTTGAACCTCCATCCAGCTCAGTGTCAGTGTATGACTTCTTTTCTCAACTCTACTCTCACTGAAGCTTCCATGGCAGCCATAGCCAGCAGCACCCTGTCAGATTGAACTGCTTATATCTCACTCCACAGGTCAAATCTCTTGGAGCTTCCTTCTGGAAAAGTATTCCCCAACTCATAAAGCTTCCCTGTATCACATCAATCCAGGACATTGGACCATCTGGAGCTCAGCATTGTGAAAATCCCCAATCTCTGCTCTATGTCTGCCATAGCCAGACAGGACCTACCTTGCTTGGAGCTTCCATAACTCTTCAACCAGGCCATTTCAGCCCACGATTTCTTCTGGAGAGTTGTTCCTCTGCTCAAGGCGCTTCATCTTGGCACAATAATCGATGACATTGATGCTCCCTGGCTCCAGCATTGCAGAAATTGACTGTCGCTGTCCAGATCTGCGCCGATTCTGTTCGTGGCCTCTGCGTGCGCCGTACAGCCCGCGATCTGCACAATCTCCATGGGGCTTTGGTAGCCCATGACATAAGCTTCCTAGATATGTAAAAAGTTTTGAAAATGATGCACTGTAGCTCCTGCAATAAGCAAAAAACCAGGCCCCTGTCTCAGAAACCCTAATTCCACCATAGCCAAAAGCTTCAAAATCTTGACATTTTTCACTGTTTCTCTCACTGAAGTTATCAACAGTGATTTTAATCACTGAGCAATACTCTCTGAAGTTCGTTAAAGTACTGTCACTCAGATCTGAAGACATCAGCATCAAATCAAGAAGGGGAAGATCACTTGGAGTAAAAGACTTTTGCAGATTTGGTATTCATTGACACTCAGTTAGTGCTTTTTAGCACTTGTGTCTCTCAATCAATTCTTCTGTTGCTCAAATCTAATAAAGTCTGAAGTTGATTTGCTACTGTTCCCGTAAATCTAACATGGGCAAAGACTCGCCAAATGCTCGATTTAAAGGAGTCGGATTCCACACTTGGCAAACCCGCATCAAGCTCATCCTGATGAAGAAGGGTCTCTGGGCCATCACAAATGGCAAAGAGAAGAAACCGCGGGACACGGACCTTGCAACTACTTGGCAAAAGAATGATGACAGAGCCCAGGCCATTATCAAATTGGAGCTAGATGGCAGTTATATCCATCACGTGGATAACTGTGAGACCTCACAGGATACATGGAAAAGACTTGACACCCTGTTCGGTGCACAATCTAAATCATCAAAGTATGGTCTCCTAATTGAATTCTTCAGGCTTGAAATGAAGTCCAGCACATCACTTGCCACACATCTTAATTACATGGAAGGACTCCTAACCCAACTTGCAGGAATCAACATTAAAATGGATGAAGATGTTTGCATCGGTGTTCTACTTAAGAGCTTGCCTCCTGAATATAATAACGTATCAACAACTTTAATCAACATGCCAAATCCTGAACTTGTTGATATCCAGGCATCACTGTTAGAAGAAGAAAAGAAGCTAAAAACTAAAGAAGAACCAAGTACCTCTAGAGATGAGCATGCATTATATGTTGGCAGCAGGTACAAAGGCAAGAAAGATCAGCTCTTTTGTGACTTCTGCAAAAGGACCGGACACACCGAGAAGTTCTGCCATACAGCCTCTACACACTTTGTGCCTTTCCTAGTTGTGATTGAGGAGGGGTGTTGAGAATCAGCAATCATACTCAAACAGCCTCTTTGTATGGAGTCTCAGGGTCAAGGACATGCAGGCTAACTTATCCCATATGCACAATGGTGCCTACTGCAGTTTCCTACTTTCCTATAAAGCATTGTACTTGCTTTCTTTCTTAATGCAATGATAGTACTCTTTTCATTTCAGTAAAGTATCAATGTCATTGTCCACATACACAAGATTGTGTTTATGAGTCCAAGTCTCAATCTTGGAACCTAATTCACTTGTGTAACAAACAGTGTCCATTCCATCATGAGTCTACACTTCTCCTTCCATCCTCCATAGCTTTCGGTTATGTCATGCTCTAGATCCCGCATTTCTAACAGCGAGGGGGGGAACACTACTGTGTTTGCTACGGATGGGTCCGAGGTTGCGGACGGGTGAAGCGCGCCCGGGGGGGATCTGGAGCAGAAGATAGCCTTTGGGGGGGGGGGGGGGGGATCTAGAAACAGAGGGTAGCCTTGGGGGAGGGGGGGGAGCGAACTGTCTGGGCTGGGGGGGGGGGGGCGCGAAGGGGGGGCGCAGAGTGTCGGGGCGAGATGGGCAAGGCGGCCAAGTGGAATGGGAGGCCAGACGGGTGGGAGGGGGGTCGTCGGGTGTGGGCAAGCAGGCCAGGTAGTCGAGTGGGGGTCATCGGTGTGGGGAGTTGGGTGTGGCCAGTCGTGTGGGCGACGGACAGGGCAAGGACGAGGTGACAAGGCGGAGTAGGTGGGGTGGCGGCTGGGGGGCTGCACGGCAGGACCAGACAGCAGACGGGCTGGCAGCGGTCAAGGGCTGCAGGGCAGGAGCAGGCGATGGGGGGGCTGGCGATGGCCAGGAGCAGGTGGAGTAGGCACTATGGGGCAGGAGTAGGCGACGGGCAAGGGCTGGCGGTGGCCAAGAGTAGGCAATGGGCGGGCTAGCGGTAGCCAAGATAGGTGGAGCAGGTGAGGGGGAGCAGGTGATGACGATGGGGACAGGCGATGGTGCTGGCGATGGGGGATCAGGCGATGGCGATGGTGAGGGGGCACGCGGACTAGCGCGAGAGATCAGGCAGGGGGCAGGATAGCGGACGCGACAAGACGGCAAGAGCTTTGTGTTTCAGATGAAAATCTGTTAATAGGGTTGGCATGAAGATGCCAATGGCAGTGGAAAAGCCTCAAATGGGGCACACCAAATGTATCTAGTCGAGAATGGATGAGCCAAGTCTTGTGTTTGACCAGAAGGAGATGGGGAGAAGCTATTGAAGTTGCCAGAAAGCACTCCTACCAAAGATAGATATTAGCAAGAAATGGTGCCCGAAGAAGAGAGAGAGAAGTTGCTACATGAGATAAAGATCTTGTGAAGATGTGACTGCCTAGAAGAGCTCCTCGTGATCCTCAGAATCCCCCTCTAAAACTAATAGGACTAACAAATTTATCACCGATATTGGTATCCCCCTTTGAATGGGATAGAGGGTCTGAGAGAGCCATTAAACAACATATTAGGGGATGGGCAGGAACCTATAGGAGAGAAGGTTGGACATAAGAAGGTTAATGGAACTGATAAAGCCCATGCTCCCAACAATCTGTCCAAAGAATGGCTCCTGAGGTAGCATCCTCTACAACAATGGCCTAGTTTGTAAAGATAAACCAAGTACTAGGATAGGTACAGCCATAGGTGGAGAAGAAATGGAAGCTCAAATCTAGAACATGGAGGAGCTCTGCTATGGAACTCAAAGATGGACAGTTGGGTAGAATCGGCATGGTGTCCACACCATTGATAGGCATTGAGGATATGCTACCAATGGTGATCGTACCATCCCCATAACAAAGATCTTTGAGCCAATCACACTTGTAAGCCGTGTGACTCAAAGCACCACTATCCACGAGCCTAGGTCTCCCAGAAGATGGCAAAGCTGAAGAAGAGTCTTCCACCTGATGAAAATGAATGAGATTGACAATGAGCTCAAGAATGGAGTGTGTCCCACAAGGTTGTTGAATCCATTTGAACCCAATTTGAGGGTCCACAATGAGACAGGGTTTTAGGGAGTGTCAAAATCCTAGCAATCAAATGTGTCAAGAATACACTCAAATTTGCATGACCAAATGGCCGAGTTTGAGCTGTTGAGTTTGTCTTTCTCCGAGAGATTGGAAGGGTGGGCATCTCAACAAGTGGTGCTATGATGGACATTTGCAGAATAGAGGGCACAAATGGGGAAGGGGATTATCAAAGATGAAGGGATGCTGGATGATAGGGAGAGTGGTCACAGTCTGCAACTTGATCCACATAATGAACTCTGGGGTCTTCGTATAAATATACTCAGTCACCATTCTGGAGGGTCTTCACAATGACCTTCATGGTCATGACAACCAAAAATACTGCTCTTCACGGACTTGATCATCACTTTTGTGGTCCTATCAGTTACAATTTAATCCCTGTCCATCTGATCTTGCCAATCATACAGGTCTGCCATGTGTATCCTTTGAGAAAACTTGCAAAAAAGCAAGAAAATAGGCTGCTGCGTTTTGAGGGGGACTCCTGGAGTGGAAAGTGACTTGCTTATTGCTAGATTTTGATGTTAGAGAAGACCTAGCTGCCTGCTGCAATGGGAAATTTGATGCAGGACAAGCAAATTTGTCTTAGAAATTGCAGGAATTTGTGACATTTTGTACCCGACATTTGGGGCTTTTCAAGTACATGCACAAATTGGGCTGAAATTAACCGGATTTCTCGACATTGAGGTACATTGGACCCCGTGCAATTTGGAGCTTTTGCAATTTGGGCAAAATTTGTGCAGCATTTGGTCATTTTATGTACATGCAGGTTGAATTCCGCGCAATTTGGACATCAACACTTGGTGAAATTTGGGGGTTTTGCTGAAATTGCTTTATTTTGGCAAAATTGGATAGTCCTACGCATGACAGAGGAAATGCAGATGTGTGTTTGATGCTTTTGAGTACAAAATTTTGGAGCTTTTGACCGTTCGTGTCAAATTTTATGCCCGTGGGTACACGTACAACAGAAATTGCAGCTGAAATTTTGGGATTTCTCATGTAATGTGATGCACATGCCCTTTGGAACAGCTGTAATCAGTTGGATAGTGCTGTAGCACTTGGTTTGGTGCTTCTGAAAACTGAAATACAGATCTGAATTCTGTACTTCTGCATGGTCATTATTGCTGATTGGTACTTGTCTGTACCTTGGTCACTTGGGTAACAATTTGGGCCTGCATTTACTGGTTTTTTGGTCACTTTTGAGCTGAAAAACATGGCTGGCAGCAATGACAGCAGTAATTTGATGCATATAAAGAAGCTTGAAGGCGCACATAATTTTGCAGTGTGGCAAAAACATTGCTACAATATCCTGTTACAAAAGAAGCAGGCAAAGCCAATCAAAACTAAAGGGGCAAAGCCTGTGGACATGGATCAGGACGATTGGGATGAGTTGAATGAGCTTGCACGCTCAACCATAGAGCTATCAATTTCTGATGCCTTGCTCTTCAACATTGAAGGTTTGGATTCTGCATATGCTATATGGACTAGACTGGAAGAACTGTATCCATAGAAGAGCGCTGCAAGTAAAGTGTATTGACTGAAAAAGCTTATGGATTTGTGTATGAAAGAAGGTATAGCAATGTCTACTCACTTAAGTGAGTTTAACTCCATTTTCAGCCAGCTGGTTGCCTTGAAGTTCATGATTGATGAGGAATTTAAGGCTACTTTCTTGCTTTGCACTCTACCAGAGAGTTGGGATACATTCAAGACTGCTATGAGCAATTCTAATGTGATCCTTTTGTATGCTGATGTAGAGAGTGCTCTACTTATGGAAGAGATGAATCGGCAGAACAATGCATCCAGTAAGTCTTCCAGTGCTTTGCATACTAGGGGCAGATCACAACAAAAGGGCAAATATGATGGCAAGGGACGCAATAAATCAAGTGGCAAAGATGTTGAATGCCATCATTCTGGCAAGAAGGGTCACTTTAAACGTGACTGCTACAAATGGAAGAAAGAGAAAGGAAAATGCAAGAAAACAGATGATTGCAAGGAAGAGAAGAAGGACAGTCAACCTAAGAAGAGTAGTGTAAAAATCGAAGAGGTGAATGTAGTCACTCATGACAGTGACAGTGGGAGTGATGTACTCTGTCTCTTCACATTTTGGTGCACATGCTCTACTTGCAGATACAGATGATGACATACCTGGATTCTTGATTCAGGTGCTTGCTTTCATGTCACCCCTCATTGTGAGTGGTTTTTCGCATATACAAGGGGTTGACATGGTGTTGTCCATCTTGGGGACAACTATGCATGTGAGATTGCAGGTATTGGCAGTATGCAGTTACAGTTTCAGCATGTACGGCATGTACCTCAGCTCAAGAAGAGCTTGATCAGCACAGGGTAGCTAGATGATGATGGTTTTCATACCACCCTTGGTGATGGAAAATGGAAGATTTGTATAAGGGATCTAGGGTTATTGCCAGAGGTTGCAAGAGTGATATGTTGTATCCACCCTTGGTGATGGAAAATGGAAGATCTGTAAGGGATCTAGGGTTATTGCCAGAGGTTGCAAGAGTGATACGTTGTATCCACTTCATGTATCTAGTGTGTGTGACCATGTTGTTGCCGTGACCGAGCAGCCGTGTTTCTTTGTGGCACGGCCGGTTGGGACACATGAGTTAAGCAGGAATGAAAGTGCTTTCTCATTTGGGTTACTTGCCTTGTCTTCGTTATGCTGATTTTGAGCACTGTGATCATTGTATTTATGGCAAACATGCACAGACTTCTCACAAAAAGTCTCTTTCTTTGAAATCTTCTCCTCTAGAGTTAGTACATTCTGATGTATGTCAAATGTCAGGATTATCTTTAGTGAAAAAGAAATATTTTGTCACCTTTGTCGATGATGCTACATGGAAAGTATGGGTTTATCCTATTTGTAGCAAGGATGAAGTGCTTGACAAGTTTAAAAAATTCTTAGCATTGGCTGAAAATCAGACAGATAAGACACTTAAGTGTCTTCGCTCTGACAATGGTGGGGAATATGTGTCCAAAGCCTTTCAGGCATTTTGTGACAGCAAAGGGATAAAGAGGGAGCTCACTACCCCTCATAATCCACCCCAAAATGGAGTTGCAGAGCGTATGAATCGGACCATACAGGATAAGGTCCGTACGATGCTGTTTCATGCTGCATTACCCCATGGTTTTTGGGCAGAGGCTATTATGACAGCCATTCACTTGATTAATCGGTCACCAAACAGGTCTTTTGGGGGGGGGGGGGGGGGGAGTTCCCCAAGAAGCGTGGTTGGGCAAGCCACTTTCATATACTCATCTGAAAGTGTTTGGCTGCGAGGCTTTTGTGCACATTCGTAAAGAAAAACGCAACAAACTTGAGCCAAAGTCCTGTAAATGCATTTTCCTAGGATATGGTGACGAGGGTGAAATGGGGTATAAATTGTGGGATCCCGAGAAAAGGAAAATAGTACATAGCAATGACGTTATCTTCCGGGAAGATCGCATGCACAAACAACTCGAAAAGACTGAGGAGGTCCGTAGGGTTGTATTCCCGGAAGAAATACCTTTCGGACAGCAAAATGCGCCCGCTGTACAGCAGCAAATACCTGCTGTAAATGAACCTGTAAATGCAGGAAATGATACTGGAAATGATCAGCCAGCTATTGCCCATGAAAATGAGCCATTACATGTGCAGGAACAGCTAGGACAGCAAGCTGTTAATGCTGATTTGCAGGTTAAAATGCCAGGACAGCATGCTGAAAATGGAAATTTGCAGGAACAGCCAGCAAACAATGACCATTGGGTTAGGAGATCGTCTAGGGCTACTAGATAACCTGACAGATTTATTCCTGGTGCAATTAAAGTGGCTAAGTATGTCATGTTGACAGACTGTGGTGAACCGTCTTGCTTCAAGGAAGCAATGGACAGACAGGACAGCAAGAAATGCTATAAAGCCATGCTGTCAGAGATGGAATCTCTTGAAAAAAATGACACTTGGGACTTGGTTCAGTTGTCTAAAGGGAAAAAACCCTTCCATGCAAATGGGTTTACAAAATGAAGGTCACTTCTGGTTCCTCACCCAAGTACAAAGCAAGATTGGTTGCAAAGGGGTATAAACAGGAGCATGGGATGGACTTTGATGAGATTTTCTCTCCTGTAGTCAAGATGACAATATTGAGAACCATTTTGGGCTTGGTTGCAATTGAGGATATGGAGCTCATACAGATGGATGTAAAGACTGCGTTTTTACATGGTAATCTGCATGAAGACATATATATGCAGCAGCCTGAAGGGTTTGTTGAACAAGGGAAAGAACAAATGGTATGTAAACTCAAAAGGAGTTTGTATGGGCTGAAACAAGCACCAAGAGAATGGTATCATAAGTTTGATACATTCATGCAGTCCCAAGGCTTTCATAGAAGTCAAGTGGATCACTGCTTGTACACCAAGAAAGCAGCAGATGGCAGCCTGATTATCTTGGATTTGTATATTGATGACATGCTGATTGTTGGCAGGGATACTCATGCCTTGGATTCATTAAAGCAAAGTCTTCATGGCAGCTTTGACATGAAGGATCTGGGTGATGCAAATCACATTCTTGGCATGTGAATACTCAGAGATAGATCTAAAGGCTTACTCTATCTATCTGAGCAGGAGTATATCTCCAAAGTTTTGCAACGTTTCAATATGGAGGGGGGGAAAACAATTGGGGTTCCATTGCCTCCATATGTGAAACTTAGTGTAGAGGACAACCCTACATTTGATGATGAGAAGGCTGAAATGGCCAAGATACCATATGCTTCAGCTGTTGGCAGTCTGATGTATACTATGGTTGCTACACGTCCTGACATTGGTTTTGCAGTGGGAGTGGTTAGCAGATACATGGCAACCCCTGGCAAGAAGCATTGGGATGCAGTGAAAGGTATTATGAGATACCTCAAAGGCACAAAGGAGTTGTGCATCTGCTTTGGAAAGCAAAAGGCATCTGTTATTGGCTTTACGGATGTAGACTATGCTAGTCATGCGAATTGCAGGAAGTCCACTTCTGGGTGTGTGTTTACTTTCACAGGAGGAGCAGTCTCTTGGATCTCTAGGCTACAAAAGTGTGTTGCATTGTCCACTACAGAGGCAGAGTATGTAGCTGCCATTGAGGCATGTAAGAAGGCCTTATGGCTTTCACGTTTGGTGGGAGAGCTTGGCATCACAGAGTTACCTGTTCTCCAATGTAATAGTCAGAGTGCTATCATGCTAGCACGGAATCCTGTCTTTTATGCAAAGACAAAGCACATACAGGTGAAGTATCACTTCATTAGAGATGTACTTGACAGCAAGAGCATTGAGCTTGTCAAAGTGCATACATATGATAATCTTGCAGACCTTCTCACAAAGGGTCTTCCAGCAGAGCGGTTTGCTCATTGCCGACAGATGATGGGAGTTGGATAGATATATTTATTTCAGCTTTGTACATACTTAGACTTAGCTGATTCTTTTCTCCTCTTAAAGCACATTGTCTTTAGGTGGGAGATTGTTGGGAATAAAGGGCCATCGTGCCTTTTATATGTGCACGAGTGTGAACACATCCTTAGCACATTGTACTTTCATATATATATCTATCTAAAACCTAAAGTGGTACACTCGTCATTGTACAAAAAAAAACGTGTTCACTCTCTACTCTGCTCACTCGCACTCTCTCTGTCTCCCTCGCTGAGCATAAGGTCTGTCTACCTCTATCTCCGTGCCTAATCGATTCCTTCACTAGCTGCCATAGCAAAGGCAGAAGTCTGTAGTGCCCTTAAGGTATCTCATGATACCCTTCACGGCATTCCAATGTTGCGTGCCAAGTGTTGCAATATTATGAGCCAAAACTTCCACTATAAATGCTATATCAGGTCTAGTGGCTATCATGGCATATATCAAGCTACCCACCATAGATGTATACACGGTCTTGGCCATCTCAGCCCTCCTATCATCTTACTAGGGACAATCTACTTGACTGACCTTCATATGAGAAGGTAAAGGGTGTCAATTGGCTTAACACGCTACATCTGGAACTGCTCAAGTACGTTATGAATATACTTCTCCTACGACAAGTAGAGAAGTTCCTTAGAGTGATTGCGCGTAATGCACATACCAAATATACATGAGACAAGCTCTATGTCCTTCATCTCAATGCCCTACTTGAGCTGACTCTTCAAAGCATCTAGTTTAGCATGAGCAGTCGCAACAATTAGTACGTCATCAACAAATAGTATCAAAATGACAAGGCTACCATCATGTGCATTCTTCATGTAAGGACATGGATCTAGATCAATGTGGGAATAGCCCTATGAATCCATAAAGGTATCAAACTTTATGATACAATTTTCTAGATGCCAGCTTAAGTCTATAAAGACTTTTCCCCAATTTGCACACTAGGTGTTCCCTTTCCTTTTCTACAAAGCCCTTAGACCATACATATAGATATCCTCATGCAAGTCCCTAAGGAAAAAAGCCATCTTAACATCCATCTCGTACGAGTCGAGATCCATCTATGCAACTAGGCCAAAACCAAGTGAAGGATATCCATCTTGACCACAGGGGAGAATATCTCATCAAAATCAACTCCATTTTTCTATTTAAAACTCTGAGTAACCAAATGGGTCTTATGTGCTACGTTAGGGCCACCAAGAGTGCCATTCTACTTATCACTTGCACGACAATGCATGTTTGCCCCTAGGCAATGGAACCAATTCCCATGTATGATTCTTTTGCAATGAATCAAACTCAAACTGCATGGCCCTCTCCCAAGGGTGATTACCACCTTTGTGCATAGTCTCCTCATTAGTAAGGGGTTCACTAGAATCTGCCATTATAACATAATGCATAGGGGGTTCATAACGATTAGGAGAATGCAAGGCTCTAGTAGAGCGTCATAAGACTAGCTCGAGGGCTTATGCATCCTGTCCTCTCTATCCAACATCATGATCTTACACAACAGACGGATCATGATCCTATCTTACTAGGATAAGCTATACAATAATAGGAGGCTTATTCTCAAAGATCATCCTACGCATCTCAATCACTTGCTCTAGTTGCTTATGTATCTTACCCTCATGAAAGACAACATCATAGCTACGAATAACCTTCCAAGTCTACAGATCCCAAAGGCGATAGCCCATCTCACTTGCATCACCATATCCGAGAAAGATGCATTGTAAAACCCCGAATCTAGCTTGTCATATTTGTCTTTGAAAATAGGGTAGAATGCCTCACATTCAAAAACTCATAGATGGATATATAAGAGAGGCTTACTAGACCATACCTCCTCTGTAACTCTACCACCAAGGCAATACAGGAGAATCTGTTAATTAAGTAAATGGTAGTAGTAACAGTCTCAGTCCAAAATGTATATGGTAAGTCTACTTGACTAAGCACACTATGGACTCTTTTTTAAATAGTCCTATTCATACACTCAGCAATATCATTTTGGGGTGTGGTGTAAGGGGCGGTCAACTAACAATTAATACCCCTCTCATCACAAAATTGCTCAAAAGCATATGAGACATATTCACCACTATTATCAAATCTTAGGCATTTTAGCCTATGTTGCGAGTGGTTCTCAACCATACCGAGAAAGCACTGAAAAGTAGGCAAAACTTCTAACTTCTACTTTATGGAATAGGCCTAGACTTTATGTGAATAAGCATCAATGATTGTAATGAAATACTTTGCACCACCCAAGAACTACCATGGCATGGGACCACAAACATCCGAATAAACTAGAGCCAAAGGCTTACCCTTGTGCATAGTGCCAGGCTTTTTATGTGTATTACAAGTTAGCTTGCCACATAAACAATGATCGCATGAATTAAAACATGAAAAATACAAGGGCGAGAGATAGTGCAAATGAGTCAAGACTTTCATTCCTTTTAGAGACATATGCCTAAGATGGCGATATTGAAGAGATACATCTGGAAGATCAGCTGTAGCCCAAACATGATCAGTAGTGCTAGATACAAGGGATAAAGGTTGTTGATCTTGGCACTTCTAGCCAAAACAAGATTGCTACAAGTGATTTTTCATGCAGAATCACCAAAGGAAACACAATACCAATATCGTTTGACTGTGCTACACAGAGATAAGGCTTTTAAATAAAGTTGGCACATGGCATACATTATGCATTACAAATAAAGAACCAATACCCAATTGCAAACAGACATCTCTGATGCCAACAATATCACAAACATAATCATCTCCTAGTCTCACAAAACCTATCATAGGACGATACGTATAGAATCAAGCATGATGCAAGGTCACATGAAAGGAAGACTCCAAATCATGCAACCAAATGCTCGGAGAAAGATGATTGAGAATCAGTCAACTAAACATCAGAAGTAGTAGCCCAAATGTACTCATCAGAACTGTACTTTAGTGCATTTATCACCTCAACCTTGACTGTACACATTGTGATAGTACAATCATCCAAAGTATTAGCATTATCTTGCACTTTTCCCTTGCCTTTATCTCACCTATCCTAGCACATTTTATGGCATTGTGGTCGAATATGACCCTATTGCCTACAATATGATATGCAAGAGATGACTTGGAGAAACGGGATTTACTCCGACCCTACCCACGAGATCTAGACTTTGACTTGCCTTGCTGTGCATCTCTGTCATAGTAGTCATTAGCATATTTTCCATCATTACGGCCTCTAATAGTGAGTGCATCGGAGGCACGGGCTGCATCAATATTCTTTATGTTTACTTCCTCTATAAGCAAGGCACCCTCTAATCCTTGATCTTAAAACCATTTGTAGGAGCAATAGTATTTATGGCACTGCGGAAAGTATCCTAAGACTCAGGGAAAGTGACAAACAAGAACATGGCCTTGACATTTTTCTCAAAGATAATCCCCTGCAAAGTAAGCTAGCTAGAAATTGAATGAAACTTATTTAACGAGAAGACATATTGCCTTCCTTCATACAAAAATCCATGAGTTTCTTAAGCCAATACAATTTGAAGCAGGGCTTTGTGAGATGCAGCATAGTTTAATGGGACTGCAAAACCACCACAGAGCCTCAAAAAGAAAAAAGGCACGCTAGAGAAGACCAACATCTATAAATGCAGATGGGGTAGCTGTCATGAGAATATGTATTTTTGAAACCTCACTTAACATGTGGATTAATTTTTAATCACATGATTAAGTAGATGTTGCACATGTGAGGTGCAACTGGGGTTAAAGTAAATTTACAAGCCCAGGACCTGGAGAAATCACGGGATATCAAAGACAAAAGTTACTACAAGTTATGCCGCACTGGTATTTGATACCAGCTATTGGCCTAGGTCATTCATTTGGCCATAAGTGTCAGTTGGTGATACTAGAGAAGTGGCATTTAGTGGTACCTAACACCAATCTGATGGTCAAAGATGGTGCAGAGACACTCGGGAATGGAAGTTACCTACCCAATTTAATTATTGGCCAATCAGATTATTTTTCAGGGCACTGAAATAATTATTAGATTAATTTTCAATACTTAAAGATTGAAAATTAGTATTTAACTATGAAAAATGTTGGAAAAGCCATTTGGGAAGACTGCTACTTGTCAAAAATGCCCATGCAAGACTGAAAAACGTCTTTAGAGGCTGGAGAGAGGCATTTTTATAAATTCAGCCTGTGAAAGAGAGGGAGAGGAGACTGCTGGTTTCTTTTGCAGCCATTGGAGGACCTTCTGAGGCTGCCAAGGGTAGAAGAAGACCAATCAACAGTAGGAGACAACATCTACAGGTTGTTGAGATAGGGCAATAGCAGTAAATGATTGATTTTCTTCAGTTCTTTGCATCTACAAGCTGTTGTGGCAAGGCAACAACTGCATTTGACTAGTTTTCAGTTATTTGTCACGACAAAAACTCTGAATTTTCTCTCTCTACAGCTTTCCATCTCATCTCCCAGCCATTTCACAGCCTTGCCTTGAAGATCTCAGCATTTGGATCCCTGAAGGCTGAGAAATTTCAGATTTCTTTGTTGTAAACCCTAATCTGCACAGAAATTAGGGTTTAGCAGTAGCCTCGGGAAGCATGCCAAAAACTGGAAGCTCTAAGACTTGGATTCAACAAGGCTGAGGCTGTTTTTAGCCTATTCAAGTGGAGGGACCAGCAAATAATTTAATTTGGGGCATTTTCCATCTCCATCAAATCGAGTGAAGGCCAATTGATTGCCCGAATCAAGGGGCAAATCAAATTAAAGGCTTGCTGGTGATTTTGAACAGCAAGGGGAGTTGGAATACCGAAAGGGATTGGGAGAATCCCATTGTAAATCAACTTCTTTTTCAATAAAGGTAAAGAAATACCGAAAGGGACGCCAATTTTGGGGCCAATCGGGTGTGCATTGTCCAAGATCAGTAGGTAAGTTTGTATTTTCAGATTTGCATTAATTGTTTGCTGCTGTAATTAAGTTGTAATCAGGGATTTACCACCCATCCACGGAAGGAAGGCTGGTTAGAGTAGCCTGAATATTGTCCAAGATCAGTAGGTAAGTTTGTATTTTCAGATTTGCATTAATTGTTTGCTGCTGTAATTAAGTTGTAATCAGGGATTTACCACCCATCCACGGAAGGAAGGCTGGTTACAGTAGCCTGAATATTGCCAAAGACACTATGAATGGAGTGTTGTTTTGCTATGCATGACCCACCAATTGTGTCCCAAAAGGGCCAGAATGAGCACAAATAGATTTGAAAGGCATTGAGCTAAAAATGCAGTCCAGCCTCAATTAGCTCTTAATTACAGCCCCAAAACTCAAAATTACCAAACTTTCATTAAAACGAAATGCAATCGAAGGGAGTGTTTGTGTCCCACAAGCAAAACCCCAATTTGGTAGGACCCATCTATAAATAGACACACCTTACCATTCATCTCAATCTTGTTTTGCAGATTGCTAGAGCTTGTCTCTACTATCCACACCCCATTCACGAAGGATATCTCAATTTGAGCCGCTATGTACCACTGCCCATCATCTGTCCCCCTACTCTCCAGCCTTTTACATCAGCTGGTGACCTCATTCAGCCTGCTGTCATTTGCCAGTTTGCTGCATTACTGCCATATTAGCCATTGCTGCTTGCTTTTGGGCCCTGTTTGCTGTCGCCAAACTGCCATGTCATCAGCTGTACCTGTGTTTACTGTCTGCAGGTGTGCCACATAATCAGCACCTTGCATTTATCAATTTCCAGTTATCACCCTGCTGCTACGTCATCATTACAGCCTGTGTTTGCTGATTCTGTACTCCAGCTGCCCATCCATTCACTGATCCGAGCTGTGTTTGCTGCTGCAGACATTCACAAAGGCTGTCTACTACATTGTGGGATCCATCAAAACACAACACACTCTTAGCTCATACTCTTTGGCCCGGTCCTAGAGACATAGGAGTTTGGGGGTTAGTATTTCACCTTTACATAGTGTGTTTGTTGCATTGAGCATCATATATATTCAGCATTCATTATTCATTCATTATCTTATCCAATGTTCATTGACTCTGAGTTACCCTAACCCGAACAGTGTTCTTTATAGACTGTGCTTTGTCATATGATTGTGTTTGTTATCTATAGATGAGTATTTCTTTACATGATATCAAAGCTAGATAGTCAAAGAAGAAACCTAGAATTTGGATTGAAGAGCTCATCATCAAAAATACGTTCACAGAGGGAAGATGACTTCAAACACATCTATACCGCTTTAGTCTCCAAAACCCTCCATGCAGAGATTGAGCAGAAGTGGGCTTCACAACTTGCTCTGCAAGGATTCAAAACAAGAGGAGAGGCATTAGACTACCATGGAGTCAACAGACCATTTGAGATTACACAAGCAGAGCACGATCTTATCCTTATGCATCGATCTCAACATGTGGAAGGTAAACCTTTGTTATCACTTTTAGATTTGGTGCACTGATCTAATGATTTGTAGGAAGGATAGACACTTCATGTGGGACAAGCCATTCCACTAGAGAAACGAGCACCAAGTAAAAGCCTCAATTTTCTACCCCTCCATTCACTCCAATGCTAGGTATGCCTATTTATTCTTCATCTTTCAAGTCCCTACTTCTTTGTAAAATTTTGATGATACTCACAAAGGGGAAGAATTTGTTCGATAAATACACAATAGTTCAAGTCCCAAAGAGGACCATTATTAGCATGTAAAGAAAAGAGGTGCTTATAAGGAAAAACCTGTAGAACCTTCTATACGTTTCCCTTCTACTTTTCCTTCAAGTTTTGTTTCTCAAAGTCAGAAAGAAATTGGTGCATACAAATTTCAATCCCACTTTTCTTTGCTACACCCACATCTACATTCACACCATTTTCCACATCACCATTCATCATTCCACGTCTACAACCACATACCATACTAAGGGGATCTTCAAGCATAGGCACATCCTATCCCTTTAGGTCCTTTGGTTTTGCACAACCAGGTGGTGGAGGTGCACTGATGGTGGGGGTTTATCCCCCAATCCAACCATTCATGTAGACATATATGCACAGATATCGCAGCCCCGCATCATAAAACCCACCCTATTCTCCCATCACCTAGGTGGCCACACTCTTTGCCAACATGACAATACCTAGTGAGCCATCCTATACCTTTTCGATATCCATTTGCATCAACCAAGCATGCATTTACAGATAGAGTTCATTTCAATGGGTTTACCTTTACTACTTGGTCTAATCTAATGTGACATGTCTTGGATTACGAAGGCTTATCCAAACTTGTTCAAGGGCAAGACCCCCAACTTAGTTCTCATGTGAGGTAGTTTGCTCTTGGAAGGGTAGAAATACCATAAACAAAGTTGAGTCTCTTATGCCTGAATTTCACTCCCAACTACAACACTTAGACCTTGCTTCTAAGCATTGGACACATCTAGTCAACCACTATGCAGCTCACAATCGTACCCAATGGATCAACCTTGACCATGAGCTCCAAGAGTTCAAAATCACTAAGAGGGATGATTTGACTGTCAAGTTGGCTGAGTATTGATGATTACTCGCTAAATTCGCCACCATTGGCTCACCCGAGTCTATTGATGATATCATTTTGTTCTTAAACAAATTACCACAAAGATATTCAATTTCATCCAACAAGTCATCTCACTACCCTAGTTACCCACCTTCTATGAGTTTGAGTGTCAACTAGTATGATACACTCACCTATTCAATCAATTTCATAAGAAACCCCAAAATTCAGAGGGGGCCTTGACATCCTAGAAGGTAAAGCAAGGTGGTAGAAAAAATGATATCAAGACTGAGGAGCAAAGTAACTCCCCTTGAGGATTGAAACTGGGTTGGAAAAATGCCCCCCAAAAAATAAGGTGTTGTCAACATTGCCACTCAAAGGCCAAGGGCAGTCCACCCTCTTTCTCGCCTAGAAAATCAAGCACATCAAGTGAGGACACTACAACCCCACCTCCATAGCATCCATTACTCACAGGGTGGCTAGACCATTTGCCCAGGTTCGATCAAAGGGGTCATCCAATTTATCCACCCATGCCACTACTTTCGACGTCAGTCCTCAAGTGCTCCGGGCCTCCCTTCAGGAGAGACTTGATGAGTTCCTATCTATTTCTAAGTTTCCCTCTACATCATGCGTACAACAAGAAGCCAGGGTTGTCTCCGTACAAAGTACGGACTGATCCATACGGTACGGCATGGTACGTATCCTTCTTTTTTCTTTCTCCTTTCTTTTTTTTTCCTTCTTTCTTCTTATTTCTCCCCCAAGTCTCTCTCTCTTAAGCTTCTCACACCCTCTTTTTCTTTTTTTTCGTAAACTCTCTTTTGTTTCGTAAAAGGTAATTGTATTAATTACGAAAAAAAGGTACAAGTTTACATGATTACAAGATACACGATGGCTCTAAGCCAACGTGTGTAAACTGTCAGTACAAAACCAAGAAAGAGTTACACAAGTCATGGCAAAGACACAGAGGAAATTGCCATATGCGAGGGAAGTAAGTCTTCCCGAGGGAGCAAGTCAGAGTGCCGAATGCGATCTATCTGTCAAAGCAAGAGGCCTTTAAGCCTGGCAATGTGTCCCGGAACATTAGAGGCCGAATCAAAAAGAAAGGCATTCCGAGTGGTCCAATTGTGCTAGCATCCCCAGTATCTAAGAAAGTGGAACAAGATCTTCATATGCAATTGAGCCAGTGTGGGGTATTTTGGGCGTACAAAAACCCAATCAAAAGGGCTTAGTGAGAAACCAACCACAGCTCGCCAAACCGCTGACAAAAGCGACCAGACCTTCTTTGTGAGAGGGCAAGAAATAAATCGATGACGGGCCGATTCCACAGTAGTGGTGCAAAAGAAACAATTGCTGTTAGAGATTCGACGCTTGGAAAGGGCCAAGGCAAGAGGAAGACCACCAATCATTACCCTCCAAAGAAAGACCTTGAATTTGAAAGGTGTCTTGTTCAACCAGCCCTCCATCACAGTTGCCTTTCACCATGACTGAGATTTCTGCAACCCCCATACAGTATTAGCTTTAGTAACCAGCTATTGATGATCTTTAATCAGAAGATGGTACACCTGGTTAGCTGAGGCCTTTTCCAAATTCAACCAACCTGCAAAGGACCCAGTCCTGCCAAGGACGATCCACAGCAAGGGCAAGAAAGGGTTGCCTGCTCTGGAGCACTAACAAAAGTTGTTTTCAAAAATCACGGTATCCACGAGGGATTTTGAAAAGTCTCTTGGCAAACGGGCCATGCGGTTAAATTTTGGTTTGAGCTCATGTTTGCCTTCCCACGAAAGTAATCTCGAGGCTACCAACAATTCCAGTTGAAAAGAGTTAGTATGTAAGCGGTCCTCTGCTGGATGCCAACGCGCCTTCTGGAGAACCAATTGCCACGAGCCGACCAAATGAACAAGCAGGGATGAGGAAAGACTCGAAAACTGAGAGTCTGCATTAAGAACATGCCACGAGGAGCTTCGAATTTGTGTATTACCATGCAGAAGCTCGCAGTCCTCAAGAAAATAACGGGCTATAACGGCCCATAGGTGATGCTCCGCACACATGGCATGAAAATGAGACCAACGAAGTGCCAGCATATAAGTTTCGGCATCCAAAATAGCCCCACCACCCAGGCGTTTGGGGGTACATGTATGTGACCACCAAATCCACGAAATACCTACATGCAATGAATCCTTCTTCCATAACATGAAACGAATGGGCCGAGTGAGAGCATTCAAAGTAGTAGGAGTCCAAGGCAGCAATGGTAAGAAATATGTGAGCATTGGCAGCATAATTATCTGAGTCACTTTGAGGCGAACATGGAAGGGCCAATCTTGCAACTTCCAATATAGAAACTTAGCTACTAGTTTCTGTGAAATCCACTGTAGTAGTTATTTTGGCGGAACATCAACACCCAAAGGGTACCTAAGATGCCTGACAATGGAACCACGGAAAACCAACTGTCCCTGCCAGCCCAATGACTGTAAATCGAGCTCCGTGCAACTGAGAATGGCTGATTTCAAAGCATTGATACGAAGACCAGAAGCATGACCAAAGAGCGTCCAAACATCTAATGCCTTGCGAATATTGTCCTTGTCCGCACGCAAAATCATAAAGCTGTCATCAGCCAAAGATTGACTAATGAAGTGCTGGCCAAAAGGAAGAGACAATCCGGCCAACTGAGTAGAAGCTGCCATGGAAGATAACATTGAAAGAACCGGATGAGTCGCTAGGAAAAAGAAGAGAGAACTCAAAGGGCAACCCTGTCTCACAGAGCGTGCAAGGACAAAGGGCTCTGTAACACCACCATTTAGCATAACTCGCGAAGAAGCCGCAGCACTAATGGTGTAGATCAAGCGGGACATCCGAGTACCAAAGCCCATAGTAGACATAAGTTCTGCAATGAAAGACCACTTCTTGATATAAGTGGTCTTGATTCAATTGGCTCTGGAAAATGGTGTAGATCCACCGCGACCGTGTAGTTGCATATTGCGCCGAATGTAAAGTAAACCCTGTAGAAGAAGGGTGTAGCCAAGACCATAGATCTTGCTTAAGCACAGCAAGCGCAAACGCATTCCACACCCGACTTTCCGGCGCGTCCATCACCGAATGCTCTAAAGTGGACTGTGAAGAATCAACACACATTAAAATCCCCCATCAAAAAACCCGGTCTGCCAAGTGACAAGGAGGTCTTCAAAGTATTCCAAAGATCCCGGCGGGATAAAGGGTCATTCGGAGTATAGAGGCCCAGCAACCATAAGATCTCTCCTTCAAATAAAACTTCAACTACCACAAAGCGGCCATGTACATCATTTTTAATAAGAACAGGCTGATATTTCTCATGTACAATCATAAGCATACCAGAATAATGCCCGGCGTATGTCCTTGCATAAAACAAGCGAAACCCATGGCAATCCACAACTTTTCCTGCTTCACCATGACTCTTGTGCTCAACCGCACAGAAGACATCCCACTGATTCTCATGCAATACAGTCCACATGGCATGTTGCTTATGGCGAGAGCAAATGCCGCTCACATTCCACGTGGCTATCATCATGTGTATTCAAAAAGAAAATCAGGAGCGAGGCATCGCTTGCCTCGATTACCCTCTTTTTCTCTCAAGCCTCTCTCTCTCTCTCTCTCTCTCTCTCTCTCTCTCTCTCTCTCTTTCTCTCTCTCTCTCTCAGTCAAAATTACAAACCACACCGGAACTACAAAAAGAAATGGATGTTTTAAAAAAGGATATGCACACCTATGCAAATGTGGCGGAAGGCACCCAAAAGAAAATGGAGAATGTTGAGAATACCGTCAAAGAAAATGCAAAATGGATAGATGTGGCAAAAAATAACAAAGGAATGCATGGCAACAAAGTGGAAGTTATGAATGCCACCTTGGAAGAAGAGGTAAAAAGACAGGTACGCGCACTCCACGTAAGAGTGGTTGGACTAGATGAGAAAAGCTCCCCAATGGAAGATGCTACAGCTCTTGCCACCAAAATTGGGGCTACAGATATACCCATCATTGGGGCTTGGCGAGTCGGGAAAGTTGACACAAAAACAAAAGTCCTCATCTTGAAGTTTGGAGACCTGGAAAAGAAGAGAGCCTTCCTCTCCAAGAGGATCGCTCTCAAAGGAGAAAAGATCTACCTAGATGAAGACCTCACCCCAGCCCAGTTAGCCCACAAGAGGGAAAATATGCCACGTGTTCTATAGGCACGGAAAGCAGGTAAATGGGCTGTATACAAAGATGGAAGAGTCATCATCACAGAGAAAAGGACGGCATGACGGTGCGCGGCCTATGAGACCCTGAAGTTCACACTGTGAAATTGCAATGGCTCCCTTAAGATAGATGTAGGTTATTTTGAGGATACTTTCAAAGGGATAGACATTGCTATGTATACTGAGACACATCAATGTAAAGACAGCCGTCTACCTGATGTATATGGATATAGATGGGAAAGTGTATATCGCCCTCAGCCTAGACGGCCTGGAGGGACGAGGGGATTAGGAGGTGTGGCAATTCTATTTAGAGAAGAGCTCCGAGATACAGTCCAAGTCGTACATAGAGATGTAGAGGCAAGATACATGTGGATCAGGTTACGTACAAGCAGAACTCCAGACATGTTTATTGCCATATGCTATTTTCCCCCTGCATACTCTAAGTTTGCTCCTAAAGAGGCATCCCCGTATACACCACTATATGAGGACATAATGGGATACATGAGAATTGGGCATGTTCTACTAGTAGGAGACTTTGATTCACGCACAGGAAACAACCAATCTACTTTCTTTGACACTAGTGATGAGATGTTCAGAGATATTGCATTAGATGAAGTGGGATTAGTTAGATCAGCCCAAGATAGAGAGATAACAGAATATGGAACACACCTACTGGCATTGGGAAGTGCACATGGTTTGGCCATCCTTTACGGGCTACCACAGTGGCCGAGATCTAATGGCTTCACATGTTGGAATAACAAGAAAGGATCAAGCATAGTGGACTATTTGATTGGATCACCCAACTTGCTACCTGACATAAAAAGCTTTGAAATCTCAGACAGACCAATTGGATTAGTAGCAAACCATGCTATTCTAGCTTTCACAATGCAATATGGGCATATACACGAAACATAGTCACACATACCAAAATTACCACGCTATGATTTTATGGAAGCGACCTCAAACATATACAGCACTATGGCGCGAGATGCATTGAGGGAGCTAGACACACAGGCCTCTTTGGAGGAGTTTACAGGACAGTTGGCCGAGATAATACACACTTCAGCAGCATACGCTTTCCCACACACTACACCGTCAGATAAACCTCCACGAGGTAATGCCCCACAGAATGGCTGGTATGATGATGAGTGCAGAGAGACACGAGCACGTTTTTAGCGAGAGATGGCACTTGGCATATGTACACATAAGCATGCTCGAACACTCTTCAGACGGTTGGTACGCAAAAAGAAGCGGGATCACGTGAGCAGACTAGAAATAGAAATGTATTCCATGTTCTTGGGGCAGGACATCAAGAGAGCATGGAAAAAGATGCACGAGAACCAGCCACCCCTGCAAATTACTAGACCGGATGATTGGCATGGATATGCTTGCACACTCTATGATATTCCTGGCCAAGAGCCTATGCCACTCCCCTCAACCTTAAGACCAGCAAATTGCAGATTTTTCACAGAAAAAAAAGTGAGGAATGCCATATGGAAACTGAAAAATGGAAGAGCCCAAGATCATGAGGGTTTAGTGGCTGAACACTTCATGCCTGCCTGTGATATTCTGGCACCAACGCTGGCCCACATCTTTAATAGAGCAGTTTGTGAGGGATTTTCAACCTGTTGGTCACACCATATTATTGTGCCGCTCTTTAAGAGTGGAGACCCCATGCTACCTAGTAACTACCGAACTATCATGATTGGACACATGCTAGCTCTATCGTGGAACAAGCATTGAGTGAATGGGCCGAGATACATGGCCTGAGATCAAAAGGCCAGGCTGGCTTCAGGAGGGGATATACAACTCTAGACCATATCTTCACATTGAGGGCAATCATCGAAGAAGGCAAGGCATTCAAGAAAAAGATCTATTGCTGTTTTGTGGACTTTCGCAAGGCCTTTGACACAGTGCCACGTGCTAGACTCATGAGAAGAATGCAAAACATTGATGTGCCCGTAGAGATACAATGGAGTATCTATGCCTTGTATGAGACAGTGACAGGCACAATACGAACACCTGAGGGCATCTCAGATACAGTCAATAGCACCATTGGGGTGAAACAAGGCTGTCCACTTTCACCGACACTATTTGGGCTGTATATAGATGAAATTTCAGAATATGTGGATAGGACTGGTGGGGCCGGAGCCAGCCTAGCTGGAGTGCTGATACCATTACTGCTTTATGCCGATGATATTGTACTTATATCTGACTCACCTGAGGGACTAAATAGACACTTGGATGCATTATCAGCTTTTTGCAGAGATAGAGATCTTAAGGTGAACCTTGGGAAAACTAAAGTTATGGTATTTAACACTTCAGCTGCTTGGGTGACAAGAGCTGAGCACCAATTTACCTTTGATGGAGAGCCAGTGGAGATGGTTAGGCAGTATGTCTATTTGGGGGTCACATTGAAGGGACCACAGTTCTCTTGGAGAGAGACATCAGAGGCTCGTTTGGCAAAAGCATATGCAGCCTTAGGTGCATCGGAGAGGCAATGTGCTCACATACAATTTCATGAGCCGTGCACCAAACTGTGGCTTTTTCACACCCTGGTTACACCCACACTCCTATATGGGGCAGCTATTTGGGGTCCGAGTCTCTTTCACACAAGGAGACAGCCTTTGGGAGACCATGATGGACCAGAGAAGGAACACTATGACGGATGGGAGCATATGGAAAGATCACTAGTCATGATGATCTCACGCATGATACGAGCGAAAAGCTCGACCCCACATGAGATTATCAGAGATGAGTTGGGAGCATCACCCATGGTGGCTGAGGCCTTGGTCCAGGCAGTGACTTTCATACATAGACTATGGGAGCTCCCCCAAGATAGATACCCACGGCTAGCCCTGGCCTCTTCTAGACAACTAGCAGCAGACGGTGACAGACACTGTTGGTATGCTTAGATGAGTACATGGATGAGTCTACATGGGCTGTAGATTGACAAGACTACCCCCCTTTGACTATAGCCTGGATTGCCCTACACTTGACCTAAGCCGATCAGAGCTAAACCATGTGATCAGAGCAAACATACTAAAGTTAGATACAAAGAAGACCTGGATCCGACCCCCCTCCCCCCATGGCACGAGGATGGCACACTACCAGACCCACTTCCTTCAGGTATCTGAGGATGGTTTCATCACCCGACCCAATTACATGGACACACAGCTGCCTCATGGACTACGCACAGTTATTGGTCAAATCCGCACCTATCCCACCACCTGAGGATTGAGACAGGCAGATGGGAGGGTATACAGACAGAAGAACGCATATGCCCACTGTGCGACAGAGAGCCAGAGACAGAGGAACACTACATCTGCCGATGCACTGTATATTATGACATGTGAGGTAGATACCACTGTCTGTTTCGAGAGGGTTTTGGACCCTGAGACGGATCATGTAGTTTGAGGATCAAAGATGCTTGGGATTTTTCCTCTTGGAGCGCTAGAGGCGCAGAGCAACAATTCTACGGAGTTGGAGGACCCCACAGCTCAGCTCACATAGACAGAGAGCAGTCACTGACTTTTTCACTGATACACGATAGAGTATGGCAGATACCACTACTAGTGCCACACAGCCTACAGGAGTACACCATCATTGGAACTCATCTTTTGTAGGTGTCCCTCAGGATAGAGCAGTGGCACTTAGCCGGTCTAGGCGCCCACGTCCACGCGGAGGAAGGCCTAGACATCCACACCACAGACAGATTAAAGCCATCATTGAGCGCCACAGGAGACAGATGCCGAGACACCTCAGCCATGCAGAGATACACCTCCCTAGAGAACAGACATATCATTGATGGAGAGTTTTCCTTTCTCTACTCTCACTTTCAGATCACTGACATGTTTCACTTTTATAAGACACTATTTCAGTCTTTTTCAGTCTTATAGGCATGTTTGTCATCTTTTTCTCGTTCCAGATGAGAAATAAACCACCATTGTATGTACTACTTTGGTCTCGTAGGCCACATTGGCCTTTTAGAGACGTTAATATACTCTCTCTCTCTCTCTCTCTCTCTCTAGTCTCTTCTTCTTTCTCAACCCTTAGTTGCACTAGTAGCATGTACGAATGTATTAGTACCATAAGGTACCAACTTAATGGATACATCTTTCCCATTCGAACTGCACTTAGGGACAAGCTAAATGCTCCTTATATTAATATGATTCTCCCATGAGATTAGGTTATTTGAGATTCAAACAATTTCTCTTAACCTTCTCTCTCTCAAGCCCACACTACTCTTATTTGTATGATCATGCATGTATGATGTATCCACTCCCCATCTATGAAGTTTATATAGAAGATTGAGACAAGGACTCCTACCAATGCGCCACTGCCCTCGCCCTCGTCGAACTGCGCCCCCGCTACTGCCATCGCGCCTCCCCCATCCCTTTCACCTACCTCCTCGCGATTGCGTTGCCCCCTCCTCTTCTCGTCATCAAGCTGCGCCTCTCCCTCCCTGCTATTGCATTGCGCCCCTCCCTTCTAGCCATCACGATCCCCCACCCTGTGGCTCCCACCTGGCACCTCCCCCCTTGCATGGTACCTCCCCTCCCCACCCTATGGCTCCCGCCGTTATGCTGCCCCCCCCCCCCCCCCCCCCCCCCCCCCCGCCTTGGTACCTCACCTGCGTTCTCTCCTGTATCCTCCACTCTGCAGGCACTTGCCTACAGGCCTCCCATGCCGTCATCCGTGGCGCCCCACGCCTCTATAGGTATCAGAAAATAGAAATCCCCCCCCCTTTTTTTCTCCTCGCCATCGCCCTCCCCCGCCCCCTTCAGTTGTTCCCTCCATTTGCAGCAACACACCCCCCTCTGGCAGTACAACAGTGTGTTTGGTAGGTTCTTAGTAGGGAAGCGCAATGGAAACCTCTGGTCAGACGCCGGTGCATTCTACGAGTGCTCCCCAGTCAAACACCTTGCGCGTTGTCCTCTTTGAGGAACAACTCATGGCCATCCGTGCGCCACAGAGCTGGAGCTTAAAGAAACAACGATTTTTGGTCAAGTAATAGGACACTCCAGCCAAGGCCAAGCTTGGGATTTTGGCTCCACTCCACCCTGCGCATTGGCACAGTCCACATCGTGGAGGGAGTCCTTATAGGCCGTGGGATCTTCATGGTTTGTCTCACCTCTATGGATGTAGCTCGTGAGTTAGTGGAGAGCTCGCCCTATGCCTCCACGAAGGGGATCATTCACATGGTTTCCTAGTATAGCGGCTTCACAGTGGAGTCATTTGAGCTCCACAACAGAACACCCAGTCACTTTACTTTTCCTCGGCCTGGCGGTAGAGTACCGCCAGTTAGTGGAGGACTTTGGTAAGCTCTTCAGCACAGTTCTTCCTGCCTCCTTCACGGATGCTCTGACAGCTGCTGCAGGAGTTCCCAAGGTACGAGTGGCCGTGAAAGACACAAAGAGTATTCCCAAGTTCCTGGAGATAGAGACTGGAGGTCACTCGTTTAGGCAGTAGGTCACAGTGACCGGGCAATCGAGGCAGTGCCTGCGCTGCCATGGCTTTGGGCACAAGGCAGTAGATTGTACGTGCTTCGGAGCCAAGGCGGCTCCGTCGACAGGCCCACATGTGGACGCTGACAGAGAGAGAGATAGCAGGGGGGCCACGCCAGCTCCGCAGATGCAGCCTCAACAAGAAAGTAGGAGGGCGAGCGATGCCCCCCCGGCAGAGCACTTTGAAACCCCCCCTGCCCGCCCCACTCGGAAGGACCGCAGCCCCCACGCCCACCACCCCTACCACCCGCGCCACAGACTACCTCACCTGAGATCCCACACCCCCCACACCTCCCCCCCACCTCCCATGCCTCCCCCACTAACCTGGGCCCACAGGCCAACCCCCCTCCCTTCCAGGGCCACTAACCCCCCCCCACACCCGCCATGTACCTCCGACCATCCCACGATCCCTCAATCTTCTCCCCCCCACCCCCCCCGCCCCCCCCGATCCGCCCCCGGTTCAAGTGATCCCCCCCCAGACCCATCCCCCCTTCTCCAATAGGAGGCGATGAGCCATACACGCCTACATTCTCCTCGCACCAACAATTCTCCCTCTCCCACACTGCCACTAGCTTATCTGCCCTTGCCTCCCGTTACAATTTCTCGAGATAGGCACAGCTGTTGCCACAGGAGTTTTTCCGCAGTGGCCCATGGTCCTACCTGAGAGTTGAGGAGCGTAGAGAGTTCCCACTACCACTAGAGGTGGGGTTCTTCATGGTTCGTAAGTCAAGGAGGGGCAAGGTCCATCTACTAGCATCGCCGAATGGACCAAGCTACACTTTTTTCTTTCAATCCTCCCACTCAGGGGTTTGGACGATGACACAAATAGAGGAGTTGAAGAGTCAAGTGGAGGACCACATCTCCCAGTGGATGGGAGATGAAGGACTAGCATTGTTTGCACAACAGTGGCCTGGTTGCATGATGGACATTAGTTGGTGGGCCAGTGCCGAGATCCCACACTTGAGCATCATCTTTTGAGCCCCTCCACAGTGGAGAGCTTTGCAGGATGTAATCGAGTGGCCCCTGGCACAGGCGGCCCGTTTCTACTAATGTACAAAGTCATGACTCTCAGCATGGTTGATAGATGCATTGATAGTACCACCTGGATCATCTGTAATCCCTATGGTTCGACCGTGGGCCACCATGGGGGATTGGAGTTCACCATCTAGACCCGCGGCAAAGTGCACTTGCATGCCCCATAGTTTCTCTTCCTCTTCAGCAGCTTCCACACCGAATAGAAGCCTGTTCAGCCAGTCGCAGGTTGCCCCATGAGCTTATACCTTGCATCTTGGAATGTGAACAATCTCCACTACAGTGGAGCACGTGGTTCTAGAAAGTTGATTGTTTGGTAGGAGCCGCAGCCTGCTGCCCTTGCCGGACGGATCAACATCCTACTTCTATAGGAGCACAAGCTCACGCCCACCCAGGCCCAACGGATTGGAAAGGTACTCCTGGGCAGCTCGTGCACTTACTGGGAGCACGCTATAGGTGCCCACAATAGGAGTGGAGGCGTATGCACCTCTATCGGCCCGAGTCTCACCACTTGTGTTTGAGATCACGGGACGATAGTGGCAAAGAGGGTTCTATGGATCAGACTGGATATTGGGGACTCGTGCCTTGGAGTCCTCAATGTCTATGACCCTACGGAGGTTAGGGCACGCAACAGGTTTTGGGTGGAGATCGCAGATGGACTTCCAGAGGTGGACTCCTGGATCGTTGGAGGAGACTTCAACAACCTAGAGGCTTTGGAGGACCAGCAAGGCAGAGGCAGAAACTACCAAGGCATGGCTGGGGGGGAGCAGGAGGCATGGGTGGTCTTTCTACTGGTAGTAGGAGCACATGATGCCTGGAGAGACCCTGCCTTCCACAGAAAGGAGAGGTCACTAGACTTCTCTTGGGGATACAGGCGGCTAGGTGGAGTCCTGCTGGAGCGGTTGGACAGGTTTTATGTGGGAGAGTGGGGTGGCTCTTGTGGAGGCCAGATTGGGCAGTTGGCAAGTACCACGTTGTGCAACCATTGCCTAGTTCTCCTGAAACTTGATCCCCCAGCATCTGCCCTAGATACACGATCCTGTCGGATCCTAGACTTGATCTATAGGAGGGAGGAGGTGACGAGACAGATAGAGCAGGTTTGGAACAGGAAGTGGTGCATGAGGGACCGAATTGCAAAGGAGGTTGCACAGGTCCTAGCCGAGTCGAGCAGTATCTGCCAAGAGGCAGCCATACAGGCCAGATAGCAGAGCTGGGAGGAGGAGAGAGCACTGCGGCGGGACCTTGCAGCCCTGTAGAGACTATTACAGGAGGCATCAGGGGATCCCATCCTCCACACACAAAAGGCATGCGCGCGAACAACCATTGCTGGCTTAGAGGACAGGAGCTTGGAGTTCTCTTTCTACACCTCCGCAGCCTTCTGGGCACGGAAGGGGGATACGATGTGCAGGGAGTTTTTCCAGGTGCACCAACCTCGCACCTCAAGAGAGCAGATACGCAGCCTACCAGATCAATATGGGAGGATTCGTTCTAGCCTAGACGAGATGATGGAGATTACCACCGACTATTACAGGTGCCTTTTCCAGCAGGAGATAGCTTCACCTAGAGGACTGCGATGTAGGCAACAGGTCTCAGATCACACCCCGTCCCTCGTCACAGAGGAGATGGGATGCTCCCTTCTAGCCCCCTTCACAGAGAAGGAACTAGAGGAGGCTTTCCATACACAGGATGGGCTGAAATGCCCGGGAGAGGATGGCCTCTCTAAGGCATTCTTCACCACCTACTGGGAGGTGGTGAAGGACCCCCTACTAATGGCCTTCTAGGAGATCTTCACGTCAGGACAGATGCCAAGGAGTCTTCGGCAGGCCTTATCAGTCTTCTCTCCAAAGGGGGAGACCGGTTGGAGTTTTCCCAGTGGAGACCGATCACCTTATTGTTAGTGGCCTATAAGGCACTGACAAAGATGATTGGTAGGCAACTATGCCCCATGCTTCCAGATATCATCGATGACACACAGATAGGCTTTATCTAAGATAGGAGAATCCTAGACAATGTATTCACCTTCTTTGAGGCGACAGAGTGGGCGTAGCACAGTGGGCAGAGACTAGCCGTACTACTCTTGGACTTCAAGAAAGCCTATGGCAGGGTGGACTGGGATTTCCTAGAGGGCACCATGGTGGGGTTGGGTTTCCCCCAAGCTTGGATTCGCGGGGTCTCCACACTTTATAGATTCGCGGGTTCTCATAGGTGGTAGGCGAGGGGTGGAGTTTGGACTGGACAGATCGGTCTGGCAGGGCTGCCCCTTGGCCCCCGTACCTGTTTCTACTCTTTGTAGAGGCGATGTCTCATTTCCTCAAGTGTGTGTGAGCAGATAACGCGGCCTCCCACTTCCCGTGAGGGAGGAGACTGTGTTGTTAGACTCAGAGTATGCAGATGATACAACACTCTACATAAAGGACGATGAGTTGATGTTGGAGAGAGTGAGGCTGACTCTTGAGGTGTTCTGTTTTGCAGCAAGAGCAAAAATCAACTAGCGAAAGTCCGTTGGTTTCCTCACAGGCCCGGACTCTAGCACGAAGTGGGGCATCCACCTGGGATTTAGATGGGTGAGGACCGTTCGCTACCTAGGGTTCCAGGTGGGACTCAACATCACTCTCGCCCAGCAGTTTCTCCCAGTCAGGAGGTTTTTGGCGGAGAGAGACTTTCAGTACAGGCAACCTTAGCAGAGCTCTGGAACTCCATCATCCACTCCCTCTGCGGCCGAGGGGATCAGTGCAGGGTGAGTCTAGGGCTCGTCAAGAGCTTCGATGTCATTTCATGTGCACATGGGGCAACTAGGACTTGTTTTTTATGATGTAGGCAGGCAGCCCTAGATAGCGATACACCCCCCCTCCATGGCTTCTTACCCCCATCCCCCCGAGACCACCTTCAAAGGCTTGTATACATGATGTATTTGTGACTTTCATCAGCTCCAGCTAGTCTGTTGAGCATGAGTACTCTGTTGTAATCAAATTTTTTGAGTAATATAATCAGTCACATTTTATTTGCAAAAACAAAAAAGCAGTTTCTCCCAATCCTCGATTCTATTCGGAGGAAGCTGACCTACTAGAGTACGGCTCGCCTTTCACTAGCACGCCGAGCCCTGGTGGTTAACCAGGTACTCCTAGCGACGGCTTGGTACATCGCCTCGTGTTGGTGCTTCTCCTCATCCTACATGGTGTAGCTTCATCGCCTAGTGCGGAATTTCCCTTGGTCCGGGTCAGACGGTTCTAGGGATTCCAAGGCCAAGGTGGCATAGGTGACCATCATATGGCATCGGTCAGAGGGAGGCCTAGGGATCATATATCCAGAGTATCAGAGTATGGCCAAGCTAGTTGTCCGCGGCATCACACCAGCAGGGTAGATATGGAAAGTCCTATTGCAAGGGGGTCTTCAGGACTGTAGACGGAGGCTTGGCGGTGAGTGGAGGCCGTCCCTGAGATGGATCTTCACATCAGCTCCAATCACCCTGCCCAGATCACCTTTTCTGCGCAACTTAATCCGTGTGTGGTAGGGCCTCCGCAAGGTACTAATCCAGAGCCCCCCAGGTTTCCAGGAGGAGATAGATCGTCAGCCCGTTACATCTGGAATCCCCAGGTCAAAGATCCGGAAGGAGCACAACATGGCAAGCGCCCCCACCTCCAATGGGTGGGCTGGGAGGCCGGCCCGACTCATACCATTAGGACATGGTGGGAGGTGTATAGGATGGTGGACGAGAAGGTGTTGCAGTGAGTACCACGCTGCCAAAGAGGAGTGGAGCTGAGGAGAAGGGAGATAGACGCAACAATACCTCAAGAGTGGCTTGCTCCCCTGAGAGGAGAGCCGATAGAGCCCGGGGAGGTATGGGCTGCTAGGTTCTCACCAGTAGGCATCCCCCTCTGGTGGCAGGTAGAGTGGGCGGCGCTCCATCTGGGACCTTCTTCACCGTACAGGAGGGAGGACGTCTGGCCCTTGATAGAGGGCAGTAGGATGAGGGGTTAGCGGTCCTCTCATGGTAGAGAATCTAGGTGATTGGCCTTCAAGGGAAGACATGGCGGTTGGACCCTTTTGTCTTCTGGCAGGAGCCCAGGGAGTGGCACCTCTGGATCTGGGAGGGCAAGCCGCTTGATGAGTTGGAGTGGGACCCGGGAGAGTGGCTATGGCCAGCCTCAGTGGTCACCAAGAAGCCGCCGAGGTTCCTAGAGCACACTGCCAGGATTGGCAGACAGGTACTGATGCAGGAGGATATGGATTGGGCACCGTCACGTAGTAGACATTGGTCAGAGCACAGCATCACGGAGCCTTTCTGACGGACCTTCTAGCGCCGCCTATGGGATAGTTGGAGGCCGAGGAGGGTATCATATTTCTTATGGCTAGTGGCACATGGAGGCTTGGAAATGGGAAGTTAGCTTGTCCAGATGCAAAAGAAGGGAGGCTGTATGTGTTGCACATAGCAGCCTCTGGAAACACCAAAGCACTACCTTTGGTCGTGTGAGGCGGCGCAGCTCGTGTGGAGAGGTGCATGTTGCATCCTTCACCGTATAGCACCCAACCTTGGATGTATCTCATGGGGAGCTTTCTATTGGCAGGCAGTCAGCCAAGGCCGCCACCTTCTGTATAATGCCGCGATGCAAGACACGATATTCATCATTGAGGCAGGGTCGTGCACAGTGGTCGGTTTGGAGGCTCTACCCATACACCAGGTACTAGAGCCCACAGCAGACCGCTCTGAGGTATGGGAGATCATAGGGAGTCTTACTCGATGGCATATCTGGAAGGCGCAGTGTTAGGAGGTTTTTCACGGGAGAGACACTTTCAGCACAAGCAACCTTAAGCTCTGTTGTCATTTCATGTGTACTTGGGGCTGCCAGGACCTGTTTTTCGTGATGCAGGCAGGCAGCCCCAGATGGCGATACACCCCCCCTCTATGGCTTCTTGCTCCCATCCCCCCAGACTACCTTGAGAGGCTTGTATACATGATGTATTTGTGACTTTGCATCAACTCCAACTAGTCTGTTGAGCATGAGCACTCCGTTGTAATAAGTTTTTTTGAGTAATATAATCAGGCACATTTTATTTGCAAAAAAAAAAAAGTATCCACTCCTACCTATGTAGTTATAAGTTGTAGGTGGTAGTAGCGCATGTTGCGCATACAACATTGGGTTTTGGCATGTTAACCTCAAGTACTCATCTTATATACTGTAATAGCATTGCTATTTAGACTTGAAATATCTATTCTATTATCTTTAGTCCAAAATAATCAAGTTATTATTTTTTTTGAACTAATATCGTACCGAACCTTATAAAATATTATGGTACCATTTAGTACCGTATTTTATTGTATTGTACCGTACCGTATCGTATTTTTCGTACCTGACAACTATGCAAAAAGCAATGGAGCCCACTTTCGCTAGAGATACTTTGTCCAACGGATCGTGGAGGCTTCTTCCAATTCAGATGTAGACAACATTGGCTATAGACCTATCACACCTTTTGTCTACATATCTATTGATTCTTGCAGGGCACACTCTAATCTATGATTCTTGCATACCATGCTCTAGTCTATCTTCACTATTTAATTGCACATTTCTACTCTTATTTTTCTACATCTTTAGCGTGCCTACCTTTAGTAGTGGGACCTTCTTAAAATCTAACTCATTGTACTTACAATCACCTTTTTCATTGAAGTGAGAGATGCATGTTTTATGGTTTTATGTGGTATTTTTGCTCCTAACTTGTCTTTTGCAACTTGGCACTAACCCTTATGGGACCTACCAGTTGATCAAAGCAAAGCCTTGGTTCATTCATGCACTTCTTGGTTTCCCTTGCTAGATGGGGCTTCTCACCCTTTGTCCAACAAGGAGTCTTTCCCTTCCAAGGCACAGTTCTTGTCTCCTTTGAGACGACCTTGGAGACCATTCATTTCATAGGTTTTCGGCTCGACATGTAGTTCGCTCTTCTTCTTTGGGTGTTTCTACTTTTCCTCAACAACATCAACATCTTAAGGAGAGAGGGGATACTTACTTTTCCTTCCACTAGTCAACAGTGAGAGGGGGCAGTCTTATTCTCCTGGTGGTTGACAAGATTTTGATTACAAATTACTTCATTGACATTATTATGTTCTGAATTATTGCATCATCATCCATATCATCAAGATGACTATGATAGTCAAAGGGTGCCACAGCAAGTGAATAATTTTCCTATGAGGGCATTGCCCAAGTGGCATTGTTGATAGCATTTTGCATGAGCATGATGATTTGCATTGCTCTTTGCATACCTCATGCATTGTTATGTTATTCTTGTCAACATGCATTTCCATGCATTTATCCATTTTCAGTCAAAGAGTGGTCAGCTCTAGGTCCATTATATTCGCGGAAACTCCCATGGTAATCTCCTAGGGCAGTCTTCCTTGCTTTCTTTACCACATACTCCCCATAGCTTCTTTCTTCATCGGCATCCACAAGTGGTCCATATAGCTTGTCTATTTTGTGATGCGTTGGGTCTAACCATCCCTTTTATTCTCCCCCACCAAGGGTATAAATTTCTCAATAGGATGAAAACAATTTTAAAAAATACAAAAAAAAAAAACAAAGAGCATGTCTATTGTGCTTCCATCCCCCCTTACAAGTCTTGACAGGTGACTTGGTAGCTGATGAGCACCCTTTGTCCGATGCCTTGGCCTCTCTAAGGTGATCACCTAGGCTCCCGTAGTAAATAACTATTGCCTTTATAGTCTTGGTAAGTCATTGGGATTGGGCAATGGCATGCACCCTTTGCCCGATGCCCTATGGCTACTTTGGGATGGGACACCTTGGGGGCTTGAGTATAGTCACCATAAATGTTTCGTTCTATTTCGTGTTTTGAGGTTTTGAGGTTTTGTTTCATGTTTCATCTCATTAGCTACCTTGAGATTTAGAAGTTTCAAAAAATATTATGGATAATAAATAAAATTACTATATATTACTAATGTTAGAGAAAGAAAATTAGATCCATATATACTATTATTGGAGGAAGAAAACATATCCATAAAATGAAAACATTCATTCCACCTAGATTCTTGAGATGGAGGCCCAAGCTAGAGGGGAATGTGGAGGAGTGTGTAGAAGGGGTGAAGGACAAAAAGGAGGAACAAATGAGGTGGAGATGGAGTACGATCACATGAAGTAGTAGTAATAGTAGTAGGAGTAGGAGTAGGAGTAGGAGTGGGAGTGGGAGTGAGAGTGGGAGTGGGAGGCGGCGGCGGTGGCACACATAAGGTGATGGAGTGTGCAAGGAGGACATAGAAAAAATGTGGGTTGTAATAGGAAAACTGCCCAAACATTCTTTTAATGCAAGAAATCCTTTTAAAACTTTTTCATTTCGAGACCCTGTTTTGTAAAAGAAAAAAAAATAGGAAGAGATGGAGGAGGTGATTAGGCACGTAAGAAGGCTGGAAAAAATACGAATTGTAAAAGGAAAACATCCCGCAAATTGTTTTTAATAAAAGAAAACCTTTCTAAAGCATTTCATTTTGTGACTTTATTTCATGAAATGAAACAAAACGTTTTGCATGTTTTGAGGTTTCACATTTCTCCAAGACAAAACACTTTTTTTGGTTACTCTCGGTGTGAGCTATCTTGAGTATCTCTTTTTGGCTCCAATTTCGAGCTTGAGAGGGGATGTTGAGCTAAAAATGCAATCTAAACTTAAGTAGTTCTTAATTATAGGCCCTAGATTCAAAATTATCAAAGTTTCATTAAAAAGAGATGAGATCCAAGAGTGTGCATGTGTCCTATAAGCCAAACCCTAATTTGGTAGGACCCATCCATCCACAAATAGAGAGGCTGCCCACCACTCAGCCCAATCCTGTTTTGCAAATTGTTGGAGCCTATCTCTGCAGTCCACACCCCATTCACAAAGGATATGTCAGTTCAAGCTGCAATCTATTACTCCCAATCATCTAGCGCCTGCTGTCCAGCCTTCTACATCAGCTGGTAACCTGGTTCTGTCTGTTGTCATCATCCAATTTGCTGTGTTCATTGCCACATCAGCCATTGCTGTCTACATCAGCTGATGACCTGATTCCACCTGCTGTCATCACCCAATTTACTGTGTTCATTGCAACATCAGCCATTGCTGTCTACATTTGGGCCCTGATTCCTGTTTCCAGCTTGCCACATCATCAATTGTACTTTTGTTCGCTGTCTGCAAGTGTAGCACGTCATCAACAGCCTGTGTTTATCAGTGTCCAGCCATCACCTTGATGCCACGCCATCATTACAGCCTGTGTTTGCTAATTCTGCACTCCAACTGCCTGTCTATCGCTAATCCAGCTACACCTGAGCCACATTTGCTATTGTTAGACATTTAGGAGGCTGTTTGCTATGTTTTAGGATCTGTAAGAGCATAACTCACTCTCCAACTCATGCTCTATGCTCCAATTATAGAGACATGGGAGTTCGGGATCAGTATTTCACCTTTGCATATTGTGTTTTGCTGCATTAAGCACCGTATATATTCAATATTCATCCATTATCCTATTCAATGTTCATGGTCTTTGAGTTACCCTAACCCTAACTATGTTCTTTATTAGCCTGTGCTCTATCGTACCATTGTATTTGTTATCTGTAGACAAGTATTTCTTTACAAAAGGAAGCAAAAAGAGGAAAACACAAGAGCAAAACAAGTAATTACAACAGTCTCTCACGAATGCAACAAACTTGGTGATGATACCATGTTCATGCACATGTGGAATGCGACTTAGAGACAAGAGGAATGCATAGAATAGGATGCAAATGAACACAAAACCTGAATGATGATGCAAAAACTAGGACTACATACAATGCTAAAGATGACAAACTAGGCCCCTACATGAGTGTCAACAAAGTTTAGGATGAGTGAGGGTGCCTGATGTAGGATGAAAGTGGATAGAGAAGAACTGATGATGCGGAACAGGAGAGAATGATGGGTAAATGGCTGCGACAACAATGGAGTGATGACTACAAACAACAGGAGAGAATAGACTGAAATGTGAACACTAGCACAAAAGGAGAGCAAGACCATAAATTGGGAGATGTAGCCAAACTAGACGATCGGACAACTGAAAAGACAACTGCCTTCCTACCATACTACTAACTTGTACATAAACATAGCTACCAGAAACGTTAGAAATGTTTAGAAACAAAATGTTAGAAACATGTCTCATGAGTTTCTTTCAAGAGGGGGAAGAATAATAAATGCGGATTTTTTTAATGTAGGGATTTTTTATAGCTTTAACTAGGGAATGAAGTTTTAAACCTCTATGGAACTCTCTCTTAAATAAAGAAAGGCCAATTGAACTAGAGTAATAATACATAAGAGTCAATCGATAATAATACATTACATATCCATAATCCATTATTGACTTGTAAGTTGTCACTTATGTCAATGTTAGTCTTTGGACAAGTTGTACTATAGTTTAGAACTCAAACATTATGATGCATGTATATCACATGAAGAAAATTGAAATAAACGTACAATATGGACTGAGTCAAGTTGCAACATCATGATTCTCATTCCAAAACAAATTGACAAAATGTCAAAATCTAGAGACTAGAATGAATCATAATATATCACAAGTAACTCATAAATGAGACTAAAGTGTTGTATAATAATTAACTCTGAAGACAAGCATAGATACTAGATTGACAGAGCCCAATAACTAAACAAAATCCCAAAAAAGTCAGTCTTTCATCCAAAATCTTGAGCCCTCACGAGTCATTACTCATCATCATCATCATGTTTGACATTTTCAACAGTTTTTGTAAAAAAAAACCATGTTTTGGGGTTCCAACTCTAGAACAAAAACCCACATTTTTTACAGCCAGAAACGTTTCTTACTTCAAGAAACGTTTCGTAAGTTTCAAACTCAAAGAAACACGTTTTTTTGCTGCTATGCACATAAATGTGCTGATGTGATGATAAATGTGCCACCCTGCATGAAGAGACCTGAAATGTAAGTAAATAGGTGACATCTGGTGAGAGAAGGCCATGAAGCATGCTGGGAAGTAAGTGGGCAGGTCTGGGAAGCCAATGGGCAGATATGAAAGCCTAATGTGCTGTTGCAGCATGCTGTACTGCAAGTGGGCAGATCTGGGAAAACAATGGGCAGATCTGAAAGCCTAATGTGGCTGCAGAAGGATGCCCATAGACTTGGCATGCCTCCATTTAATGTGCCTAAGCTGAACACTTCTGACACATGCAAAAGGACTGATGGACATGAATAGTGCCAGAGCTGCAAACACCCTCAGTGACTTAAGATGGAAGCTCACAATGAGGAGCTGGACACAAAGAATGATTGGAAATGACATGACTGCTAACAATTTCATGGCATGCCAAAAACACTGATACTGACTTGAGGTACAGTTGCTTGTGTCATGGAAAGAATCCCAACCTGTGGATATGAGGATGTACAAGGGAGTCACTCCTATCTCATCTCTGATTAGTTCTTGAGCAGGATTGCCATACTTCATTTTTCAGAGAGAGAATGGACCGAGGGAGACTGTCACAGATGAGAGCTGATAGCAAGATTATTGCTTAGAATATTTGGACCACTAGATGTAGTCATGCTATAGATTCATTGGACGTATCCATTGCAGAGGCTCTCCAAGATTTTGACAGGCATTGGCCAGATAATGTTGTTGATGGTTCTGTATGTAATGATTATAAGAACATGCACAATAATAATGAAATGTCTTCCTTAATGGCATCCCCAATAGTCACTTATCACAAGAGTGATGTCGAGCATCAGTCCCATCTTCATCTCTCAATTGCACTCTCAACACCAAGCTCTAGTGTTACCTTTACTGTAGAGGATAACATTGATAAGAAGAAAGAGGATTGGAAGGAGATCGATTATGATGCTGAGAAGGGTGCATCATGCCAGTGATGAATGATTATCGACAGTTAGATATAGTCCTAGAACCTACCTCATAGCCTTTATCAAAATGGGCATTATGCCTATGCACATGAAACTTAGAATCACAAAATCATGGCCATGGCCATTTACATTGGAGATTTATTCTTTAAAATTTGTGTTCTTGTTTATGGAATGTTAAATTTTAATATCAGTTTACTTGTTAAATGAAAAGAGGTTGCATAATTCCTAAGTCATTTAATAAACATTAGGACCAAGAGCCTATTTATAGGACTCAAGGCCTCACTGTGCACATTCATTATGTTCTCACCACTCTTGCACTCTTGTCATGTTGGCCGATGCATTCATACACTGGGATGGTGTGGGTTAGTGGTACGGGATGCCAACCCTTGGGGATGTGGTCATGACCCGTGCTACTAGCTCACAAACTATGGGGTGAGCCCATTTGGCCCTATGGTTGAGGTGAGTCTGCTATCCAATCCCTTCTATTTGTGGATATGGCTTATGTCGTGTCTCTGTGTAGGTTGGATCTTTGGGGGATGTATCAATATCGTACTCATTGCCAGTGCTCGGATCATATAGACGATAACAAGGTCCAAGGTCATACACCTTGATATTCACCCCAAGTATAATTCCCCCCAAGGTCTACTCTAATCATGCTTCAATAATTGTATGTGTTTTGTATGTGTTTGCCTACAGAAAAAACCGCTGCACAAGGTGAGATGTTAAGCACAATACAAATGACCTGGCCTAGAGCAGCACTGTGTCCCTAAGAGAACAAGAGCCAAGAAGGCATCAGAGTATTGAACCAAAAAATTCAAGGATGGCAGCAATCGGCTTACTGATTCATGTAGCATGTTGGGACTTCAACAGACTGTTTCTCCTGTTCTATTTGCATTTAAACCAATTTGACGTTTACAATGATTATTAATGTAATGCAATTGTTTAATGGTAGACAGCACTTCTTTCAATAAATCAGAATACCAACAATTGAGTTTGAAATGAATTGTTTTGATGCTTCAAGGAAATCCATACAAGCTTGTTTTAAGCACAGTTATTAATCCTTTTTTTCAGAGAAGAGTAATGTACAAGTACATAATGAGGCTCTACTCAATCAAAAATACTATACAACCTTGAAATCATCATAGACTAAAGTGGTTTTGTTGCACTTAACATGATAAAATTACTTCTCCTGATTTTTTGGTAGTTGGTTAAGCCACATGAGTTGCAGAGATCTTCCAGTTCATTTTCAAGCCAATATCTTAGCGATGAAGATGAAGCTCTTCTTCTGATAGCCTGCTTGTTCCAAAACATATTCGCACTTAAAAACTGAATAATGAACAATGCTCACATTTGCAAACTGAATAGACACTGTTTTGAGGAGCAAAATGAGTTATTTTTCGGACAAGCAAGCCTGAACATCTTTCATAATCGATCCAAGATAGATAGACCTGTTGAAAAGGTTTCAATATGTCCAGCTGCAAATCAGTTGTTGGAAATAGGAAAGTTGTAGCCACAAACACCCCCCCAGGCTTTAGAATCCTACTAACTTCTGCTACCTGATGACAAAATTTATTCCTTCAGCTGTGAACATTAATTTTATAGTTTCATAGCAGGATCAGTTCAGATCTGAACCTCCTCTTACACATAATTCATTAATCAATCTTGTGTATGTCCAAACCATTCATGTGGAATAATGCAAAAAGCTGCTATTTGTGGGTATTGGAAAGTGGATTTAACAATTTGTCATGTTATGAGACTGTCAATCTTGTGCCGACAGCTGAGCATAATGTCATGATGTGCATGCTTAACTTGAAACACACGTGGTAGGCATCAGGACTGTGACAGGTGGCAGGAGAGGCTACGGTGACATCAAAAGGGAAGTCAACTTCATGCTCATCAAAATGCAATTTTTAAAATAAAACAAAAACCCATGACAGATTGACTTGTATGTTTGTAAGGCTACTTTCATGGACTTATGTCAAATGCAGGGAATGGACTTCAATCTAGAGGAGAAAACTCCAGCTTAGAAAACATTGCTGTTGTTGTGCTAATTTCTAGTCACCATTCATAGACAAATGTTATGCAAGAAAAGTCACAGAAAGTATTCAGACTTCAAAATGTGTACGTTATAAAGTAATCATAGACTCACTAGATATGCCGATACAAGAGGATATCATGAGATTCTTTGGTCTAGGTTGATTTTCTAGATTTTCTACTGTTGGGGGATCTCAATGCATGACATGTTGTGAACATGCAACCCTTTGTGTTATTGATGAGCTTATATGCAGGAAGTTGGATGTAGTTGTAAGTGGGTTTATATACACCTCACAATAGAGATGACTATGAGAGACACTTTCCTGCCTTAGGTAGCACACATGGTCCATAAATTTTCAATCCTTAATCTTTCTAGCTATCTATAGATGAAATTTTTGGAACAATAGAGTAGGGGCCACAACAATAGACCACCTAATGGAGCTGGTCATATGCTAGTACACGATGCTGTTGCTCTTGCTGCTCTGGAGATTGGTTCATTGACCGAGGTAAATTGTATTGGTTGGATGCTTCAGGATGTTTCTGTTGATTGTGATAATGATTTCTTGGATGATATGGAAGATGGATTACTTGGTTCAACATCGCAGTAATTACAAGCTTTACAGTTTTAGAGAGGGAAATTGCATTTTCACAGGAGGGGTACCTATCAGAGGACAGTTCAGATGATATCATGAGTTCACAGGATTCTAGATAAGATCTTGTAGCAAGACATTCTGGTCCCACAAGGGCCATCTACATTCCGGTCCTAGAGGTGGCCATCTACATTCCAGTCCTGGAGGCACCTCTCATAGTCCCACTCGAGGCTACAACAGTGTTGGATTATCTAATGATCTTTTTGTAGGTTCTGGACATAACCAAGGTCAACATCCAGAGATTATAGAAGTTGGCCATTTCTCCTTTCCAAAGGAGTTACAAGAGATTCGAGGAGCGCTCTGTTTCCACACAGATAGACCTTGAGTTCTAGATTCTAAATCCCAAGATCAGCAATGAGTTTCTTCAAAGTTCAGTCCCATGCTCCATTATCAAGATCATTTCATAGTGGATCTTCATCAGATTTGGCACTGAGAGGAGACTAAGGTTTTACCCCTCATTCAGTTTTATATTTCCGGAAGTGCATCTCCAACTTCATTTGGGTTTCTCCATATTCATTTTGTTTTGAAAATGTTCCTGAGTGGGTGTTGGATAGTGTCAAGATCCATTTTGGGCACATCATCTTTTGTCTCAAGTGCCCCAGTATTTTGCACTTTGTGCACACTTGACACACATATTGAACTAAGAAATGCATTCCATGCTGATTAGCCTCTTGAACAGCCCCAAAACATGCTTATTTAATGACAAATGCAAAATCGGTGTGCAGTTTGAGAGTGTTTCTATGAGACTCTAATTTGGGAGGGTCCATCCACATCTATAAATAGATAGGCTGCCCCCATTTATTCTTCATCCCTTTGTGTTCTCACTCTATCGTGCAGATTTCAGCCATCAGCAACCAACCATTTGCTGTGCAGCCATCACCAACTGCTACCCATCACTATCCAACCCTAGGCAGCTTGTTTTCAGCCATCGCCTTGCTGTTTGGAGGTCTCAATCTGCTGCATCATTATAGCACTTGATCAGCCTGTGTTTTCAGCATTAGGTGCCAGGCAACAAGTTAGTGCCATCTCTTCCATCAGGTGACTGCTGCAATACCTATGTTTTTGCTGTCCAGCAGGCCGCCTACATCAACACACACCTCTCCTATTGTCACCTGATAGTTCCCTGCCTCGAATGACCAATATTCAGCCTTCTCTCGTGGTACACTGTTGTGTTTACAAGGTTTCAGCCTCCGACTGCTTTGTTTTGGTGACCAACCTACTGCCCTTCATTATTCAGCACTCTCTTGTCTCCAACTAGTGGTCACAACACTTGGGATCCATCTCCTGTGGACGTCACTCTTCGACACCTCATTGCTTTGCCCTTGGGCATTTTGTACACTCTTACGTTCATTTACAACATTCATTCACTTCAAAGTTACTTCTCTGTGTGTTTGAGTTTTGAGTTTTGTGTTTAGCGTTTTGCATTTAGGATTTGATTTTTGCTTGACTCTTTTTGAGTCTTTATGCTTCAGTCTTAATTGCACATGATGTGTTTCCTCAATGCAAAACCTAGCATATCTTCACATAGTATCAGAGCCGGTGCTCTTCTAAAGAGTATCCTATGGTGATTGTGGAGGCTAGTCTTTGTGCAAGACTCACATACGATACGACTCGATTCTGACTCAAAATGTCTCAAGCACTTGTTGGGATAAAAGGCCCTTGGGCCTACCCGTGTACACTGACCACCAATAATTTTTTATTCATATATATGAGATAGTGCAATAAGGCTATCATACATCATGCTTGAGAGCACCTATGTTGTGTGTGCTCTTCTCTCCCGCATCTTCCTCTTCTCCTTCTCCATTGCCATTGCATCCCCTTCAACTGGTATCAGAGCTTTGGATTAGAGCTTGATCGTGGAGCTTGGCCCAGCATTACTTCAGCCTGAATTGAAGACCTAGAGCTTGGAGCTTCAATGTCAGCCATGGCTTCTTCCCCCCGAGATAAGATTTCATCTTCCACCTCTCCCCGGCCCTCATAGGCTCTTTGTAGATGTTCCTTGGCTTCATTGGGCACCTTGTATGCCCCCTTATCCTCAGGATAACTAGCAGGCCCCACTATAGCAGCTCACGTTTTTTTTGCGCCTATTTCAAAATCTGACTCAAAAATCCAAATTTTTCTCATATCTCGGGCATCCGGAACCCGATTTAGGCAAGGTAAGAGTCTAACATGGGGTTTTGGTACACTTCGGACGCAATGGCGATGTCAGATCTGCCAAATTCTGACCACAAAATTTTTTGCAACAGATCTGAGTTGATTTATAGCAAGAAAATGTCATGCTCTTAGCTTATGTGATGCTCCCAAGGCTTAGTATTTGATGCCCAGATGATTTGGGGATATTTATCCAATGTTTTGAGATGCTTTGGGACTTGGTTTGAGCTTCCATAGCTTGATTTATGCAGGGATTTACTACTGTACATTATTTGGCCAACAAGGTTTTATCAGGGACGGCTTATGCATAATGCTCTTTATTGAATGGTGTCTTGTTGGATGTATTGATGCTTGGTCATCACGGTTTATGCCCGGATATGCTATTTGAGAGCTATTGAGCCTTGATTTGGATACGGACACTTCATTGTTGGTTGGGATTTATGCTACCTTGGTTGACAGGTTATTCTACCTCCAGTTTGGTTGTGCCTATGGTCTACGGGTACTCTCGACTACTCGGGATGATATGCTGATGTATTTGGATGATGCCACTTTAATGTTTAGGCTCCCGAATGCTTCTTGAGCAAAGAGTAGAGCTCAATTCTTGGTTCACTGTCATTTTCTTTGCAGCTCGCATTTCACTTGACAAGGTTTATGCCCCGTGCTACCCATTATGGGACTGATGTCTGATGTGGATGCTTTTGGGTTCGGCTGCAGTATGGTAGATTTTTGGGCTTGAATCATCTTACATTTGAGAATTTTGTGGAGCAGTTTGTATTTGGTCGGCTTATCACTTATGCAGCGAAGATGCTATTTGGCCCTTAATGCCTTAATTATGGATCTTGGATTTACTTGGATGCAGATACATGTTTGAGCAGTGCTTGCTCCATTGTCTTGGCAGTTGGTTATTGAGCTTTCATTGCTCATTGATGCTTGGTTCTTTGCGGGTTACTCCTTGATCAGTGGAATTCTTCACAATGCTTGGATTTAGCAGTTATGGCTTTGTTACTTCTGTGTTGCCTAGCTTCTATGCTAGTTGGGTTGCTTTTGCCCATATAGGTCAGAGAGTAGTTGCTCTTGATGCTTACCTGGCTATGCACTTTGTCTACTGTCATGTACTTTACGGAGCCACTTATTTGGATGTTGTTATACAGATACTTGGGCTTTTCCTTGAGCTTGACTCTTGCAAGATTTTTTGCCTCTTGCCGGTCTTGTCTTGACTTGGCTTTTCCCAGATGGCATAATGTTTTGCAGAGCTATGCTTATGCGTATGGTTATGAGCTGATTTTATGGCTGAAATCTGTATGCTCTTATAATAGATGCCTTTTGCTTTATGCTACTGTGGTTGGCTATGCCATGCCGTTGGTTACGACTCTTCTTCATGTGGGAGCTTTTGCATCCTTGGTTGATGCCTTTATGTCCTCCCGTCCATTGAGGTTTCATGAGTCTTTGTAGTATGCTTCTACCACTGATGTACTTGTAGATGATTGTCTTTATGAGCAAGTTTCCTTTGTTGGGACAGCCCTTGACTCCTTGAGCTTTGTGGATGCTATGGATAGCCCTATTCATGATGACTTGGATTCCTATTGTCTTCTACAAGTTCTTCAGTTACAGATGTTTATACTTCCATTGTGGAAAACTTGGGTATGCTAGAAGAAAATGTTTTAGACGGATTACAGAGCAACAGAGACAAAGACGGACTCGACATGAGCAGAGAGTCAGCGATGCAGCATGTGTTACCACTTTTTCTAGTGGTGAGGTACATGTAGTTACTCATGATGATGTAGTTAAGTATACCCTCCCTATCATCTAGTTTCCCTACAACTTACTTACTTAATGATCAGGCCTATGTATTTGATTGGTTGTTGGATTCTTCAACCTCTTGTCATGTTACCCCTCATAGAGCATGGTTCTTTTCTTACAGGGAGGTTGACGAATGTATTGATTTGGGCCTTGAGTAGTCTTATGCTATTATTGGTACAGGGAATGTACACCTAGCTTTGCCTAATGGGACTTCTCTTATGCTTAGGGATGTTTTACATATTCCCATGCTCAGTAAGAGCTTGATTTTTGGCAATCAGTTGCATAATGCAGAATATACTGTTTCACTTCAGGATAGGTCATGGAAGATCTATCATGGTTGCTTGGTTTTGGCCAAAGGTTCTAGAGATGGTTCTCATTACCTAGTGCATGTCTCTCATGTGGGAGATTCTATGGTTGCAGTTATCCGGATACCACATGCATTGTTATGGCATTATCGCCTACACCATATGCACCAGAGAGAGATGGAGCTATTATCTTGTATGGGCTCCTTGTTGCCTCTTATGTCACATGTAGATCTTGATGCTTGCCCTGATTGTACTCTTGGTCCTTGCAAAGGCCCCTTGGCTTATGGCGATCGTGTGAGGTATGCTCCTCTAGATCTTGTCTGTGTTGCAGTATATGGACCTATGCCTTCCCAGTCACTTGGTGGAGCGTCATATTTTGTGACCTTTGTGGATTATGCTACCCATCGTGTTTGGGCTTTTCCCTTGTTACGGATTGAGAATGCCACAGTTATGCTTGATAGGTTTATGGATTCTGCTCGTTGCAAGCCTAGGTGCTTGCAGATGGATTATGAGAGTCATGCTATCTCTCCTAGCTTTCAATCCTATTGTCAGCAGTTTGGTATTGATTTCTTATGCCCACCGTATTATGGGATTGCTCATGGTATGTGCCTAACTTTACAAGCAAAGGTTGCTTCTATGCTTACCAAGCTGGGCTATCTTGTGGCTTTTGGGCTGAGGCCCTTATGACGGCAGTCTACTTGCTTAATAGGACGCCGTGTCTAACTTTGGATAGTATTACACCACACGAGGCATGGAGTGGCATGAGACCCTCCTATGATTGCTTAAGGATGTTTGATTGCCAGGCATTTGTATGCATGCCGGCTATGCCTATGTCACGCAGATGTATCCTCCTTGGTTATGGAGATGGTAACTTTCAGGCTTACAGGTTATGGGATTTGGTTGCCCAGCAGGTTATACGCAGCCGTCATGCTGTCTTTTATGAGACACAAACATCTCTCAAGCCTCTTGATGTGTGTTTAGTGCGCTTTATGGTTGATGCTACAGCCGTATGTCAATCTTCCACTTCGCTGAGGCTGCTTACTATCTTGAGATCCCGTTTGACATGTGTCCGGGATGTTGGCCCTTCTTCTATGGTCGACTTTGGAGAGTCTATGTGCTCTCAGCTGTCTTTTATGCGCCACGCAGATGCTATGTGCTATTCTGATGCTTATGCATTACAACCTTGCACTCATAAGTTGTGCTTGCTTCATGAGAAGCATTCTTGGATTGCTCCACGGTATGGAGCTGCGGGATTGCTTATCTCTTGGACATCATGGACTCGAGGATACTAGACTCTTCTTTCACAAAGGTTCCTGCTTATTGCACAGCTCGCTTTCTGATTGGGCGTTGGGTGAGATGTTATGATTCCTCACCTTGTCTCTTTTTTTTTCCTTTGTTTTTTTTTCACTCCTTGGCCCATTGGCCTTTCAGTGGGAGGTTGTTGGGGTAAAAGGTTCTCGGGCCTACCCGTGTATACTGACCGTCCATATTCTTTATTCATATATATGAGATAGTGCAATAAGGCTATCATACATCATGCTTGACAGCACCTACATTGTATGTGCTCTTCTCTCCTGCATCTTTCTCTTCTCCTTCTCCACTGCCATTGCATCCCCTTTAGCACCTTCTTCTAGGGATTCTATAACATCCTATCAAGCTTTTCCATCATTGGAGGCTCAAAGAAGGCATTATGGTCTCAAGGAGGTAGACACAGCTTCATTTTTATCAACTTCTTCTCGTTTTGGTCATCTTGCATATAAAGAGTTTGAGGAGTACTTGCACATCATGTACAATCAGGTTTACACCCCTCCAATGAGTACTACTACTCCGTTTAGACCAATTGGTGAGACTGGCCATCTCTCTAATCTTGGAGGAACCACAATATTCGGCATGTTTGACGATCCATCTCCTTCATATCAGCCAAGCTTATATCAAGTTCGTATAGCCTTTTGAGTCGTATGAGCCAAAACCCTCTCTTGTTTCTCCTTTTGGTATGCAAGATCCAAATAATTTTCAGTATGTTAACTTTAATAGAGGAGACTCTCCAAGCAAATACCCTTCATCAAGTATATCTCTACCATTTGTTTCATTTTAGTAAGTAAACCACACTTCTCAACTCCCTCCCATCCCACCACTATCTTCTCCCCATTCTGATCTACTCACATCTTCATTCCAAAATCCTGGATTACACTCCACTTCCGCTCAAAGCATAGTAGGGGTTGGTGTTGCAAATCAGAGTTGGAAGCCCAAGAGTGTGCACAAGAGGGAGAGAGAGAGCTCAAGTATAAGAAGAAGATCTTGTTTAGTAAGTTGCTCACGGTACAACTAGTACACTCTCCTCAACTATGAGGGTGTACTTTAGGGAGTTTATATAGACTCTGGAGAAGTTAGGGTTAGGGTTTCCCCTTGCTCCCCTGTCCTCTAGTCCATTTACACCTAGCTATCCTTATCCTCTCCAGTATAAGGAGAGTTCACATGCTTACTTCTCAACAGTTGGATCTTCCATCTCAGCTTCTAGCACTTTCTCACCCCTCCCCATTGGTTGTATCTTCTATACATCACATGATTTCATCATCTTTATACTAGGCGCTTGGAAAAGTGAACAATTTTCCCATGACGGACATTGGCCAAGTGGCACCTGCTGCATGAGCATTTTTCAGCATATAGCATACTATGCATCCCATTGTACAGAGCACCACTGGACGGATCCTTGGTCAGGTCGTAGGACACTCCCCCTCCAGGGCTCAACTTCAGGATAGGCTTCACTCCACGCTGCGCATTGGCACGGTGCAGATCGTGGAGGCAATTCTCATGGGGCAAGGGATCTTCATGGTACGACTCACCTCAGCTAACGCAGCCCAAGAGTTAGTGGCCAGTTCACCCTATGCCTCCACAAAGGGGGTCATTTACATGGTCCCTTGGTGCAGTGGTTTTACAGTGGAGACATTTGCCCTCCACAACAGTTTCCTTAGACACCCAGTCACCCTACTCTTCCCTGGACTGGCAATAGAGTATCATTGGCTTGTGGAAGACTTTGGACAGCTCTTCGGCACTGTCCTTCCCGCCTCTTTTGCAGATGCAGTGATAGCCGCAGGAGTCCCGAAGGTACAGGTGGCAGTGAAAGAGACAAAGAACATACCACAATTTTTAGAGATTAAGGCAACCGCACACTTCTTCAGGCAATAGGTTATTGTGACGGGGCAGTCCAAGTGCCTACGTTGCCATGATTTTGGGCATTTGGCACTAGAGTTTACGCGCTTTGGAGCCAAGGCAACTTCGCCGACAGGCCCATAGGTGGACACAGACGGCTTCATATGGATCTAGAGACTGCAAAGAGGGAGATGGCGGGGGGGCCACAGCCAACCCATCAGACACAGCCACGGCAGCAGGGAGCAAGAGGGCGAGCGTCGTCCCCCCAACAGAAAATCACACAACCCTCTCCTCTTGGCCCCACCTGGCAAGATCACAAGCCTACACATCCACCCCCCACAAAGGCATCATAGGCGACCTCACCCGAGGGCCCACATCCCCTATCCCCTCACCCCCCCCCCCCCTTCCCGACCCTAGTCCACAGCCCCCACCCTCCAGAGCTACTGGCCCTCCCCCACACCTACCATGTGTCTCTGACCATCCCACCATCCCTCGATCCTCCCCCTCTCCACCACCACCCCCGCCGACCAGTATCCCTGATCCCCACCCAGCACAGGCGACCCCCCCCCCTCCCCACAAGAGGTGAGGACCCCCATACACCGACACCCTCCACCCACCCATAGTCTAGCCCCCCCCCCCCCCCTCCCTCCCCACACAGCCACCAGCTCTTCGGTCCATCTAAACAGTAGGCTGAAACAGTGTCTGAGAGTGTCAGGGCCTGGAATGCTGAAAACGCAAGCTGGCTGACCCTGGAGATGATGGACAGCAGGCTGAACAGCAGTCTGGAACAATTTGGAGCAGTCGCCAGGAGCTGAGAGCTAATGCCTACAGCAATGGACAGGCTGAAGATGATGTGGTTGCAGTCGATGATGGCTGGACAGCAGATGGAGGCGGGCTACGGGCTGGAAATTGGGCACCAACAACAGCAAAGGGTGTGTGGGCTGGTGTAACCTGCAAAACAAAGATGGTAGCTGAATGGGGCCAGCCTATCTATTTATACATGTGGAAGGGCGCCCCAAAAACTAGGTTTTCCACTAAACTTTCTTGAACCACTCCCCGTTTTAGGGTTTCCACTGAACTCTCTCGAACCGCTCCCTGTTTTAGGGTTTTACTCTAAAAGAGCATTTTTAGTGTGTTTTGGGGCTATTTAAGAGGTTAATCAGCAATAAGTAATGCATATTTTAGCTCAACATGCCCCACATGGGACTTTCTTCACCGTACAAGAGGGGGGGTGTCCAGCCCTTGACAAAGGGCAGCAGGATGAGGAGATAGTTGTCCTTTCATGGAGGAGGATTCGGGTGGTTGGCCTTCAGGGAAAGACATGGCAGCTAGACCCTTATGTCTTCTGGGAGGAGCTCAGGGAGTGGCGCCTCTGGATCTAGAGGGCAGGCCACTTAATGAGCTAGAGTGGGATCCGGAAGAGTAGCTATGGTCGGCCACTGCGGTCACCAGGAAGCTACCAAGGTTCCTGGAGTACACAACCAAGATTGGCAGACACGTACTCATGCAGGAGGACATGGATTGGGCGTCGTCACGTAGCAGGCACTGGGCGGTTGGCTAGCCCAGATGCAGAAGGAGGAAGGTTGTAAGCGCTGCACACAGCAGCCATTGGAAACTCCAAAGCACTGCCTCTGATCGTGTGAGGCGGCCATGGCTTCTTGCCCCAATCCCCCCTAGACCACCCTGAAAGGCTTGTACATTTGATATATGTGTGACTCTGCATCAGCTCTAGCTAGTCTGTTGAGCAAGAACACTTCCTTGTATTCAAGTTTTTACTGAAGTAATATAATTAGCCACACTTTATTTGCAAAAAAAAAGAGTATAAAAGAGTGTTTTTATCTCACAATGGAATTTGTTGCAGGGTTACTTTAAGCCCTTGACATGGCTGAGTCCAAGGCTATTTCTTGCCTTCCAGTATGGGAGGGTACTCAGGTCCCACATTTGGCTTGTGCAAACTACAATAACTTTGAGTGAGTTGGTTAAGAACACATCTGACTTATCACATATGTTGTTAGAGCAGAAAATAATTCTGGCACAAACCTCATGGCTTTGAAAGATTATTCGAAAAAGTCCATGACAGATGTGAAGGCTTATTCATATCACTATATTAAAGTCATACACAAATTATCTTGCACAACTTTCTTAAGGAACTAAGCATTGTAAAGCATCTGCTTTCTCATGCTGCACAAGATGAGCATGCTAAGGAATGGACAATGATGCGCTTAAAATTTTCAAACATTATGCTTGCAATCTAAAAGTCATACCGACCAGTCAGCCAGCAAACATAAGCTAAAAAGAAGCCATCCATTTATCTGGAAACCAAGAATCTTGAGGTTGTCACAGGCACCACATTTTCAGCATGCTAAATCCCACATACTTCTACTCATGCTCTTGTAATTAGCAATGTAGCCAGGGGTTTCAAATACGGGACATTTCATATTTCATATGTAAAAAACAGTTTCCTAATATGCAAACAGTGCAGATCAAATTTTGTCCAAAATAGAGAAGTTTACATGCAATAACTTGGAAAGTATCAATAAATGAGAAAAACTAGCCTTTTTGTGATTTTTTAACACTTCATGAGCTTCCCCCGCCCCCCCTGCCCCCCCCCCCCCCCCCCCTTAAAGTCAAGTTTGTCTTCCTTCTCGTACAATATATGCTCTTCCTCTCTTCTTGCTCAAGTGACTATTTATATTGCAAGGTTTCAAGAGACCAGATTGCTATTTTTGAGATCTGAACAAAACTGTGCTACAATGACCTGTGGGAATGCCCAATGCCAAGCAACTCTATCTCACAATGCTACACCCATCTAGTTGCACATAACTTTGAAAAAAACCAAGCAGAAACAAGTTTTGAAAATAAAAAAGGTGTTGACCTTGGAGAGAATTGATGGGACGTATATACGCATACAAATATGCTCCATAGTTTTAGCTAAGAAGAATGAGATTATGAGAGAAGCGAGAAGTGGCTTACTGCAAAACCCAATAGTACAAGAAGATGAGCTTCAAGCAAGATGGTGATGATAAAGGGCCATGTGCAAAAATTGAAGGATGTAAGGACTCAAGGGTTGAGAACCAAATGTAGAATATAGGCCTATCAGTTTTGGGGGCATGAACTGGTGGTTTTGTCCAACTATACAAGCACACAAGGTTGCCTCAATGCACGAAGTTCTTCTATTTTTTGTTTATATCAATCCATAATATTCCTTTGGCTTCATGCACATTTTGAGATTTTAAGTCTCTTGTACTAACCATCATCACAGAAAACAGCAAGCAGCAGAAAGATACCTACCCCGGCTGAAGGGGAAGGCCAACAATGAAGAGCAGCACCTGCATGCACAGCATCAATAGTTCCTGTTGCAAAAGGAAGCCTTGCCACATCTGCCCTCACCAATGCAAGGTTCCTGTACAGGAGAATCAATTGAACAGCAGCCATTTCATGAGTCCTGTATGGACAAAATTTAACAAATAAATAGAATTTGTTTGGGGTAATAAACATCACGAGAGGGAAAATTTATGGGATGCGCACAAATCAGCAGGCAGAAGACTAAGCATCAAGCATCAATATTTTCATGCAGAATTGATAAAAGCAGGAAAAAGGCATTCCTGGTTCTACTCTCCAAAGTAAACTTATTGTAGACATAGGACACAAATCACAGCCTTTAAAATATTCAATACTTTATAATTGCTGTGTGAGCCAGGGAAATAAGTAGTAAATCTACTGGCCCTTTATCACAAACATTTTATATTGCGCCATAATTATTTTACCCATTACCTACAAAAGAGGAATCTTAACGGTCATAAAGATTGTCTCCAGAGATTCTGCATGCTGTGGTAGTCTCTAAACTGTGTCCTGTACCTGGACAGTGTGCGCAAGTGAAAGTTTACCTACCAAGATCCCCATGTCACTACCTCCTCCTTTTACTCCCAATTCTCACATGGGCTTTTCTCTTGCACTATCATCCCCTGGTTTCTTCTTTTCTCGTCCCTCTACCTTCAAAGCAGTCATGGAAGACAAATAAACCATATTCAATCACAGTTTTTAAGCACAATGCTTTCACTTCAAGATGTGGGATTGAATCATTCTATGGGGATCACCAAGTATTCTGTAGCACAAAACTTGTTGCTGCAGAACATCAAGCTCCAGTATTATCCCCCTAGTGCTACTCCAAATACTGTAACCTCCACCTTGTTCCCTGTCAATCTACAAGCTTTTCCTTGAACATATAGGCTGGCACAGACTGCAACTAGAAAATGCACATTGTAAAATTATTTGTGCCTTTTACTTCTTTGAAAAGATCTAAAAGGTTCATGTGCCCCTATTATCAATCTCCTAGAACTTATGCTACCAATCACACAGCACACAATCGACACAAGTTGGAAACAGCCAGTGCAGAAACAAGAGAAAGAAACAAATATGTATTAATGCCTGTAAAAGGCCAAGGTGACCTATGACATCTGAAAAAATAATACAAGCGAGGTGTGATCTTGTCAATAGAGTATAAAACTATCAAGCCAGGTCACATTTAAAACATATTGTGAGACAGTGCAGACCATAATATCTAAAAAGGGCTATGAAAAATCAGGATAAAGCTGTATAGCTGAAGTGAGTGATATGCAACAGAGATGCAATGGTCAGCAATGGCGATGGCAGACAAAGAGAAAAACATGGGCAACAATAGAGAGTAGAGAGTGAGAGAGATGCACGATGTGTGGGTACAATAGAGTATACCTCTTTAAGGTTTTTGAGATAGATATATAAAGGTACAAGTGTTAAGGGTGCATTCACACCCATGCACATATAAAAGGCACGGTAGCCCTTTATTCCCAACAACCTCCCACCTAAAGGCAGCATGCTAAGTCTAAGTATGTACAAAGCTGAAATACATATACTATCCAACTCCCATCGTTTGTCGGCGATGGGCAAACCGCTTTGCTAGAAGACCCTTCATGAGAAGATCCGTAGGGTTATCATTTGTATGTACCTTGACAAGCTCAATGATTTTGATGTCAAGTACATCCCTCATGAAGTGATTTATTCAATTATATGTGCCTTTTCTTTGCATGAAAGATGGGGTTTTGTGCTAGCATGATAGCACTTTGACTATCACAATGGAGGACAAGGATCTTGGTAATGCCAAGCTCTCCCACCAAATGTGAAAGCCATAAAGTCTCCTTGCATGCCTCAATGGCAGCCACATACTCTACCTCTGTAGTAGACAATCCAACACACTTCTGTAGCCTAGAGATCTAGGAAACTGCTCCCCCTGTGAAAGTGAATACATGCCTTGAAGTAGGCTTTCTGCAGTCAGCATGACTAGCATAGTTTGCATCCATAAAGCCAACAACAGATACCTTCTACTTTCCAAAGTAGATGCACAAATCCTTTGTGCCCTTAAGATATCTCATGATACCTTTTACTGCTTCCCAATGCTTTGTGCCAAGATGTGCCATGTACTTGCTAACCACTCCTACTGCAAATGCTATACTAGGATGTGTAGCAACCATAGCATACATTAAGCTACCCACAATTGAAGCATACGGAATCTTAGCCATTTCAGCCTTGCCACCATTAGATGTAGGGTTGCCCTTTGCACTAAGTTTCATATATGGAGGCAATGGTACGCCAATTTGTTTCTCCCCTTGCATATTGAAACATTGCAAAATCTTGAATATAACTCATGTTGTGACACATAAAAAGACGTTTCGATCTGTCCCTAAGTATATACAAGCCAAGAATATGATTTACCTCACCAAGATCCTTCATGTCAAAACTGCTATGTAGGTTCTGCTTCAATATGTCCAAAGCATGAACATCCCTACCAACAATCAACATATCATCCACATACAAAACAAATATAATAAGACTACCATCTGGTGCCTTCTTGGTATACTTGACTCCTTTTGAATCCTTGAGATTGCATAAATGTATCAAACTTATGATACCATTCACATGGTGCCTGTTTTAGCCCATACAAACTTTTGTTTAGTTAATATACCATCTTTTCCTTCCCCTTTCTAGTTGTTGCATATATATGTCCTCATGCAAATCACCATGTAAGAAAGCAGTCTTTATATCCATCTATGTGAGATCCATATCCTCACATGCAACCAAGCTCAACATGGTCTGCAAAGTAGTCATCTTGATAACATGAGAGAAGATCTCATCAAAATCAATCCCATGTTCTTGCTTGTACCCCTTAGCAACAAGCCATGCTTTGTACTTTGGCAAGGAACTAGAAGTGACCTTCATCTTGTAAACCCATTTGCATGGTAGGACTTTATGCCCCTTTGGTAAATGCACCAAATCCCAAGTACCATTCTTCTTTAGAGATTCCATCTCTGACAACATAGCTTTATGTCATTTCTTGCTATCCTCTCTAACCATTGCTTCCTTGAAGCATGATGGTTCACCACAGTCTGTCAACATGGCATAATCAGCAACATAATTAACACCATAAACCAACCTATCTGCCTATTTTGTATTTCTAGTCGATCTACGGAGCCAATGATCAGTGTTTGCTAGCTGTTCAATCTACAAATCTGCATTAACAGCTTGCTGTTCAAATAGTTCAGCATGCTGTCCTGCCTGTTCTAGCTGTTCTAATGGTACATTTTCTTGCTGAAATTGTGGTATATCATGGGCAACTTCTTGCTGATCAATTTCAGCATCATTCCTTGCATTTATGGTGTCATTTACAACAGGTATATGCAGCTGTACAAGGGCACTCTTTACTGTCCTACAAGTATCTCTTCTTGGAACACAACCCTTTTGACTTCCTCAGTCTTTTCAAGCTATTTATGCATGCAATTGTCTTGGAAAATAACGTCGTTGCTACATACAATTTTCCTTTTCTCGAGATCCCATAATCTATACCCCATCTAACCCTTGTCACCATATCCTAGGAAAATGCATTTACAGGACTTGCTACGTTGTTCCTTGCATATGTGCACAAATGCCTCGCAGCCAAACACTCTCAAGTGTGCATATGAAGGTGGCTTTCTCGACCACACTTCTTGAGGGACCCTTGCCCCCCCAGACTTGTTTGTTGGCGACCGATTGATCAAGTGTATGGATGTTATAACAGCTTCTACCCAAAATCCATGGGGTAATGTAGTACGAGACAGCATGGTATGGACCACCTCTTGAATAGTCCTATTGATACGCTCTGCAATACTGTTTTGGCATGCATTATGAGGGGCAATGAGCTTCCTCTTTATCCTTTTGCTGTCACAAAAGGGCTGTAAAGCTTTTGACACATATTTTCCATCATTGTCAAAGTGAAGACACTTTAATGTCTTGCTGGTCGTATTTTGAGCAAGTGCCAGGAATTTTTTGAACTTATCTTATGCCTTGTCTTTACGATGGATTGGATAAACCCATACTTTGCATGTGGCATCATAAAAAAATGTGATAAAATATTTCTTTTCTCCTAGAGACAACCATCATATCTCATACATCTGAATGTACCAACTCTAAAAGGGTGAAGACTTTAATGAAATAGATTTTTTATGTGACGTTTGAGCAAGCTTATCAATTATACAATGGTCAAAACCAGCATACCTACGACAAATAAACAAAAAGAGAAAGCACTTTCATTCTAGTTTGACTCATGTCCAAGAATCCAAGCATGCGTATCATCACAGAATCTACACAATAGTTTTGACATGAAGAATCTTGGTGAGGCAAATCACATTCTTGGCATGCGTATACTCAAGGACAAATCGAAAGGTCTTTTTTATTTGTCATAGTAAGAGTATGTATCCAAGATTTTGTAGCATTTCAATTCGGAGGAGACAAAAGCAATTGGCGTACCATTGCCTCCATATGTGAAAATCAATGCAGAGGACATCTCTACATTTGATAATGAAAAGGTTGAAATGGCCAAGATTTCACAAATTTTGCAAAAGCCCCAAATTTTTCTAGGGTCCAATGTGCTCAATTTGCATAGAAATTATATAGCAAGTGCATTTTAGGAACAAATTTGACACAATTTTTGCAAATTTTGCAAAAGCCCTAAATTAGGCGCAGTCCAATGGGTCAAAATTTCAAGAAATTGTTATTTTCACTATCAAAATACTTCAATCTGTGCGTAGCAGCACGTGACAGCCCGGAAATTCGTCCAAAAAAATGAACCTTAGAAAAAAAAACATTATTTTTACTAGGAAAAAACATGAACCGCCAAACTGTTACATGTGACCTAGAAGCTGTCGCCTGACCTGCGCTGATTGAAAACAGTTGCCACTTGTTGTCGCCTGACTTGCACTAACTGAAAAATTACTGCCGCATGCCTAGAACAGGTCACGTCTGACATGCGGACTAACTGAAACAACTGCGTCGGACCTATGTGTGCTACCTTTGATCTGAAATGAAGGCGACCTATTGTTTTCTTCCCATTGGACGAGCTGACACAACTCGCTCCAAGAAGCGCATTCTCAATAATTGATGCTATGATACCAATTGCAAGTGAGCAATATGCAACAAAGATGCAATGGTCAACAATGGCAATAGCAAATAGAGAGAAAAACGTGAGTAGCAATAGAGAGTAGAAAATAGAGAGTAGAGAGTGAGAGAGATGCACGATATGTGGGTACAATAGAGTGTAGCTCTTTTAGGGTTTTGAGATAGATATATAAAGGTATAAGTGCTAAGGGTGTCTTCACATCCATGCACATATAAAAGGCATGGTGAGCGATACACAATGGAGACGCAATGGTCAACAATGGTAATGGAAAATAGAGAGAAAAACATAAGCAACAATAGAGCGTAGAGAGTGAGAGAGATGCACGATGTGTGGGTACAATAGAGTGTACCTCTTTCAGATTTTTGAGATAGATCTATAAAGGTACAAGTGCTAAGGGTGCGTTTACACCTCTACACATATAAAAGGAATGGTGGCCATTTATTCCCAATAGGATATTAACTGCCTTCCGCCTTTTGACTACAACCTTGATTGTACTACACTTTCTCTCAACCGATTAGAGCTGATATCTTGAGGGTTGAGATAGCAAGGACATGGATCCACCCACCACTCCCTCTAGGATCGAGGATGGAGTTCTAGAGTAGTCACTCCTTGTGCCTCTCTAATGATGGATTCACTATTCGGCCAGCATATATGGACACCCATCTCTTCCACAATATGCACGCTCCTATCGGACAGATTCGTACCTCCTCTCATAGGCTACAGATGGAGATAGGAAGATGCATAAATACTCTAGGAGAGGATAGGACTTGTCAGCTTTGTGGTTGAGAGCCTAAGATAGAGAAGCATTACATATGCAAATGTATAGTATACTATGAGATACGAGGAATGTACCATTGCCTCTTTTGTGATGGTTTTGGATCTCTTCCTCATGTCATGGAGTACGAGGACCAAAGATACCTAAGTCTCTTTCTCCTAGAGCTCAAGAGGAACAACACGGCACTAGTGCAAGGCAAGAGGCCAGCTCATCCAGAGGTACCCATACAAAGAGTAGTGACAAATTACTGGCCTTGCAGAGATAGATCCACCCTGCCACACACCTCCCATTCCACGGTGTGGAGTCACATTGGATAGAGCCATTTCACTTCATTGGGCACGACCCATTTACCAGCACTATGTCCAAGGAGACTGCACTACGATTAAATCAAAGCCATTATCACGACACACCGAGGACTCACCACCAGGCATATCAGTTGAGGAGTTAGGGACCACATCATAGCTGGAGACCATGTGTAGACCTTGAGAGTAGCTATATCCTACAATCTCCACCACATTTTTGTGTACATAGTTTTGTCAAATTTGGGTTTTCTTTTCTTTCTATTATGGAACAACACTAGATATGGTTCTACTGTAGCATAGTTCCATCATAAAGTTATTCTTAGCATTGTTTCATAGGCTACTTATTTTAATGTTATCTTCACCTTATTTGATGAGATGATATTAAACATGGATGTACTTGGGATTTTGTCTCATATGCCACATTGGCATTATGTAGACATTAATATATATTTCTTTCTTTCTTTCCATCCTCAATAGGTGTGAAGATGTATGAATTTAGTATATGGCACATTTGAGGCTGTGTGACAAAGGGGTGGCCATATAGACTAATGGTATGATAAAAGCGTCCTCAAATAAGCGTAGAAAGTTTGTTCATATAGCCTAAGAGAGAGAAATGTAATGATACATTAACATCTACAACAAGCCAAAATGACTAATGAGACCATAAATTCCAACCATCTGTGTGATGATGCAACTATTTAGAAGAATAGTAAAAGAAAATCAACTGAAGGCTAAGGCTATAAGTTATGATAAAATAAGAAACCCTAGCTAAGAGAAGAAAGATGCATTTATGTCTCTAAAAATCTAGAATGGCCTATCAAACAAAGAAATGAGTATATCTGACCATGTTGTCTCGACTTGAGAACAACAATGAAAATGAAAACAACTAACTATGACAATACTTACAATCCTAGGGACTACAAGTGTAGGCCACTATCATGTACAAAATGATCTTCGTAGTCCTCTAATTGGCTAGTAGGATCCTGTATCAATGAGTACAGTTCACTAAAAATGTTCTACTCTTCTTGAAGTAAGAATGTTTGTTATGGGGTGATCCAAGATGACAAGTCTACTAAGCAGAGAGGATGTCAAACATAATGATGGGGTGAGGGTGTCATGCTTTGCAAGGTGTGACTGCCTAATTTGTTGTGACCCCTCTCACTCGTGGGTGATGTGTCAGTGCTGCTATAGTGGTAGTCAAAGCTAGCTTTGAAGCTACTGCTGAAGAAATCTTAAGAACCATGGCTCGCTGGCTCTGCGTGTATCTTTGTCCTCTGCTCCTCAAAAGTTGCTCTCTGTGTAACACAGTACACAAGAGCTCCACTAAAAAATTTCTCGTGCATTTCTAATCCTCATACTCTATCACCCTACATAGAGGCCCAAACCCATATTGAAAAAGGCAATGAAATTTCCCTCTAATCTCAATAATAAACTCTGTGTGACACAGTACACAAGCTCCACTAAAAATTGTCCCATGCATTTCTAATCCTCATACTCCATCACCCTACATAGAGGCCCAAACCCATCTCGAAAAAGGCAATGAAATTTCCCTCTAATCTCAATAATAAAGCGTACATCTGAAAATAAAGTACTCCTTGGACTCAACCTCTTGATGCCATAGCTAGCAAATGCATGCATCCTTAGACAAGTGTGAATACCATCCTATCTTGATCCTCAATTGGTGTGATGACGTGCACATCTATCCAATACCACCACATATCCAATGGGGGAGGTGTACATCTGTGTATATTGGCTTAACAATCGATCCCTCTGCTGACACGTGCAAGAAATGATGGTGGTATTGTGTCATCTTGGCACTGAGGGCCTCTAGGGGGTGCACCCATGTATGATCCATATCAATCTTGATATTATCTAGCTTGATAACTCAATTCTGATCTGGATGAGTGAGATCTAAGTATGGGCAATCCAAACTATACAATAGTGGTGGCCAGCAATTCTGATCTGTATGAATGAGATCTAAGTATGGGCAATCCAAACTATGCAAAAGTGGTGGGATTGCATCCATCTATAATCCATGTGTCCTAAACCATGACTACATCTCTGCATACCAGCAATGTGGCTACACTCTTTGCTATCTGTCTGGATGAAGTCAATGCCAAGTGTGGATATCTATACATAGGAAGCTCCCATATCCTCTATAAGCAAGTCATCGACTAAACTAAGGCCTGCATAATCACAACTGTAGCTCCTAGTTCTACTCTAACAATCTCATGAGTTACCAATGGTTTCCTTTGCAAGTATCAATATAACAGCCAAGCTTGCACATGGATCCCCTAATCTATCCACATAATTTGAGAGCTCATCGTCAACATTAACACCAAATAGAGTAGGTAAACGCAAACACCGTCACTAGGTATCAAAATTTCAATCAAGCTTGTCTATGTGTAATAGCTCCTATAGCTATCTCATGTTGTGACTATCTCCATGTCTCATGACACTCATCATTATACCAACTATTTTGTGGGGCAGTACTTTGTCAAGGGGTGGAGGAAGGCATCGTATGAGGGAAAGCATGTTGTTGATGCATTCAAAACCTCTCCCAATCTTGTCGTGATCTCACCCAAGGGGCAATGTGAATCCATTGTAAACAATCCATCATATACTGCAATTCTATGTATATGAGTTGTCTCCTATAGAAATTGGTATCTAAGGTGTCTTGAAACTCAAAGTAACAAGTGAGTACTTGCGGCAACCACTTGCCACTATGAAACTCAAATATGCATGACCTATTGCTAAACCAATAGGTCTGCCAACAGGGTAAAGTCAATGATACCATGCAATAAAGAGGGTGACCTCCTCACATAGTCTACTTTACTCTATTTACCCTTGGGGTTCCAATATGTGAACCCTCTTGAACCTAACCATTGTCATATGCCATCAAAGGTGACCATTATATGTGCACTTCTTAGTGCAATGAAATGTCTACCTTACTATATTATCTCCCTAGTGTGACATTATGATCTTGACATGTTTCCCTTCGTCTAGGATCACCTCTCGATACGTGCGGTCACATGTGTCATATAGCATTGTCTCAATGGCACCTGTGCACGCATTAAAAATCCCCAACTAGAAATATGTCACCCATACTAGCAAACTGTGAAATATCCTCATATAGTAAGATCTAAGGGGACCCATTTGCTACATTTCTCGATGGTGCATATGTAGAGCTAGCTAATGAAAAATAGCAAACTACTATGTACAATTCTCCAAGTCCAAGTCTACATACTTGAATCCATGAGTATTATGCCTCAATCTCTCTATATACTATATGTACTCAATCATGGAGCTCATCCCAAAACAACATTGCAACACCTCCAAATCCTTTGGTTCCCCTGGGCCCTAGTTCTATATGGTTGAGAGCAAAAAACTAGTTCCCACCTGTATCCTTGTACTTCAATATAGAATGCAATATCTCCATTCTCAAAAGTATCCTCCAAATAAGTTGCATTGGTATGGAGAGCCCCATTACAGTTCTACAATCTAAGTCTATATGTCCCACAAGCCGTGCACGATCATTTAGTGGACCATAGTTGGTGAAAATCCACCATCCATCATGATACACTACAAATTTCCCTCTTTGCAAACTTAGAGTAAGGCGTTCATCCAAGTATATCTTCTCCCCTTTCAAGGATCCCCTCTCTGACAAGAAATCCTTCTTTTGTTCCATATCCTCAAACTTAAGAATTAAGACCATTACACCAACAGCCATGGCTATTAAGACCATTTTTGCCTCAAGTATTTTTGCATCTTCTTGTGGGATGCCTTTCTCGAGCCACCCCTGACGTGCACACTCGCAAAGCATATGCACTATGGTTTGTCTCCTCAAGAGTGACATTCATGATCTCCACTTTGTGGACGGATGTCATTTTTGCCATTGTGGTTTTCTTGACTTGTGCTTGCGTTTGTTTTGTCCATTTTATCCCATGAGTTAATTCATTTTTCCATGTGTACACGAATCTCTTTTCATACATCCTGTATCTTGGGGGCAATCGCCCCCTCCTCTTGGACATACAATTCCATATGCTTTTTACGTTCTTTCAAACCCTTTTGGAGTTCTACCATTATACGAGGACGTCTCTGTTTACCATTTCTAATAGACTTTTGCATTCCACGAGTTTTTCTCTCAAACTATCACTAGGACCCACCTACAAAGGGATATTACACTAGGGACATGCACACATGAGCAGGACGGAATGTCTTGCGCGCCGTCCTGTGCGAAAAAAGAAGAGAGATTATTTAGCCAAACTAGAGTCAGAGATGTATCAGCTCTTTCTAAGCAAGGATAGTAAGAGGGCATGGAGGAAATTTCACGGGAAACAACCCCCAATCCAGTTGACATCACCTATGGTTTGGCATGAACATGCTAAGGAGCTATACGATGTTCCATCACAAGAGCAAATACCCTATCCATCAAACTCTAGGTCAACGCAGTGTGGTTTCTTTATCGAAAAGATGGTGAGATATGCCATTTGGAGGTTGAAGAATGGGAGAGCACATGATCAAGATGGCCTTGTGGCAGAGCATTTTGCACATGCATGTTATGCACTAGCCCCTATCTTGGCGAATCTCTTCAATAGAGCCGTATGTGAGGGGTTTCCAGTAAGTTGGTGGACCAAACAATAGTGCCCATTTTTAAGAGCGGAGATCCATTGGTCGCTAACAACTACCGCACTATATGCACTATTATGATTGGCCATATGCTAGCAAAGATATACGCCTCTATTCTGGAGTATGAGTTGAGTTGGTGGGCTGAAACAAAGAGAATACGGTCGACAGGACAAGTCGGTTTCCGCTAGGGATACAATATGCTAGACCATATATTCACGCTAAGGGCCTTGACTGAGGAGGGACGATCACGGAGGCAAAGAATCTACTGTTGTCTTGTGGACCTCTGCAAAGCCTTTGATACTGTGCCACGTGCAACGCTCATGCAAAGGTTGCGAGTCATTGGGGTCCCAAAGGATATGCAGTGGTGTATTTATGCATTGTATGAAACGGTGACAGGGTGAGTGCAAGTGCCTCAAGGCACAACAGACTCAATCTCTAGTACGGTGGGCATAAAGCAAGGCTGTCCCCTCTCTCCTTTGTTGTTTGGACTATACATTGACAAGATCTCCGATTATATGCATAGATGGGGTGGTACAGGAGCCAGCTTGGCTAGGGTATTGATACCAATTTTTTTATATGCTGATGATATGGTGCTTATCTCCAATTCACCAGAGGGACTACAACGGCATCTGGATGCATTGCATGTGTTCTGTGAAGAGAAAGGTCTCAAGGTTAATCTCGGAAAGACTAAATTCATGGTCTTTAACTCCTCAACAGCTTGGGTGACACGGTTAGAGCATTACTTTATGTGTGATGGCCAGCCTGTGGAAATGGTGAGACAATATGTATACCTCGGGGTCACTTTCAAGGAACCACAGTTTTCATGGAAGGAGACTTGAGAGGCTAGGCTTGCACGAGCATATGCAGCTTTGGGTACTCTAGAGTGGCAATGTGCACACATACAGTATCAAGAGCCTCGTACCAAATTGTGCCTTTTTGACACTTTAGTTAAGCCCACACTGCTCTATGGCGCAGCCATTTGGGGCCCAAGCCTTTATCATACTATATGGATGCCACTTATGGACTGTGATGGATTGGAAGCACAACATTATGATGGCTGGGGACACATGGAAAGACCGTTAGTCATGATGATAGCATGCATGATAAGGGCAAAAGCCTCAGTACCACAGGAGATCATCCGGGCAGAATTAGGCGCTGCACCCATGGTAGTTGAGGCATTATTCCAAGCAATTACTTTCCTTCAAAGGATATGGCAGCTCCCTAAAGACCGATATCCTAGACTAGCGCTGGTGACTTCAAGACAGCTTGCACCAGAGGGAGATAGACAGTGTTGGCATGCACACATGAGCACGTGGCTAAATTTGCATGGCATGAGTACAAATAGACTACCACCATTTGATTCCAGCCTCGACTGCCCTACTTTGAGCCTTAGTCGTGCAAAGCTGAATAGTGTGATCAAGGCAGATATCACTAAAGTGGAGATAGAAAGGACTTGCTCCAAGCCCCCTTTCCCATTACGCACAAAAACGGCACAATACCAAAGTCACTTTTTCTTGCAGCTTTCCCATGAGGGTTTCATAGTGAGGCCTAGATACATGGATGCTCAACTGTCCCACGAACTCCGAGTTGCTATTGGTCAGATCTACACCTCATCGCATCAGCTGATGATTGAGACAAGTCGATGGAGCCATATTGCAGCCGATGAGAGGATGTGCCAGCTTTGTGGATGGGAGCCAAAGATGGAGGAGCACTACATTTGTAGATGTACTGTATACTATGATATCCGAGGCCGCTATCATTGCCTCTTTAAGGAGGGCTTTGGACCACTGAGACGGGTGATGGGCTATGAGGACCAAAGATGTCTGGGCCTTTTCTTGCTGGAGCTCCAATGACGTAGAGCATTATTGTTACAGGATAGGAGGCGACCCGTGCATCATCCACCCCTCTAAAGAGCAATTACAAACTACTTCAACGTAGATGAACCCCCAGCCACGACCACTCGAGACACTACATCTCCTTTTGATAGGCGTTGCCAAGATACATCAGGAGGCATCACAGTTGACAGAACTACAACGCTATGCAGAGCACGATGCCCTAGAGTACCTACACGGCAACATAGGGGTGCCCATATGCGCCACATTCGCATCACGATTGCTCAATACACAGGCAGATTGGCAAGATGACTCTGTCGGAGGTAGCTTGCAGAGTCTTGGTGGATTCCATAGACTGAGGGAGAGATACCCTACACTCTTGATCTTTTTAAACTTCGGTTTTTTTCCAACTTTTTCAGTTTTTTCAGTTTCCATACATCTCATTCCAATATACCATGTAAACTTACACATAAATTTTATCTCTTCTTATCTGATGAGAGATGATGGTACCAGTTGTATTAGTTATGGTCTCATAGGCCACTCTAGCCTTTTAGAGACGTTAATAGATCTTTCTTTCTTTCCTTTTTTTCTCAACTCAATAATCCCTATTGTCTTTTGCTTTCCATAGTTATTCTCCGAACTCAATAATGACCACATTTCTTTCATGCACACCCTTCTCTATGTCCTCTTTTCACGATAAAATTATGGACACAACTGTCCCTCTATTTTTGCCTCATGTTTCGAGAGCATTTGTGCTATATCAACCTGTAGAGCCTCCTAGATTGTGCCTAGCACTTCATCTATAAATGTCTTCATTTTCTTTTGAATAATTTCTAGCTCATTATGCTCTCGTACACGCATCATGCAGAGATTGTAGGACATTGGAGTACCACAGGGTATACGATGGGGTGTCTATGCATTATATGAGGCAGTGACAGGTCATGTACGAGCACCTGGGGGGACTATCAGAGAGGATTCACAGTACCATAGGAGTGAAACAAGGATGTCCACTTTCACCCACATTGTTTGGTCTATACATAGATGAAGTGTCTAATTACATAGACTGAGGAGGAGCTGAAGCCAGCCTGGCAAGGGTGCTAATACCGATATTACTTTATGCAGATGATATTGTTCTCATTTCAGATTCACCGAAGGAATTGCAGTGCCATCTAGATGTTTTGCACATCTTCTGTAGAGATAAAGACCTCACAATGAACCTGGGGAAGACCAAAACCATGGTTTTCAATACTTCAGCAACATGGGTGACTAGATCTATGTACCAATTCACATTTGGGGAAGACATACTCGAGCATGTGAGGGAATATGTCTATTTGGGAGTCACCTTCTCTGGCCCACGTTTTTCGTTGAGAGGGGCATCAGAGGCACATCAAGCACGTGGATACGCAGCACTAGGGGCACTCCAGAGTCAATGTGCTCACATACAGTTCCAGAAGCCCCGCACCAAACTCTGGTTGTTTGACACCTTGATCACATCTACATTACTAGATGGAGCAGAGGTATGGGGTTGCAGCTTGTACCACAGGTGTCTTAGCCCACTCACTGATCAGATTGGAATAGAGAGGGATTATTATGATGGTTGGGATAGCGTGGAAAGGCCATTGATCATGATGATAGCACGCATGATTAGGAGTAAGCCCTCCATCCCACATCCCATTGTTAGAGCAGAGCTAGGGGCAACACCTATAGTTACGGAGGCACTCTTCAAGGCAGTGACCTTTTGGCACAAACTATGGGAACTTCCATGCCATAGATACTCTAGATTCGCACTAACCTCATCTAGACAACTAGCAGGTGGAGGCAAGAAGAACTGTTGGTTTTCATAGATGACTATTTGGATGAGCCTACATGCTTTGGAGTCTTTCACCTTTGGATTATAGCCTTGATTGCCCTACACTTTCTCTCAGCTGATCAGAGTTGAGAACCAGGTGATCAGAGCTGATATCTTGAGGATTGAGACAGCAAGGACATGGATCCGTCCACCACTCCCTCTAGGATCGAGGATGGAGTTCTACAAGAGTCATTTCTTGTGTCTCTCTGATGATGGTTTCACTATTCGGCCAGCATATATGGACACTCATCTCTCCCATAGCGTACGGGTTGCTATCGGATAGATTTGCACCTCCTCACATAGGCTTCAGATGGAGACTGGCAAATGGACAAATACCCTAGCAGAGGATAGGACTTGCTAGCTTTGTGGTCGAGAGTCTAAGACGGAGAAGCACTACATATGCAGATGCACAGTATACTATGACATACGAGGATGGTACCACTGCCTCTTCCGTTATGGATTTGGACCCCTTCGTCGCATCATGGAATACGAGGACTAGAGATGCCTAGGTCTTTTCCTCCTGGAGCTCAAGAGGCGCCGAACTGCACTACTGCGAGACAGGAAGCCAACTCACCCAAAGGGACACACACAGAGTAGTGACAGACTTCTTCTATAGAGCCGACCCTACTAATACTACCAACCTAGCAGAGACAGAGCCACCCCGCCATACATCTTACAAGCCACACTGTGGTGTCACATTGGATAGAGCCACTTCCCTTCGTCGAGCACGACGACCCCGTCTACCAGGACCACGTCCGAGGAGGCCACACCACAGTCGGATTAGAGCCATTATCACGAGACACCGCAGACTCACCACCAGGCATATCAATGAAGCAGCTAGGGACCGCATCATAGCTGAGATCATGTGCAGATCTTGAGATCAGCTATAGCCCATAGTCCCCACCACACTTTTGTACATGGTTCTATCAGATCTGGTTCTCCTTTCCTTTCCTTTTCTTTTCTATCGATGAAACAACACTACACATGGTTCAACCCTAGTATAGTCCCATCATATAGTTGTTTTCAGTATTGTTTCATAGGCCACCCACCTATTTGTAATGTTATCTTTACCTTACTGATGAGATGACATTAGACATGGATGTACTTTGGATTTTGTCTCATAGGCCACATCTCTCTCTCTCTCTCTCTCTCTCTCTCTCTCTCTCTCTCTCTCTCTCTCTCTCTCTCTCTCTCTCTCTCTCTCTCTCTCTCATGGTCTCATAGGTCATTTTGGCCTTTTGTAGACGTTAATATATCATTTCATTTCGAGAGGGGTCTCAGGAGATGACCCTACCATTCAAATTGAAAAAACACTTGCTCTTACTAAAACATTTTAATGAAAATATATTTTATTGATATTGTAAAACAACTGATTTTGTTGCTGATATTTGTAATTGTGGGGCAGGGGAGGGTGAGGGGGTGGGGGTGGGAGGAGGGGGAAGGGCAAGTTTGGGCTTTTTTGTTGTGGGGGTGTCAGAATATGCAACGATGCAAAGAGAGAGTAGGATTTGCAAGGAGAAACACAAAGCGTATATAGCAAACACTGAGAGAGAAGAGAGACTCAAAGACACAAAAGACAGGATGATGAAGCACTAAGTCATGCTATCTGAAGAAAAGTTAATACAACGGAGCCGAATCTCAGAAGATGACTGCACTATACTATTTGAATCAAGTGGCAGCAGCTATGGGGAATCTGCATAGTGAAGGGAGCGAAACACTGTCTTCTGGGTAGTGGGCTATCCAAGTAATCATTGGAAGGTGAAGGTGAATGACAGTGGCTATCGAGGAGTGAATCACACTCCTCTAATGCCGTTGGAGATGAGAAAGATGATCACTAGCTGTAGACGGAGCGAGGCATAGTCCTCAGACACCAGGAAGATGGCTTGGGAAAAAAGTGCAGATCCCAGAAGCCAAAACGCTGCAAACACAAACTCTAGGAGCCAGAAGAAGCTGACGCTTATGTGGGAGAAGGTCACCAGATGTCGAGGCAATGCTTGATGCTAGCAAATGCAAACTATAGAAGCTTGAATGTTGAGACCAGTGATGAGTGAGCTGACGCCAAGCAGGAGAGAGAAGATCCAAGCTGAAACGCACATGTAAATAGCATTGAAGATGACACTAGCAACCTATAGAAGTAACGCTAGGTGGAGAATCTCAACACGCAAGCAGTGTGATGGCTGCCAAGTGGGAGAGAATGTTGCTAGCAATCTAATGATGACACCAGCAGGGAAGGAGCCTCCAAACATAGCCTGAAGGGGGAAGGAAATAAGGCACTTGAAGGAGAAGAAAGAGGATGGCCATGAACTACATTGTCCTCTGGTATAGGCAGCAATGGTGTGGAGAGGGAAGATTGTCGCAGTGACAAAAGAAGACTAGTGGAGAATGACTCAAGAGGTGTGGAATGAATGGAGAGGTAGCCTATTTATAGGCCTCATCTGTCTAGGTGACACACCACTATGGGGGTGGCCATTGATAAAGTGCCTAGAATGAAGGCGCCATCTCTTTTTGGGGTTGTCAGTGCGAAACCCTGACTGAAGTGAAGAAACAAAAGAAGTGGTTTCTCAACACCCCCTCTCATGCCCAAATAGGGATGAAGAAAGAGGAACAAAGAGAGATATGACTAAGATATAGAGAATCCTAGAGATCTAAGATTTCCACCTAAAAAGTAGCCTATAGTAAGGAACAGTAGATAGGATGAATTGTAGAACCCGACTCCACCTTGGGAGAGAAGCCACTAGCTCCATAACCCCATGTTAGAAGGAATTTGAAGCCCTTGTCACCAAGTTGCAGTTGAACCTCCAAGGCTCTGATCTCGTTGGTACCTGAAGATCCTGAGTATCAAGAGGAGGAATGATTGCTCAAAGACAAACATCCCCAAAGAGTTAATGGTGGGTGAAGAACTTCATGATGAGTGGGGTTCCCTCTGGGAGCGTGAAGACGTAGGGGCTTGCTTTGAAGCCAAGAAGTAGGAGCCCCCTCTTAGGGAAAAGAGAGTGCATCCCCTTCTACAAGAGATATGGAATCTAAAAACTTATGGATTACGGACTCCAATTCTTTTGATGATTAAGTAAACGTCGCCGGTCATGCCAAAGAAGGTATATGGGGTGCCAAAGATGTCGAAGAACTCCCAAAGAGTGCCTCCGTAACTATAGCTCCAAGAGGAAGAGACCTAGGCATCTCTGGTCCTCCTACTCCATGACACGACGAAGGGGTCCAAATCCATCACGGAAGAGGCAGTGGTACCATCCTCGTATGTCATAGTATATTGTGCATCTGCATATGTAGTGCTCCTGTGTCTCACGCTCTCGACCACAAAGCTGGCAAGTCCTATCCTCTGCTAGGGTATTTGTCCATCTGCCTTTCTCCATCTGAAGCCTATGTGAGAGGTGCGAATCTGTCCGAGAGCAACCCATACGCCATGGGAAAGATAGGTGTCCATATATGCTGGCCAAATAGTGAAACCATCAAATCAGAGAGAGACAAGAAATGACTCTTGTAGAACTCCATCCTCGATCCTAGAGGAAGTGGTGGATGGATCCATGTCCTTGCTATCTCAATCCTCAAGATATTAGCTCTGATCACCTGATTCAACTCTAATCAATTGTGAGAAAGTGTAGGGCAGTCAAGGCTATAATCCAAAGGTGGAAGACAATCAATATCCAAACCATGTAGGCTCATCCAAATAGTCATCTGTGAAAACCAACAATTCTTCTCGCCTCCTGCTGCTAGCTATCTAGATGAGGTTAGTGCCAATCTAGAGTATCTATGGCGTGGAAGTTCCCATAGTCTGTGCCAAAAGGTCACTGCCCTGAAGAGTGCCTCCGTAACTATAGGTGCTGCCCCTAGCTCTGCTCTGACAAGGGGATGTGGGGTGGAGGGCTTACTCCTAATCATACGTGCTATCATCATTATCAATGGCCTTTCAATGCTATGCCAACCATCATAATAATCACTCTCTACTCCAATCTGATCAATGAGTGGGCTAAGACGCCTGTGGTACAAGCTGCAACCCCATACCTCTCCTCCATATAGTAATGCAGGTGTGACTAGGGTGTCAAACAACTAGATTTTGGTGTGGGGCTCCTAAAACTGTATGTGAGCACATTGAGTCTCGAGTGCCCCTAGTGCTGCGTATCCATGTGCTAGACGTGCCTCTGATGCCCCTCTCAACGAAAAACATGGGCCAGGGAAAGTGACTCCCAAATAGACATATTTCCTCACATGGTCCAGTATGTCTCCCCCAAATGTGAACTAGTACATAGATCTACTCACCCATGCTGCTGAAGTATTGAAAACCATGGTTTTGGTCTTTCCAAGGTTCACTATGAGGTCTTTATCTCTACAGAAGATGTGCAAAGCATCTAGATGGCACTGGAATCCCTCTGGTGAATCTGAAATGAGAACAATATCATCTGCATACAGTAATATCGATATCAACACTCCTGCTAGGCTGTCTCCAACTCCTCCTCGGTCTATGTAATCAGACACTTCATCTATGTATAGACCAAACAATGTGGGTGAAAGTGGACATCCTTGTTTCACTCCTATGGTATTGTCAATCCTCTCTGATAGCCCCCTAGGTGCTCGTACATGACCTGTCATTGCCTCATATAATGCATAGACACCCCATCATATACCCTCTGGTACTCCAATGTCCTACAATCTCTACATGATGCGTGTACGAGGCACTGTATCAAAAGCTTTGTGAAAGTCTACAAAGCAACAATAGATCCTCATCTCGAGTTCGACCCTCCTCAATAATGGCTCTAAGTGTGAGAATATGGTCCAGCATAGTATATCCTCATCTGAAACCTACCTGTCCTTGTGCTCTCTTGCCTTTCATTTCAGCCCACTCACTGAGTTCATGGTCCAATATAGATCCATATATCTTGGCCAGAATATGACCGATCATGATAGTCCTGTAGTTCATGGTCCAATATAGATCCATATATCTTGGCCAGAGTATGACCGATCATGATAGTCCTGTAGTTGCTAGGAATCAAGGGATCACCACTTTTAAATAGCGGAATTATAGTATTGTCTGACCAACTCATAGGGAAACCTTCACATACTGCTCTATTGAACATACGTGCTAATATGGGTGCTAATATGTCACAAGCATGTGAGAAATGTTCTGCTACTAGTCCATCTTCATCCTATACCCTCCCATTTTGTAATCTATAAATTGCATCCCTAGCCATTTTTCATGTGAAGAATGACCACTGTGTTGGCCTATAAGCTTCTGGGGGCTGCATAGGTGGCTGTCCTGGCAAGTCATACAACTATCTCGCCAAGCATCTGGTGATGTAATCTGTATGGGGGGCTGTCTTTCATGAAACATCTTCCATGCGCTTTTGCTATCCCACCACAAAAATAGTTGATATATCTTTGCTTCTGCTTTCGCTAAGTAGTCTCATTTCTTCTTCCGCACAAGGCGTTTGAAGAACGCCTTTGCTTGGCAATGTGTCTGAGTGCCTAGCTCCACTTCCCTCTATAAGCGAGCTCGAGTAACTCTACACTCATCATCATACCAGCTATTTTGGGAAGCAATAGATCGTGTGGGTCTACATCGGGGCAAGGTGTGTGGGAATGCATACATGGCTGACCCATATATGGCCTCTGCTAAATCCCTTGTACATTCTTCTAACGATCTACTGAAGTCCAATGTATGTAAACTGGTCTACGAAGAATCATTGTAGATGTGTGAGGTATCTTCTGTAAGGTAGTATTTGGAATATTTAGGGAGGCATGGTGTTTCATGTTTCATATATACACAAGAGAGCATGAGTGTCAAAAAAGCATGATCTCTTGCTATCCCAATTGGTCTCTTAGATATCTTCAAGTTTTGGATGTCTGGTATCAATGCTGGTGAGCCTATCAAGTAGTCCATAGTACTTGCCCCTCCTTTGTGATTCCAACATGTCAAATTGTCAGATCCTGGCCATTGTGGCAAACCATTAAAGATGGCTAGTCTATGTGCACTTCCCAAAGTCAATAGGTGTGTCCCATAGGTACTCACTTCTTTATCCTGGGCTCTCCTGCGTAGGCCTATTGCACCTATGTCGATCTCTTTGAACACAACATTATCATGCATATAAAAGTCACTCTGTCTATCTCCAATGCGTGCATTGAAATCTCCTACTAATAATATGTCCCCAATGCTAGCATATCTCATGATATCCTCATAAAGTACATCAAAGGCAGATCCATCTCGTGTGGCATAGGTAGAATTTGTAGGAGGAAAGTAGCATATTGCGATGAATATATCCCATAGTCTTCCTGCATGTATCCTAATCCATAAATATCGTACATCATTATCTCTTTTCATTACTTGAACTATTCCTTTGAGGTCTTCCTAGTATAGTATGGCCACACCTCTAGAACCCCTAGCGCTTCCTGGTTTTCTAGCTGCTGGACGAAATGCACTTTCCCACCGGTATCCCCGCACGTCGGGTAGTCGGCTATCTTTACATTGGTGTGTTTCTGTGCACATTGCTATATCTATGTTTCGGAAGCTATCTTCAAAATAACCAGCATCCAAGTGTAGGGCTCCATTACAATTCCATATTGACATCCGAAGTGTCTCATAGGCCTCGTACCATCATGAAGTCCTTTTGTCAGTGATGATGACTTGTCCATTCCTATAAACAGCCCACTTTCTCTCTTTGCGAGCCTCCAATACCTTGGGCGTGTGTTCTCTGCGATGCGCTATTTGTATTGGGGTAAGGTCATCATCCAAATAAATCTTCTCACCCTTGAGAGCTCTCCTCTTGGAGAGGAAGGCCTTTTTTTCACTATCCATCCAAAGCGAAGAATTAGAGCCTTGGACTTAAGAGTCCTCTTTCCCCACTCTCGAGGCACTGACGATAGGCACGTCTGAAGCCCCAATTTTGTCAGCAAGTGTCTTAGCATCTTCTTGTGGGCTGCTCTTCTCCTCCCATCCTACTACCCGTACATGTAAAACCCTAGCCTGTCTCCTAGCCTCTTCTTCCAAGGTAGCATTCATTACTTCAGTTTTGTTCATTGATGTTCCCTTATTCTTTTTGACTACCTCAATCCATGGGCTGGCTTCTTCTATCTGCTTCTGTATTGTCTTTGCCACTTCTGCCCATGAGTGAACCTCCCTTTCACATGTCTTCAAAGCCTCTTTCTCTTTTTGTAATTCTTCTTGCACATTCATTTCTTTTTTCTTAAATGTACTCAATTCTTCCCTCAGTTCTAAGATTTCAGATTTGTAGGCATCTACAACTTTCAACATTTCAGTTTTCAGCGTGTGCATTTCAAACAGCATTTGTGCTTGTAAGTCATTCTTAATCTTTATCTGCATGTCTTGCATTTTTGCCCCTTGATTTACCATTAGTTCGGCTTTGAGCTGCTCTCGTATTTCTTTCTCCAATTCTTGTCTCATAATTCGTAGTACAGAGCAAATCATGAGATGAATTTCTTCGTATTTGTTTTCATTCATGGTGCGTGGGGTCTTTCCATGCCTATCAGATGCTGGGGAGATGGTCCAATCACGGACCCTACGGCCATACGTCTTGTACCGTGTGTTCTTAGAAGGGGTGTTGAACATTGCTTCCATGGACAATTGTGTTAGTTATTGATCAAATTCATCTCCCAGATATTCATTTTCCACGGTTTGATGCTTGGATTTGTCTACATTATCCATCTCTCACACACCGTGAGCAAAGCCACTCAACTTGTAATTTGTACTGTCAAATCAGAGTAATTTCTGTGATTCCTGCAAATTTCCAGGGTTTCCCTAAACCCTCACTAAATTTTTGTAAGCCCAGTAATCTTTTACAAGCCCAAATGCCTTCACACAGTTTACAGTCACTGCAGAAATACAGATTGTAGCCCTAGTTAGTGCATTACTACATACTCCAGGACATGATCAAAATCAAAGTCAATGCATCATTGCCTAGTCCACAAGCCACTGCATCAGTACATTCACCCAAGTCTACATTCATGTCATTCTGAGTACATTCGTATCATATCAATCTGATTACATCTGCAGTCTCAGTACATTGGCATCTGGGTCTGTGTCATTACCTTGCTGTACAGTACGCCTGCGTCAATGCATTCAGTACATCTCTATAACACTACTACTAACGACAGGTCTGCCTCACGCCACGCACATTCCTGCGCACGACAAGTCTACCTCATGCCAGAGAGGTCTAACGTCACGCTAGGTACGTCACGTCAGGTCCTCACAACACATCTATCAATAGTCGGTACAAGCGTCCCCATCACGCCAGACACGTACAAGCATCCCCAACCTGCTAGACACGGCCCCGACATGCTAGACACATCAGACACATATGCCAACATCATGTCTGTCTCGCCCGCATCCGTCCCGTCACGCCAGCCTCGTCAGCATCCATCACACCAGTCTCGCCAATATCTGTCACGCCAGCGTCACACCCATCTCGTCAGCATTCGTCATGCCCATAGAGAGAGAGAGAGAGAGAGAGAGAGAGAGAGAGAGAGAGAGTATATTAACGTCTCTAAAAGGCCAATGTGGCCTATGAGACCAAAGCAATACATACAATGATGGTGTGTTTCTCATCTGGAATGAGAAAAAGATGAAAAACATGCCTATAAGACTGAAAAAAAAATGAAAGTGTCCTATAAAAGGAAAACATGTCAGTGATCTGAAAGTGAGAGTAGAGAAAGGAAAGCTCTCCATCAATGATATGTCTGTTCTCTAAGGAGGTGTATCTCTGCATGGCTGAGGCGTCTTGGCATCTGTCTCCTGTGGCGCTCAATGATGGCTTTAATTTTTCTGTGGTGTGGATGTCTAGGCCTTTGTTCGGGTGGACGTGGGCGCCTAGACCGGCTAAGTGCCACTGCTCTATCCAAAGGGACACCTACAGAAGATGAGGTCCAATGATGATGTACTCCTATAGGCTGTGTGGCAATAGTAGTGATATCTGCCATACTCTGTCGTGTATTAGTGAAAAAGTCAGTGACTGCTCTCTATCTATGTGAGCCGAGCTGTGGGGGCCTCCTACTCCGTAGAATTGTTGCTCTGCGCCTCTAGAGCTCCAAGAGGAAGAATCCCAAGCATCTCTGATCCTCAAACTGCATGATCCGTCTCATGGGTCCAAAACCCTCTCAAAACAGACAGTGGTATCTACCTTGTATGTCATAATATACAATGCATCGGCAGATGTAGTGTTCCTCTGTCTCTGGCTCTCTGTCGCATAGTGGGCATATGCGTTCTTCTGTTTGTATACCCTCCCATCTGCCTATCTCAATCCTTAGGTGGTGGGATCGGATCTGACCAATAACTGTGCGTACTCCATGAGGCAGTTGTGTGTCCATGTAATTGGGTCGGGTTATGAAACCATCCTCAGATACCAAAAGGAAGTGGGTTTGGTAGTGTGCCATCCTTGTGCCATGGGGAGAGGGAGGTCGGATCCAGGTCTTCTCCATATCTAACTTCAGTATGTCTGCTCTGATCACATGGTTTAGCTCTAATCGGCTTAGGTCAAGTGTAGGGCAATCTAGGCTATAGTTAAAGGGGGGTAGTCTGTCAATCTACAGCCCATGTAGACTCATCCATGTACTCATCTGAGCATACCAACAGTGTCTGTCACCATCTGCTGCTAGTTGTCTAGAAGAGGCCAGGGCTAGCTGTGGGTATCTATCTTGGGGGAGCTCCCATAGTCTATGTATGAAAGTCACTGCCTGGACCAAGGCCTCAGCCACCATGGGTGATGCTCCCAACTCAGCTCTGATAATCTCATGTGGGGTCGAGCTCTTCGCTCGTATCATACGTGAGATCATCATGACCAATGGTCTTTCCATATGCTCCCACCCATCATAGTATTCACTCTCTGGTCCATCCTGGTCTCCCAAAGGCTGTCTCCTCGTGTGAAAAAGACTCGGACCCCAAATAGCTGCCCCATATAGGAGTGTGGGTGTAACAAGGGTGTCAAAAGCCACAGTTTGGTGCACGGCTCATGAAATTGTATGTGAGCACATTGCCTCTCCAATGCACTTAAGGCTGCATATGCTTTTGCCAAACGAGCCTCTGATGTCTCTCTCCAAGAGAACTGTGGTCCCTTCAATGTGACCCCCAAATAGACATACTGCCTAACCATCTCCAGTGGCTCTCCATCAAAAGTAAACTAGTGCTCAGTTCTTGTCACCCAAGCAGCTGAAGTGTTAAATACCATAACTTTAGTTTTCCCAAGGTTCACCTTAAGATCTCTATCTCTGCAAAAAGCTGATAATGCATCCAAGTGTCTATTTAGTCCCTCAAGTGAGTCACAGAGAGAGAGAGAGAGAGAGAGAGAGAGAGAGAGAGAGAGAGCTATTAACTTTCTAGAAGGCCAGAATGGCTTATGAGACCATAACTAATACAACCAGTATCATCATCTCTGATCAAAGAAGAAAACATAATTATGTCTAGGTCTACATGATAAATTGAAATGGAAAGTGAAAAATATGGAAAAGTGAAAAACTAAAAAGAGTAGAATATCTCCCTCTCAGTGTATGGAATCCACCAAGACTTTGCAAGCTACTTCCGACTGACTTGACATGATAATTCTCGTCTCGTAATGAGCAATCGTGACAAGAATGTGTCGCATATGAGCATGCCTACGTTACCAAGCAGATACCCTAGGGTGTGGTGCTCTGCATAATACTGTAGCCTTGTCTATTGTGATGCCACCTGATGATGTCCCTCGATGGTGCCTGTCGATAGGAGATGTATCTAAGGTGGCAATGGCCGGGAGGTCAACTATACTGAAAACGTGTGTAACTGCTCTCTGGAGGGGTGGAAGTGGCAGGGATTGCCTCTGATCCTGTAACAATGCTACTCTGCGCGGTTGGAGCTCCAATAAGAAAAGGCCCAAACATCTCTAGTCCTCATAGTCCATCACCCATCTCAATGGTCCAAAGCCTTCCTTAAAGAGGCAATGGTAGCAGCCTCACATACCATAGTATACAATGCATCTACAAATGTAGTGTTCCTCCGCCTCCAGCTCCCATCCGCAAAGATCGCATATCCTCTCATTTGCTGCAACATGACTCCATCGACCTGTCTCAATCATTAGCTCATGTGATGAGGTGACGATTTGTCCAGTAGCAACTCGAAGCCCCTGAGAGAGTTGAGAATCCATATATCTCTGCCTCACTATGAAACCATCATGGGAAAGCTGCAAGAAGTGACACTGGTTTTGTGCCATCTTTGTGCCTAATGGGAAAGGGGGCTTGGACCAAGTCCTCTTTGTCTCCACTTTAGTGATGTCTGCTCTAATCACTCTATTCGACTCTGAACTGCTGAGACTCGAAATGGGACAATCGAGGCTGCAATCGAACAGTGGAAATCTATCTATATTCATGCCATGCAAGTTCAGCCACATGCTCATAAGTGCGTACCAACACTGACTATCTCCCTTTCCTGCAAGCTGTCTTTAAGACTCTAGAGCTAGCCTAGGTTATCGGTCTTTAGGGAGCTGCCATATCCTCTAGAGGAAGGTGATTGCCTAGAATAGTGCCTCCACTACCATAGGTACTGCACCCAATTCTACTTGGATGATCTCTTGTGGTACTGAGGCTTTCACCTTTATCATCGTGACCAACTGTCTCTCCATATATTCCCAGCCATCATAATGTTGTGCTTCAGGTCTGTTCCAATCCATGAGAGGTGCCCATCTAGTATGATAAAGGCTTGGGCCCCAAATGGCTGCTCCATAGAGTAGTGTGGACATAACTAAAGTGTCAAAGAGCCACAATTTGGTACGGGGCTCTTGGAACTGTATAAGTGTGTACATTGTCACTCTAGAGTGCCCAAAGCTGCATGTGCACGTGCAAGCCTAGCCTCTAAAATCTCCTTCGATGAAAATTGTGGCCCTTTGAAAGTGATCCCAAAGTAAACATATTGTCTAACCATTTCCACAGACTGACCGTCATACATAAAGTGATCACAAAACACATGCAATGTATCTAGATGTCGCATGCCGCTATAGCCCCTCAAGTGAAGTGGAGATGAGCACAATATCGTCTATATATAACAGAATTGGTATCAATACCCCAACCAAGCTGGCTCCCATACCACCCCGTCTTTGTATGTAATCTGAAATCTTGCCAATGTACAATCGAAACAGCAAAGGAGAGAGTGGATAACCTTGCTTTACACCAACCGTGCTAGACATTGAGTCTGTTGTGCCCCAACTCACTCGTAACCTACCTGTAAGTGTCTCATACAATGTATAAATACACAATTGCATATCTTTTGGGACCTCAATGGTTCGCAACCTTTGCATGATTCTTGCACGTGGGTACCATATCAAAAGCTTGCGGAAATCCACGAAACAAGGATAGAATTTTTGCCTTCATGATCGGCCCTCCTCAATCAAGGCCCTTAGTGTGAATATATGGTCTAATGTATTGTATCCTTGCTGGAAGCCAGCTTGTCCTGCAGATCATATCCCCCTTGTTTCAGCCCACCAACTCAACTCATGCTCCACAATAGAGGCATATATTTTCACTAGCATATGGCCAATCATAATAGTGCGGTACTTGTTAGTGACCAATGGATCTCCGCTCTTAAAAATCGGCACTATTGTGTGGTCACACCAACTTGCTAGAAACCCCTCACATACAGCTCTATTGAAGATACTTGACAAGATAGGGGCCAATGCATAATATGCATGTGCAAAATGTTCTGCCACAACGCCATCTTGATCATGTGCTCTCCCATTCTTTAACCTCCAAATGGCATATCTCACCATTTTTTCCGTAAAGAATCCACATTGTGTTGGCCTAGAGTTTGATGGACAAGGAATCTGCTCTTGTGATGGAATATCATATAGTACACTAGCATGTTCATGCCATACCGTAGGTGATGTCGTCTGAATTGGGGGTTGTCTTTCACGAAATTTCCTCCATGCCTTCTTGTTGTCCTTGCTTGAAAAGAGTTGATACATCTCAAACTCTAGTTTGTTGGATAGATAATCCCTCTTCTTTTTCTACACAAAACGATGGAAGACATTCCGTGCATGCTTGTGTGTGCATGTCCCTAGTGTAACATCCCTCTATAGGCAAGTCCTAGTCTATCTGCACTCATCATCATACCAAGCATTTTGAGGGGCAGTGAATCTGTGTGGTGCAATAGAGCCCATCTCACATGGGAATGCCTCTGCAGTTGTTGTATGCAAAACCTTCGCTATAGATTTAGTGACATCTTCTAATGGTTCATGCTGGTCAAGCTCGCTTAAGCCATCTCATACTGCATTACTATAGATATGCGAAGTTTACTCTAGAAACTCATAGTGCAGAAATGTGTATACATGTGTGCATGTTTTCTGTATTTGACCACACGCTAGAGTGAATTTTAGGATTGCATGTTTGGTTGCTAGACTAATCGACTTGTCAGATATCTGAAAATGCTTAATTTCTGGAATAAACGCTGGCGAGCCCATTACATAGTCCATGTTGGCTCCCTTTTTGCTATTCCAACAAGTGAAAGCATCCACTCCTAGCCATCTCAAAAAGCCATTGAATATAGCTAATCCGTGAGCACTTCCTAATGCTAGCAAATGGGATCCATATGCTATCATTTCCTTATCTTAAGATGTCCTGTCATGCCCTAGTTCATCCAATGCCAACTCTTTAAACATCTCATGTTAAGTATCATAAAAGGCTAACTGCTCACTTCTTGTTTAAGCATTAAAGTCTCCCATTAGTAGTATGTTCCCAATGCTTGCATACCTCATAATGTCCTCATGTAGTACTTCAAATGGTGATCCCTCCCTACGGGAAAATGTCATGAGGATATGTATTTTTGAAGCCCCACTTAACATGTGGATTAATTTTTAATCACATGATTAAGTAAATGTTGCACATGTGAGATGCAACTGGGGTTAAAGTAAATTTATGAGCCCGAGACCCAAGAAAATCACGGGATTCCAAAGGCAAAAGTTACTATAAGTTATGCCGCACAAGTACTTGGTGGTATCTTGTGTCAGTTGTTGGCCTAGGTCATTCATTTGGCCATTAGTGTCAGTTGGTGACACTAGAGAAGTGGCATTTAATGGTACCTAACGCCAATCTGATGGTCAAAGATGCCGCAAATACACTCGGGAATGAAAGTTTCCTAACCAATTTAATTATTAGCCAGTCAAATTATTTTTCAGGGCACCAAAATAATTATTAGATTAATTTTTAGTATTTAAAGGCTAAAATTTAATATTTAATTATGGAAAAAACCATTTGGGAAGGCTGTCACTTGTCAAAAATTCCCATGCAAGACTGAAAAACGTCTTTTGAGACTGGAGAGAAGCATTTTTATAAATTCAGCCTGCAAGAGAGAGGGAGGGAAGGCTGCTGGTTTGATTTGCAGCCATTGGAGGACCTTCTAAGGCAACTAGGGGCCGGAAGACCAATCAACAGCAGGAGACAGTATCTATAGGCTGTTGAGACAGAGTAGCAATAGTAAATGACTGATTTTTCTTCGGTTCTTTGCATCTACAAGCTGTTGTGGTAGGGCAGCACCTTAATTGACCAATTTTCAGTCATTCTTTGCGACAAAACTCTGAATTTTCTCCCTCTACAGTTTTCCCTCTCATCTCTCTGCCATTTCACAACTTTGCTCCAAAGATCTCAGAGTTTGGACCCCTGGAGGCTGAGAAATTTTAGATTTCTCTGCTGTAAATCCTAATCTATAGCAGAAATTAGAATTTAGCAGCAGCCTCAGGAAGCGTGCCAGAAATTGGAAGCTCCAAGACTTGGATTCAACAGGGCTGAAGCTGTTTTTAGCCTATTCAAGTAGAGGGACCAGCAAATAATTGAATTTGGGACATCTTACATCTCCATCAAAGCGGGTGAAGGCCAATTGATTGCCCGAATCAAGAGGCAAATCGGATTAAAGACTTGGTGGTGATTCATTACAGCAACGGGAGTTGGAATACCGAAAGGGATTGGGAGAATCCCATTGTAAATCAACTTCTTCAATAAAGCTAAAGAAATATCGAAAGGGCCGCCAATTTTGGGGCCAACCGGGTGTACATTGTCCAAGATCAAAAGGTAAATTTGTATTTTTAGATTTGTACTAATTGAAAATGCTGGAAAAAACCATTTGGGAAGATTGTCACTTGTCAAAAATGCCCATGCAAGACTGAAAAACGTCCTTAGAGACTGGAGAGAAGCATTTTTATAAATTCAGCCAGCAAGAGAGAGGGAGGGAAGGCTGCTGGTCTGATTTACAGCCATTGGAGGACCTTCTGAGGTAGCCTGGGGCAGAAGAAGACCAACCAACAGCAGGAGACAACATCTATGGGCTGTTGAGACAGAGCAACAGCAGTTAATGACTGATTTTTCTTCAGTTCTTTGCATCTACAAGCTGTCGTGGCAAGGCAGCAGCTGCATTTGACTCATTTTCAGTCATTCTTCACGATAAAACTCTGAATTTTCTCTCTCTCTACCTTTCCCTCTCATCTTGCAGCCATTTCACAACTTTGCTTCGAAGATCTCAGTGTTTAGACCCCTCGAGGTTGAGAAATTTCATATTTCTCTGCTGTAAACCCTAATCTGCAGCAGAAATTAGGGTTTAGCAGCAGCCTCGGGAAGCGTGCCAAAAATTGGAAGCTCCAAGACTTGGATTCAACAGGGCTGAAGTTGTTTTTAGCCTATTCAAGTGGAGGGACCAGCAAATAACTGAATTTGGGGTATCTTCCATCTCCATCAAAGCGGGTGAAGGCCAATTGATTGCCCGAATCAAGGGGCAAATCGAATTAAAGACTTGCTGGTGATTCATCGCAGCAAGGGGAGTTGAAATACCGAAAGGGATTGGGAGAATCCCATTGTAAATCGACTTCTTCTACAATAAAGCTAAAGAAATACCGAATGGGGCGCCAATTTTGGGGCCAATCGGGTGTGCATTGTCCAAGATCAGAAGATAAATTTGTATTTTTAGATTTGCACTAATTGTTTGCTGCTGTAATTAAGTTGTAATCAAGGATTTACCACCCATCCACGGAATGAAGGCTGATTACAGCAAATGTTGAATAGGCATGTGGGAAGTAACATACTACAACATATAGATCCCTCGGGCAATAGCTCCCTGCCCGTTGCGTGCGCCTATTATCCCGTCCCCAACTAATCCCTCATGCCTGCCCCACATGTCCTTGCCCGTTGCATGTGGCCCGTCTGTGGCCCCGCCTATGGCCCATGGCCCACACCTATGCCCGTCGCCAAAGGCCTGTGCCCCTAGCTACCGTCGCCCCCTGCGCCATCCCTTGCGCCCCTCCCTCTGCTGCCCCTGCCTCCCCCGCCCTACAACCCCCCAGCCCTATATCGTAGACCCACCACCCCCTTGGCCCTGTCTCACCCTTCCCCCCCCGCTTGCCTGCCCGTCTTGGGCCACCTGCACTCCACCTTTCCCTCTGGCCGCCCACTGCCCTTCGCCACCCCTCCCTCTCCCGGGCCAACCCTTCGCCTGTTTCCTCCCCCCCCCCCCCCCTATGCGCGTTCTCCCACCTCGTCCGCCTTGAGATAACACCACCTCTTTGAAAACGAGAACAAAATTTCCCCTCCCCCCCTTCTCCACGCCATCGACTCCCCCTCCCCCCCGGTAGTAGAACAGCGTGATAGATAGATTTCCAACAGGAAGTGCAATGGAAACCTCTGGTCAGACACCAGCGCATTTTGCGAGTGCCCCCAAGTCAAACACCCTGCGCATCATCCTCTCTGAGGAAGAGCTCTTAGCCGTCCGTGCCACAGAGCTGGAGTTGAAATAAACAGCGATCTTTGGTCAAGTCATTGGACACCCCCCATCAACGAGCTGTGGGATTGGCTCCACTCCACGCTAAGCATTGGCACAGCGCAGATTGTGGAGGCAATCCTCATGGGCTGAGGGATCTTCATGGTTCGACTAACCTCTGCGGATGTAGCGGAGAGCTCGCTCTATGCCTCCATGAAGGGGGTCATCTACATGGTTCCCTGGTATAGCGGCTTCACTGTGGAGTCATTTGCGCTCCACAACAGATTTCTCAAACACCCAGTCACTTTACTTTTTCCTGGGCTGGCGGTAGAGTACCGCCACTTAGTAGAGGACTTTGGACGACTCTTCGCCACAGTTCTCCCTGCCTCCTTTGCGGATGCAGTAACAACTGCAAGAGTCCCAAAGGTACGAGTGGCCGTGACAGACACAATGTGTATCCCATAGTTCCTGGAGATTGAGGTAGAAGTTCACTCCTTTAGTCAGCAGGTCATTGTAACTGGGCAACCAGGGCCATGCTTGCGCTGCCACGACTTTGGGTATCAGGCAATAGATTGTACGCGCTTCGAAGCCAAGGCAGCTCCGTCGACAGCCCCGCAGGTGGATGCTGATGGCTTTCCACGGGTCCAGAGACGATAGAGAGGGCGACGGCAAGAGTGCCACAGCCACCTTCTCAGGCGCAACCCTGACAACAGGGAGTAAGAGGGCAAGTGACATCCCCCTCGGCACGCAGCGCACTCCGCAGCCCCCCCCCCTGCCCGCCCCACCCGGCAAGACCACCATCCCCCACAGCCACCACCCACGCCACAGACTACCCCACCTGAGATCCCACAACCTCCACACCCACCCCCCCAACCTCCCAAGCTCCCCCCACTAACCTTGGCCCATAGCCCCCCCCCTCCAGGGCCACCAACACCGCCCCACACTCGCCACGTATCTCCGGCCATCCCACCATCCCTCGATCCTCTTCCCCCCCACCACCCCCCCTGCTGAGCACTCCCCCTGATCCGCACCCGTTTCACGAAATCCCCCCCAGACCCACCCCCCCTCCTCCCACAGGTGGCAATGAGACACACGCCCACATCCTCCTCACACAAACAATGTTCCCCCTCCCACACAACCACCAGCTCATCTGCCCATGCCGCCCGTCACACTTTTCCCAGATAGGCACAATTATTGCCACAGGAGTTCTTCCGCAGTGGCCCATGGTCCTATCTGAGAGTTACGGAGCACGAAGAGATCCCACTACCTCTAGAGGTAGGGATCTTCGTGGTTCGTAAGTCAAGGAGGGACAAGATCCATCTACTAGCACCAACGGATGGACCAAACAACGTCTTATTCCTTCAGTCCTCTCACTCGGGGGATTGGACGATCACACAGATTGAGGAGTTGAAGAATCAGAAGGCGGACAACATCTCCCAGTGAATGGGAGGACTAGCACTGTTTGCACAGCAAAAGCTTGGTTACATGATGGACATTAACTGGTGGGCTGGAGCGGAGGTACCACACTTGAGCATGATCTTTCGAGTCCCCCCCAAGGTGGAAAGCTCCAAGAGATATGATTGAGTGGCTCCTAGCACAGGCGGCCCGTTTCTACCAGTGTATAGTCACGACTCTCAACATGGCTGATAGACGCATTGATAGTACCACCTAGAGCATCTATCACCCCTTTGGTTCGGCCGAGGGCCACCATGGGGGACTAGAGTTCGCCATCCAGACCTGCGGCAAAGCGTACTAGCATGCCCCACAGTTTTTTCTCCTCATCAGCAGCCTCCACACCGAACAGATGCCTGTTCAGTTAGTCACAGGTTTCCCCATGAGCTTACACCTTGCATCCTGAAATGTGAATAGTCTCCACTACACTGGGGCACGTACTTCCAAGAAGATTGTTGTTCGGCAGAAGCTGCAACCTGCCCTTTCCGAACAAATCAACATCTTACTTCTACAGGAGCACAAGCTCACTCCCACCCAGGCCCAACGGGTTGGAAAGGTACTCCCATGCAACTCGCACACCTACTAGGAGCATGCCATAGGTGCCCATGGCAGGAGTGGAGGCGTATACACCTCTATTGGCCAGAATCTCAACGCCCGTGTACAAGACCACGGGATGATAGTGTCAGGGACGATTCTATGGATCAGATTGGGTATTAGGGACTTGTGCCTTGGAGTCCTCAATGTCTATGCCGCTACGAAGGTTAGGGCACGCAGCAGGTTCTAGGGGGAGATCGCCATGAGCTGATGCTGGAGACAGTGAAGTTGGCTCTTGAGGTGTTCTGTCTTGCAACGGGAGCGAAAATCAACTGGTGAAAGTAGGTTGGTTTCCTCACAAACACAGACTCTACCACGGAGTGGGGCGTCCACCTGGGATTTAGATGGGTGAGCAGAGGGCAAACCGTCTGGTACCTAGGGTTCCAGGTGGAACTCAACATCACTCCCTCCCAGCGGTTTCCTCTTGTCCTTGATTCTATTCGGAGGAAGCTGACCTACTGGAGCACGGCTCGCCTCTCACTAGCCAACCGAGCCTTGGTGGTTAATCAGGTCCTCCTAGCGACGGCCTGGTATATCACCTCATGTTGGTGCTTCTCCTCATCTTGCGTAGTGCAGCTTCACCGCCTAGTGCGAAACTTCCATTGGTCAGTGTCAGATGGCTCCAAGGATTCCAGGGCCAAGGTGGCGTGGGCGACAATCATACGGCACCGGTCAGAGGGAGGGCTTGGGATCATAGACCCAAAGTATTAGAGCATGGCCCTCTTGGGCAAGCTAGTTCTCCGCAACCTCACACCAAGCGGGCAGACCTGGAACGTTTTATTGCGGGGGGTCTTCAGGATTGTAGACCGAGGCTTCCCCGAGTGGAGGCCGTCCCTAAGATGGATCTTCACGTCAATCCAAATCACCCCCCCCAAATTACCTTTCCTATGTAGCTTACTCCGTGTGTCGCATAGCCTCTGTAAGGCCCTAATCCAGAGCCCCCAGGGCTACCACGAGGAGATGGATCGTCAACCGCTGATATGGAACACCCAAGTCAAAGATCGGGAAGGGGTACAAATTGGCAAGCGCCCCCACATCGAGTGGGCTGATTGGGAGACCGGCCCAGCTCGTACCATCACGACATGACGGGAGGTATACAGGATGGCGGACGGGCAGGTGTTGCATCAAGTATCAGGCTTCCAGAGAGGAGTGGAGTTGAGGAGAAGGGAGATAGACACAGCCATACCCTTGGAGTCGCTCCCCCAATACGAGTTCCAATAGAGCCCGAGGAGGTATGGGCCGCTAGGTTTTCACCAACAGCCATCCCCCTACGAGTGGCAGGTAGAGTGGGCAGCGCCCCGCAAGAGACTTTCTTCACCGTTCAGGAGGGGGGGCCTCTGGCCCTTGACAGAGGACAGCAGGATGAGGGGATAGCTACCCTTTCGTGGGGGAGGATTCAGGTGGTCCTCCCCCATGAAAGGGATGAGGGGCCCACCCCACGAAAGGGATGAGGGGTCCTCCCCCACGAAAGGGATGAGGGGCCCACCCCTATGTTTTTTGGAAGGAGCTCAGGGAGTGGCACCTTTGGATCTGGGAGGGCAGACCACTTGATGAGCTGGAGTGGGATACAAGAGAGTGGCTATGGCTGGCCACTGTAGTCACCAAGAAGCCGCCGAGGTTCTTGGAGTACACTGTCGGGATTGGCAGACACGTACTAATGCAGGAGGATATGGATTGGGCGCCATCACGTAGCACGCACTAGGCGGAGCACAGCATCACGAAGCCGTTCCGATGGACCTTTTGGCGCCGCCTATGGGATAGCAAGAGGCCGAGGAGGATATCGTATTTCTTATAGCTGGTGGCACATAGAGGCTTGGTGGTGGGATGTTGGCTTGCCCAGATACAGAAGGAGGGAGGTTGTAAGCGCTACACACAACAACCTCTGGAAACCCCAAAGCACTGCCTTTGGTCATGTGAGGAGGGACAGCTCGTGTGGAGAGGAGCATGCCGCATCCTTCGCCGTATAGCACCCAGCCTTGGATGTATCTCATGGGGAGCTTTCTGCTGGCAAGCAGTCAAACAGGGCCGTCACCTTTTGTATGAGGCTGGGATGCAGGACATGATATTCATCATCGAGGCAAGGTCGTGCGCAGTGGTCGGTTTAAAGGCTCTATCCATCCGCCAGGTACTCGATCCCAGAGCAGACCGCTCTGAGGTATGGGAGATCATAGGGAGTCTTACTAGATGGCATATCTCGAAGGCACGGTGTCAGGAGGCTTTCGGCGGAGAGAGACTTTCAGTACAGACGACCTTAGCAAAGCTTTGGACCTCCATCATCCATTCTCTCCACGGCTGCTGGGATCAGGTGCAAGGCGAGTCCGGGGCTCGTCAAGAGCTCCATTGTCATTTCATGCGTACTTGTGGCGACCAGGACCTATTTTTCGTGATATAGGCAAGCAGCCCCAGATGGCGATGCACTCCCTCTCCATGGCTTCTTACCCCCATCCCCCTAGACCGCCCTGAGAGGCTTGTATACATGATGTATTTGTGACTTTGCATCAGCTCCAGCTAGTCTGTTGAGCATGAGAATTCCGTTGTAATCAGTTCTTTTGAGTAATATAATCAGTCACATTTTATAAGCAAAAAAAAAAAGATCCCTCGGACACCCTATCCTTAGCCTTACCCACATATATCTAGCCTACATATCTCGTGACACCACATGAATCCTGTCTTGGCGGCTCTCACAATAAAAAATAGCCACCCCACCCGACCCTCTGGTTCCCCCTGGCCTACGAGGCTCAGACTTGTAAACATTCTCTCATTTTGAGAGCGGAATTTTGGTGCCGGGAAGTGCTTAAAAATAGCTAAAAATTATGAGTTTCAAGGGAAAAATATTCTTCGTCAAAGGCGGCGGCTCGATCTAGGACGATTTTAAGCATAAGCAGTCGACGAGCGCCCAAGTGACACATCCAGATTTTAAGTAATTTTTCTGTCAGTCACGACGAGATGTAGGAGCTGCAGGCCGGTCCGGAATGCCGAGAGGGACGCCCAGAAATTTACAGCACGACAATCGGAGTCCGTATAAGGAAGTGGCCAAAAAACTGGCCGGGCTTGTGGTATTCTGGAAAACCTTCTGAGGCATTTTCCACGACCAGAAATTCGTGTTTAAGACATTCAAATCAACAAAGAAATCTCCAAAACTTTTATTTTTGGAACCGAGATATTTCCCGTGTTTCAATGGCTTATTCTGGTTCCACTTGTGGCCATTTTTGGTCCTTCATTATGTCCAAATGGGGAGAGGATATCCCTAAAAAACTGCTGGTAATATTTCCAATGGAGTCGCAAAAGGAGATCCCACGGGTGAATAGAAAGTTGAATCCCCATAGGATTTCACCTGAATCGCGGGGTGCCCAAAAAGGGACCAAAAAGCAAATTTCAAAGGGTGTGAAGAGAGGGGGGTGACCTTTGGCAACCCCCCCCCCCCCCCTCTCTAAAAAAAAACGTCATGGAGGGGGGGCGGCGGCTGTTTTTTCAGCCGCCGAAAAAACGCGCCCCCCCCCCCCCCCAAATGAAGATCTTTTCTGTCAAGCAAGCCATGAATTCAATGGCAGAGGGCTTCCACATTCGATCCACGCTCCATATCGCTTCGATCCACGCGGGGAATGGTGGCCTGTAGAGGGAGAGAGAAAATCAGTCTTTCTCTCTCCTCCCTCTCTCTCTTCTAAAGGCAAGTTCATGTGGGGAGAAGAAGGAAGAAGAAAGAATGATGGAGGCTTGTCCGGCATGGATCGAATTGCTCCACGGGCTGGAAATGGTGATTGGTGATTGTGCTGAACATGAAGTGCTGCTGATTTCCAAATTTGCAGCCATGGACATGAAACCCGAAACACGCAAATAAGCGGTAATTTAAAATTTTCAAAGGGAATTTGAGATTCTATAGCTTTTGATTGATGAAATGTTGTTCATGTGGGCTAAAAATTGTTTATGTTGCTGTTTTCCATGAGTTCTTGCTGGTCATAATCAGAAAATCAGAAAAATATGCATCTTGTGGTTCAAAATAACATGCTAAAACACGTAAAACATGAAAAATCAAGGGAAAATTATGGTTTTTTGGCATAAAAATGGGGAAGTAAATAGGAACATCAACTAAACTTTCATTTTTCTGCAAGAAGGAACTAAGGGCCACAGTCCATAACCTGTTTTGAATTTTCAGTAATTAAATAACACAGGAAAATAAGGAAAAATACAAGAAAATGGTGAAAAAACCCTAAAAAATAGGGGAAAAATACATTTTGGGTTTCGAAAAATAAGGATAAATAAGAACAATGTTTGTGAATGTTTGTGGGAACTGAAGCATGAGGATTTGCCTCAGTTCAACCCCACCTTCTTGTTCTAGTGTGTCTTTTTCCGCTTTCTACACATAAAATGATGTCAAAATACCCTATAAACCTATCCAACGATGCAATATTTAAACGGGGAAGGGTAGAGGAGTTGAAATATGTCTAAATGCCGTGTGAGATGATGGGAAAGTTGCTGATTTCTATGCATAGCATTTAGGACGGATGATAATTAAAATTAAGAGCTTAGTAGCACGAGGATCACCTCGGTGCTAGGCCCATGCAACGAAGCACGAACGGTAGTTGGAAACCATTAAAAGAATGTTTTTTGCACTTGTGCACGATACTGTTTGCTAAATGTTTGAGCACTAGGCATCCACCAAATGCATGGAGCATGAAAAAGAATTTAAAAGTATCAGTGATCAGCTCCTGGACATGCATTGCAATTGGTTTATTAGAACATGACCTACGATGAGAGGCAATGAGGTACCCATGCTGTAGGTAGACGCGGGTCCCAAAGGGGAAAGTACGTGAGGAAGAAATGGTACATTCCTGGACGCGCTTATTTGGTACCTTGAGCGACTTTTGTGCGAAAGATGTTGAGCGACGCATCGAGGGGCCAATCCCCAAGGTGTAGGAGAGTCACAGAGGGTTGACGGCATTCAGCCGTAGGGGGAACCCCATGTGTATGTGATTCGAGCCTTTTGGCTATGTGAAAGGGACTCCCTCTGAGGAGTAATATTGGGTTAGGATCAGTTGGACTACAACGTATTACAAACACAATGGTTAGGAAGGCGGAGATTTTGATAGACGCTCTTGGCCGCGAGGCTGAGGGGTTGTCTTGTGCGTAGTGACGAGGCCCGGCTAGTGCATGAGCCAGTGCCGGCCCGTTTTTAGGTCCATCAGTGGTGCATCTGCCGGGAGCCGCTTAAAAGTGGCGGTTCTCGAATCCTGGTTGTTTAGGGACCAACTAGCAGTTTATGCCAAAGGATACTGAGATTGATCCGTTATTTATTAATAAGCATCGTCTAGCAGAAATCCAAAAGCAAAAAAGAGACGAAAGAGCTAAGCGACGTGCTGAAATTTTTAGGAGATATTCCTCTAAGCGTAGCGGTGCTGAACCCTTACGAGGGAGTGGATCTAGTGGTCTTAGTACCACAAGCAGTAAGTTAGGAGAAGGTGGAAGCTCTAGTGCTCCCCTTCCTTCTATAAGCCAGTCCACGTCAAGTACGGGAGGTGTAACCCCACCGTCCCCTATTCCTAGTGCAAATACAATCCTTGTCATGGCACAGCCTATTGCAATTCCAGCAAGAACGACGGATTTGCCGGCTCTAGGTTACCCGCTACCCATTTTTAATGGGCTAGTTGAGGAAGATACGGAACTCCACATTAGGGAGTTTCAAAAGCTGATGTTTAACTGTCGCATCCAAGAAAAAGGACATTTAATGATGTTCTTCAACATGACTCTCAAAGGAAGAGCCGCTATATGGTATCATGGTTTAGAAGCCGGAACCATATTGAACATTGATGCATTTTATGGAGCTTTTCGAAGGGAGTTTGCCCCTGAAAGGGGTGGGCAATATTGGTTGCGTGTACTCAACGTGACTCGCCAAGAACCACACGAGGATATTCGTGCTTATGCGAAGAAGATAAAAGAGGTTCTCTGTAAGTTGGACACCTCTATTCCTATCCCCGCAGCTGCCCAATTGCAATATTTTCTACATGGTTTGGACTTTAATATCCAATTGCAGTTGAGTAGTGTTCCCTTGGGGGATATAGATACTGCCATTACACGAGCACAAGAGGTGGAATCCCGACTACAAGCAGCCTATGCTTCTCGAGGCAATTCGAACATGGGTTTAGTATTGGGAAATAATGTGGCAATGGCCAATGGCAGTGGTGGTCAAGGGATGGCGATGGCTAACCCTAATGGGAGAGGAAACATGATACAGAATGTCCCTTTATTACCAGCTCCCCCTAGCATATCGATGCCTACGGGCAGTCAAATGGTTCCAAATGGTGGAGGCCAGGCGGTCAATTCTAATACCATGCCTGTGGCTCAACAACCAGTGCCTAATCGAATTGTTAGGCCGATGGAACGACAGGGTAATGACCAAGGCTATAAGTCGAGTTCTTCCAATGTTCTTGGCGAGGTTAAGAACATGATGAAGCATTATACCGACATGATTACGGAGCAGTATCGACAAATAGCCGTTGATGTCAACTTCCTTAAAAAACAACAAAATTTGATAGGAAGTAGATACCCAGAGGAGGGTGCACCTTCGAGGTTTAGTTGCAAATGGTGTGGTGGGCAGCACTATCCAAGGAATTGCCCAAATGTTAAGTGCGACATCTGTGGGAAATCCGGCCATTTAGCAGCTACTTGCTGGAGTAAGATCAGTTCCCTCCAGCGAGGAAGTCGGCAACCAGGGCCTGTTAATCATCGTGCCCAAGGAAATGATTCCCAGCGAGAGGACGGGCCTAAACAAATACTTCAACAACCAAAGACTACAGTGGAGGAGCTACCAAGTGGTAGTGGGGTCAGTTTGATCGAGGTTGTACGCGTTAATGATGCTGAAACCTCTAATCTGCGAGCTGTCCTTACAAGAGGTCAAAAGGGTAGAGAAGCCGACAAGGATAAGCCTGTCGACGGAAACCCTAAACAAGGCGACAAAGGAACGCAAGTGTTGGATCCTGCCATGGAAGGGGGACCTTTGAAGCCCGTAGAGAGTAAAGCCAATAAGGAACCATCAAAGAAGAAGGTGAAAGTTAAGAAAAAGGCAATAAATCCGGTTCAGCGACCTAAAGAGCGGATGGTTTGGGGTGAAAAGCGAGCTCTATCGAACTATCATGAATTCGATTTGGCGAGCTCTCTTTGCGAAGTCAAGCCGGATGTGAATTTTTTACAGCTTATTAAGCTTTCCCCAGGAGTACGCAAGGAATTTAGAAAGATCCTACGTACCGGGTATATCGTAGAACCTTTGGGTATTGCGCGAGTTGGTGATGACTGGTTCGAGCATGCTGAGAAGCATTGCCCAAGGGTTGCAGCCTATGTCGATGGGATATTAGTAGATCATGCCATTGTCGACACGGGATCATCTGTTAACATTATGAGTTCTGAACTGATGGAAAGGTTGGGTCTTGCGATCCAGAAAGATACCTCCACAATTCTCAGAATGGCAGATGATAGTTTGAGACAGCCGGAAGGCTGCATTACTAAGGTCCATGTCACTGTTGCAATGTAGAATGCCTATTGGACTTTAGGGTGATTCGTTTTGCAAGGCGTCCAAGTTACTAAGTATTACTCGGACGACCTTGGATCTTGCAAGCGGATTGCCAAGTAGATATACCTGCCGGTCGACTGATATTCGGCAGAGGTGCCCAGCGTGTGGTGGTTGATGCTTATCCTGAGTCCCCGCAGAGTGAGAGAGCTCCTCTATCTTCTACAGAATTGGAGACATTAGAAGATTTATCTGCCAGTGAGACATCATCGAGTGATGAGTCCAAAGAGGGATCCACCACGGAGGACATCTATCAGATCACTTTGAATGAGCCGATAGAGGGCCAAGATCGTATAAGAGATGCAGATGTTATCGAGCTAGACCTTGGTACGCCTGATGATTCGCGGCCAATCAAATTAGGTTCTATGCTCAGCTCAGCAGAAAGGGAGGACTATGTGGCCTTGATCCAGGAATTCCGTGATATCTTTGCCTGGAGTTATGATGAGTTGAGAGGCATCCCTCCTAGTCTTGCTGTTCATATAATTCCGTTGAAAGAGAGCAGTCGTCCTGTACGACAGAAAGTAAGGCGTATGCCTTTCGAACTGAGGGACGGGCTGTTTGAAGAGCTACAGAAGCTTCGAAAAGCGGGTTTGATTTTTCCTGTGCAACACACGAAATGGTGTTCGCCGGTTGTGATAAGAAAGAAGAATAATAATCAAATCCGATTATGTGTAGACTTTAGGGAGCTGAATAAGCAGACAGTTAAGGACTACTACCCGTTGCCATTTATTGACCAAATTTTGGATCAATTAGCGGGTAGGGAGATATATTCATTTATGGATTGCTTTGCAGGATACAACCAAATGGCAATTGCAGAAGAGGAAAAATTGAAAACAACTTTCATCACTGTATTTGGTACTTTTTCGTACCATGTGATAGCCTTTGGGTTATGCAATGCGCCTGGTTCGTGGCAACGAACAGCAAATAAGACATTCGGTGACATATCCCCTAAAGAGTTGAAGGTGTTTATTGATGACTTAGGGGCTGCCACCGTGAGAGAAAGGCAGTTGATCATTCTAAGAAAATGCTTTGAGCGCTGTAGACAATTTTGCATCGCCCTAAACCCACGAAAGTGTGTTTTGGAGTACCTTATGGACTATTGCTGGGTCATGTGGTCAGTTCGGTAGGAATTGCGACAAACCCCGAGAAGGTCAAAGTTATAGTTGCCATGGGTCCACCACGCACTCCGAAAGAGGTTCATAGCTTTCTGTCTTCGGTTGGTTACTATCGTAGATTCATCAACGCCTTAGCAGAAAGAACGTTGCCGCTTACAAATTTATTGTCCTTTAGCTGTTCGTTTGTATGGGGTGACCCTTGTAAGGTAGCATTTGAGGATGTGAAACAAGAGCTAGCAAGATCACCCGTTTTAAAAGCACCTAAAAGAGGTGAGGTGTTTTGTATATTTTCAGCAGCCACGATGTATAGTATCAGCTGCTGTTTAGTCCAAATTTGGGAAGAGAAGTGGTACCACCCGATTGCTTTTGCTAGTCGGAAGCTAGGGGTATCCGAAATCAATTATACTTACATGGAGAAATTGTGTCTAGCGATGGTCTTTGGGACCAAGAAATTCAGGCATTACATTCTCTATGAGAAAGTCGTGCTTTATACGAAGGCGGAGGGACTTCGACTATTGATGAATAAGCTACAGCCGCCTGATCGTCTAGCAAAGTGGTTGATCACTTTGCAGGAATTTGATTATGAAATCAAGAGTAAGCCACCAAGGTTGCAAGGCATCGTGGAATGTCTTGTGGACTTTGGGGAGCCGAAAGAATCTGTGGCTGAAGGTAGTGACATGGAGTTGTTATTTAAAATAGATACGGCATCTATTCCCTCCTGGTATGCTGCAATAATGCATTATTTATCGACAGGAGAGGCAGGATCCGAATTATCTAAAGCTGAGAGAAGGAAAATTAAGCAGCAAGCGTTAAAGTTTGCTTTGATCGCAGGTACATTATATCAGCAAGGGGTTGATGATATCTATCGCCGGTGTGTGATGCCTGACGAGGTGCCATTCATTTTGGAAGAGTGCCATGATTCTGCTTGCGGTGGCCATTTTGCTGGACGGCTTACAGCACAAAAGGCTTTAAGAGCAGGTTATTGGTGGCCTGCCATCTTCCAGGATGCGTTTGCGTATGTTAAGAGATGCGATATTTGTCAACGACATGATAGTCGAGAGAATAGGAAACGACCACTCACCCCTATTATGGCGATACTTCCATTTGAGAAGTGGGGAATAGACTTTGTGGGTCCTATTACTCCATCGTCGACTACGCAAAAGAGGTATATCATTGTAGCAACCGACTACTTCACGAAGTGGTCAGAAGCACGTGCAACAAGGAAAGATGATGCTAAAGAAACTGCTAGTTTCCTTTTAGAGCAGATAATATGCCAGTTTGGTCCGCCGAAAGAATTAGTGTCAGACCGCGGAACCCATTTCCTGAATAAGGTGATTAAAGGTTTGACAGAGATGTGGCAAATTAAGCATAACAAAACAACCCCATATAATCCGCAAGCCAATGGGCAAGTTGAAAGCACCAACAAGCAGCTTGTGGGCATCCTGTCCAAAATTGTGTCGGAAAAGAAACGGGATTGGGATAAAAAGTTATACGTGGCAGTGTGGGCTTATAATACGACTTTCAAACGAGCCACTGGCCATACCCCGTTCAAGTTAGTATATGGGGAGGAGTGTGTCTTGCCTTTAGAAATTGAGCTGCCGACTATTCGGTTTGCCATCAATCATTCTTTGAGTGATGAAGTCGCACTTTTTGAGCGCTTGACGACATTGGCACATTTAGATAAGCTTAAGTTGCAGAGCTTATTGCACCAAGAAGTGGCGAAGCGCCGAATGAAGCAGCTGCACGACATCAAAGCCAAGAAATACACCTTCAAGAAAGGGCAGCTTGTTCTGTATTATGACGCACGACGTGAATTATTCCCAGGCAAGCTAGAACCCAAATGGGATGGGCCCTATAGGATCGTTAGAATAGGAAAGAATAAATCCACAGTCTTGTTAGCTGACCTTGAGGGGATAGAATTTAAAAATAAGGTTAATCTTAATAAGATTAAACCTTATTACTTCTGATTGCACTAATGCTATGACTGCCTTGCAGGTCTAGGCGAGATCGATCAAACATCTGCAAGGAAATCGTGAGAGGTTGATGGGTCGTCTGATCCCTTATTTAGAACACCCATATTTAGAACAGAGGTACCATCAGGGAAAGCTCATTTGGTGGAGCAAAGGATACAAGGTGATTGAGCAAGAAGGCGGGACATTTATTTGGGAGATCAAGGTCTTCTGCCATCAGTGCCTACAAATTTTGACGAGCATCCCTCTTGATTTCAATGATGATGGAGGGATGGAGCCTACAGTCCATCCATTGAATATGCTGAATTTCGATTACCATAATTACGAGTAGAGTTCAGGATGGCGGGGTATGTAAACCCTTTATGGACGTACACCTTGTACTTTGATGGGGCGTCCAGGAGTCCATGCAAAAAAGGAAGTGTAGGAGTTGTCATCCGAGACCCCCGACGACGCATTGTCATGAAGTTAGCTGCTTATCTCAGGGCGAATTTTACCAATAATATGGCAGAATACAAAGCCCTGATTATGGGTTTGAATATTGCAAAGAAGGGTGGTATCCGCCAGTTGTTGGTGAAAGGGGACTCTCAGTTGGTTTTAAATCAACTCAATGGGACGTACATGGTACGAAACCCCATCCTTTGCATGTACCATCATACTGCCATAGCCCTGCTAGACGAATTTGATAGCGTGTCTTTTCAGCTGATTCCACGGAATTGGAATCAGTTTGCCGATTCTTTGGCTAATTTCGCGTATGAAGAAGATCTCTTCTTCAATTGTGGCCCTTGTCCCGATATATCTATTGATGGTGAGACAGGACCTGGTCGTTTGTGGGGTATGCTTTCTGAACATGCCCTCTTTGGCAGACGATGGTTGATTTGGGTGATGCAGAGGGTAAGCGAGACTCATTTGCCTTTATTATCTTGGACCCATAGACTGATTCGACGACATGTGATGCGAACACCTCTTGCGATATACGCAGGAGGGATAGGTCATAATTTAATGCACCTAGTTTAGGGCTACGAGCCTCTGTTCTCCTGGGAATAGTATGCTTTGTTGTCTATCATAGTTGTTTCCAGGAGGATGTTATGCGTAGTATTGTTTGATTTCATTAGGCCAAGAGGGCCAATTCAGTTTTGTAGTGAAGTATTGCATTTCATTAGGCCAAGAGGGCCATTTGCCTGTCTAGTGCAGGTGCGTTTAATTGGGTTTTTGTTTTAAGTGCTGTGCTAGACAGGTTTGAAGGCAAGCTTGGAGGGAGCCTTTGTCGCGGCATCGATGGAAGCTTCTTGTGGCCAATCCAGGTGATATCTCTCCTTTACGAGTACCTTTCTTTCCTGTTATATGTATATTTGTACTTATCAAGGGGATACATTTTTGTTCGGGACCAGCAACCAAGGCATGAAGTCCCAGGTTGAGGTTGAGTATGTTTGAGGGAGGTCGGAGTAGTCATTGCCTCCTGCAAAGACATTGTTAGACATTGAAAGACCTGTTTTAGAAGGAAGTCCTAGTGGCCCTGTCCTGCTAGCCTACTAGGCAGCCGTTCTAGGAGTTCTTGTCAGTAGTGAGGCAGTTAGAGAGGCCTGCCAACAGATAATAATGATGATGCCCAAAAACTCTGTACATCCTAAAGGAGGAATATAAATACGAAGGTGTGTAAAAAGGGGGTTCTAACCCCTATCAAAGAAAAGCAAAGGAATGAAAATGGATAGGCAGTTGATCATCGCCTTGCAAAGGCCTGGTAGGTTCCTGGGGACGAGTCAGACCCGGGGCCGATACCTTGTCTTCCTAGGGGTGGCTTCTTACTGGAAAAAACAAAAATGATGACAAAACAAGAAAGGTTGGAGCAAAAATAAAAGTGAGCGTTAGAAAAGGATTAAGTGTCGCCTTGCGAGGGCTTGGTAGGTTCTTGGGTGCCGAGACAGGTCCTGAGCCCGATGCCCTGTTCTCCTTGGGTCACTACGCTCAGCTCCCTCCTTTTTACATGCCTAAGTATGGTCATCCAATACAAACCCTAAAAGAAGACATGTACTGAAAGAAAATACTCTTTGATTAGGCTATAGGAGTCCTCGCCTTGTAGGAGCTCCTAGTTGTATTGTCTTTAGTTGATAAGTAGTGCAGACTACCACTTAGGGCAACCTCTTTGATAGGTTCTTCTTAGTTTGGCTGTGTTGGAGCAGCTGGTTAGTGACTCACTTCGGATCTTCCATTAGATGATGCTAGGCCTACTCCTTGTGGATGTCATGCCTTGGTTCTGTCCAGGGGTCGGGGGAGCATTGTGCTGAGTTTTATTATATATTTGTTTTGTAGCAGCTTGATGCTTCTTTGGTTGTTTATGTGCAGATATGTTCGTGGATTCGACAGGCTGAGTCGCCCTATCCCGTGGTCGCCAATGAGAGCGGAATTTTGGTGCCCGGAAGTGCTTAAAAATAGCTAAAAATTATGAGTTTCAAGGGAAAAATATTCACCGTCAAAGGCGGCGGCTCGATCTAGGACGATTTTAAGCATAAGCAGTCGACGGGCGCCCAAGTGACACATCCAGATTTTTAGTAATTTTTCTGTCAGTCAGGACGAGATGTGGGAGCTGCAGGCCGGTCCGGAATGCCGAGAGGGATGCCCAGAAATTTACAGCACGACAATCAGAGTCCGTATAAGGAAGTGGCCAAAAAACTGGTCGGGGTGCCCAAAAAGGGGCCAAAAATGAAATTTCAAAGGGTGTGAAGAGAGGGGGGTGACCTTTGGCACCCCCCCCCCCCCCTCTAAAAAAAAACGTCATGGAGGGGGGGCGGCGGCTGTTTTTTCAGCCGCCGAAAAAACGCGCTCCCCTCCCCCTAAATGAAAATCTTTTCTGTCAAGCAAGCCATGAATTCAATGGCAGAGGACTTCCACATTCGATCCACACTCCATATCGCTTCGATCCACGCGGGGAATGGTGGCCTGTAGAGGGAGAGAGAAAATCAGTCTTTCTCTCTCCTCCCTCTCTCTCTTCTAAAGGCAAGTTCATGTGGGGAGAAGAAGGAAGAAGAAAGAATGATGGAGGCTTGTCCGGCATGGATCGGATTGCTCCACGGGCTGGAAATGGTGATTGGTGATTGTGCTGGACATGAAGTGCTGCTGATTTCCAAATTTGCAGCCATGGACATGAAACCCGAAACACGCAAATAAGCGGTAACTTAAAATTTTCAAAGGGAATTTGAGATTCTATAGCTTTTGATTGATGAAATGTTGTTCATGTGGGCTAAAAATTATTTATGTTGCTGTTTTTCATGAGTTCTTGCTGGTCATAATCAGAAATCAGAAAAATATGCATCTTGTGGTTCAAAATAACATGCTAAAACACGTAAAACATGAAAAATCAAGGGAAAATGATGGTTTTTTGGCATAAAAATGGAAAAGTAAATAGGAACATCAACTAAACTTTCATTTTTCTGCAAGAAGGAACTAAGGGCCACAGCCCATAACCTGTTTTGAATTTTCAGTAATTAAATAATACATGAAAATAAGGAAAAATACAAAAAAATGGTGAAAAAACCCTAAAAAATAGGGGAAAAATACATTTTGGGTTTCGAAAAATAAGGATAAATAAGAACAATGTTTGTGAATGTTTGTGGGAACTGAAGCATGAGGATTTGCCTCAGTTCAACCCCACCTTCTTGTTCTAGTGTGTTTTTTTCCGCTTTCTACACATAAAATGATGTCAAAATACCCTATAAACCTATCCAACGATGCAATATTTAAACGAGGAAGGGTAGAGGAGTTGAAATATGTCTAAATGCCGTGTGAGATGATGGGAAAGTTGCTGATTTCTATGCATAGCATTTAGGACGGATGATAATTAAAATTAAGAGCTTAGTAGCACGAGGATCACCTCGGTGCTAGGCCCATGCAACGAAGCACGAACGGTAGTTGGAAACCATTAAAAGAATGTTTTTTGCACTTGTGCACGATACTGTTTGCTAAATGTTTGAGCACTAGGCATCCACCAAATGCATGGAGCATGAAAAAGAATTTAAAAGTATCAGTGATTAGCTCCTGGACATGCATTGCAATTGGTTTATTAGAACATGACCTACGATGAGAGGCAGTGAGGTACCCATGCTGTAGGTAGACGCGGGTCCCAGAGGGGAAAGTACGTGAGGAAGAAATGGTACATTCCTGGACACGCTTATTTGGTACCTTGAGCGACTTTTGTGTGAAATGTTTAGATGTTGAGCGACGCATCGAGGGGCCAATCCCCAAGGTGTAGGAGAGTCGCAAAGGGTTGACGGCATTCAGCCGTGGGGGGAACCCCATGTATATGTGATTCGAGCCTTTTGGCTATGTGAAAGGGACTCCCTCTGAGAAGTAATATTGGGTTAGGATCAGTTGGACTACAACGTATTACGAACGCAATGGTTAGGAAGGCGGAGATTTTGATAGAGGCTCCTGGCCGCGAGGCCGAGGGGTTGTCTTATGCGTAGTGACGAGGCCCGGCTAGTGCATGAGCCAGTGCCGGCCCGTTTTTAGGTCCATCACATTTGTATCCCACAACATCTGGTAATCTTGAACTTATACATTGATGTATCTCTGTCTACATAGCTATGTCTATCCCATGGAAAGTATCCTCAAAATAACATGCATCAAGTCTCATTGAACCATTACAATTCCAAAGGGATATCTTTAACATCTCAGAGGCCGCATACTGTCGTTGTGACCTTCATTCTGCTATGATTACTCTACCATCTCTATACACAGCATACTTGCCTTCTTTACGTGCCTCCAACACCGTTGACATGCTAGCACTTCTATGCTCTAATTGTGCAGGTGTAAGATCCTCATCGAGATAAACCTTTTCGTCTTTCAAAGCCTTTCTTTTTTAGAGGAAGGCCCTCTTATTATCCATGTCCTCAAATTTCAGCATGAGGATCCGACCTCTTTTGTCACTTGGATCACCCACCCTCCAAGCATCCATAATGTGTGTCTCATTCGCACCCATCTTAGTAGAAAGTGTTTTAGCATCCTCTAGGGGGTTCATTTTTCAACACACCCCACCACACAAACGCATAATGCGCGGAGTTTCCTTTTTGCTTCCTCTTCTAGTGTTGCATTCATCAATTCTACTTTGTTCTGAGGCATCCCTTTGTTTCTTTTAACTACCTCAATCCATTGTGCATTTTCTTTCATTGTATGCTTGACATTTTCTACTTTCTTCTAAGCTCCCTCTACCACATTCACCCATGTTTACATGTCCTTTTTTAAACTTTCCACCTTTTTCTTTAATTCCGATGCATTTGGCATTGCTTTTTGTGTATCCATCATTGACCTGTGTGTCACTAATTCTTTTTTACATGCCTCTAACTACCTTTTTAGATTAGCAATCTCTTGGCTACTATGCGTGCATTTGTATCATATTTCAATGCATCCATATCTACTTTCCAGGCATCACTTACTTTGTTCAAGTTATCTGTCATATCAACCTGCAGGTCAGCCTTGATTTCTTTGTTTTTTGCATCATCACAACCATTGATGTATGATTTCCTGTTTACATCTATAGCAGCACTTAGTTCCCTTTTGAATGTCTCTTGCAATTTGTCATATATGTCTTTTTGCTTTGTATCCATGTCATTCATGACTTTTTGTTACATACTGCCCCACACCTTCATACATGCTTTCAGGTTTGCATCCATTTAAGCATTTAATTCCTTTCCCCATGTTTCATGCATTGCATTCATGTCACTTGTCACCTTGTCAATCATTGGCATACATATTGCTGCAATTTCATCACTTATGAGGGCTTTCATGTCGTCCAAATAGTTTCTTGCAATCTGCCTTTGCATCTTTGTCCATCTCTTGGCACTTGTGGGAGTGCCATTTTCACGAGCTTTCCTTCTATTTTGTCTATAGTGAAACTTTTCATTTTTAGTTGGAGGCTTGTACTGCCCCTCTGATGCACTGCCTCCTCAGCCCAATTGGTTGTTTCTCAAGTTCGGTCTCATGTCCACTGGTTTCTCTTTCAGTAGTCTCTGCCATCTCAGTAGTCTCTGCCATCTAGCAATCTAAGACATCCACTCAATGCCAAGCAAGCAGGCCCCCTGCCTGTTTGACTGATGAGCAACCCCCTGGTGGGAACAGACTCATTGTTGTGCTGGGAACAGACTCACTGTCGGTCAGTCAGTACATTGCTCATGACAGGTATCTGTGTCAGTACATCCCGGTCAGTCAGAGCCGTCACTAAACTGTCACTGTAGCATAAAATGTCAATGTGTCTGCAACATAAAATGTGGCTGTAGCTTAAACTGTCACTGTGACATAAGCAATCACTGCAGCATTCAAGTATCATGGCAGTATTCTTGCCTTTCACACTGCAGACATTCCTGTCAGTCATCACTCCAGGTACATTCCACCAGACCCAAATTGTCCTGTCAGTCACTGGAGACAAAAACGTAAGGTCCGCTATACAGTTCATTGCATATACATCGTTACTGTTGCATTACTCCAGCAGAGCTTACTGTCACAGAGCATTACGAGAGCATTACAGCATTACTGTCGCAGAGCATTACAGTATTACACCGTTACAGGAGCACTACAGCATTACATGCCACTATTCATTGCATTACGAGAACATCATGCCACTGTTCACTGCATTGCACCACTGTTCACTGTTCATAGCACTATGAGAGAGAGAGAGAAAGAAAGAAAGAAAGACCTATTAACATCTCTAAAAGGCCAGAGTGGCCTATGAGACCATAACCAATACAACTGGTAACATCATCTCTCATCAGATAAGAAAAGATAAAATTTATGTGTAAGTTTACATGGTATATTGGAATGAGAAGTATGGAAACTGAAAAAGTTGAAGAAAACTAAGTTTAAAAAGATCAAGAGTGTAGAGTATCTCCCCCTCAGTTTATGGAATCCACTAAGACTCTACAAGCTACCTCCGATTGAGTCACTGCGCCAATCTGCCTCTGTAATGAGCAATCGTGATGCAAATGTGGTGCATATGGGCATGCCTATGTAGCCGAGTAGGTACCCTAGGGCGTCGTGCTCTGCATAGCGTTGTAGCTCTCTCAACTGTGATGCCTCCCGATGTATCTCAGCAACGCCTATCAGTAGGAGATGTAGTGTCTAGTGTGGTTGTAGCCGGGGGTTTAGCTACGCTGCAATAGTCTGTGATTGCTCTCTGGAGGGGTGGATGATGCTGGGGTCCCCCCCTATCCCGTAACAATAATGCTCTGCCTCATTGGAGCTCCAATAAGAAAAGGCCCAAACATCTTTGGTCCTCATAGTCCATCACCCATCTTAGTGGTCCAAAGCCCTCCTTAAAGAGGCAATGATAGCGGCCTCCAATATCATAGTACAACAATACATCTACAAATGTAGTGCTCCTCCGTCTCTGGCTTCCATCCACAAAGTTGGCACATCCTCTCATTGGCTGCAATATGGCTCCATCGACCTATCTCAATCATCAATTGATGCGATGAGGTGTGGATCTGACCAATAGCAACTCAGAGTCCGTGGGAAAGTTGAGCATCCATGTATCTTGGCCTCACTATGAAACCGTCATGAGAAAGCTGCAAGAAGTGACATTGGTATCGCATCGTTTTCATGCCTAGCTTGGACCAAGTCCTTTCTGTCTCCACTTTAGTGATGTCTACTCTAATCACACTATTCAGCTTTGCACGACTAAGGCTCAAAGTAGGGCAGTCGAGGCTGTAATCAAACAGTGATAGTCTATCTGTACTCATGCCATGTAAATTCAGCCACGTGCTCATATGTGCATACCAACACTGTCTATCTCCCTTTGCTGCAAGCTGTCTTGAAGACTCCAGCGCTAGTCTAGGATATCGGTCTTTAGGGAGCTACCATATCCTCTGGAGGAAAGTAATTGCTTGGAACAATGCCTCAACTACCATGGGTGCAGCGTCTAATTCTGCCTGGATGATCTCATGTGGTACCGAGGCTTTTGCCCTTATCATACGTACTATCATCATGACCAACGGTCTTTCCATGTGTTCCCAGCCATCACAATGTTGTGCTTCCTGTCCATAACAGTCCATAAGCGGCATCCGTCTAGTATGATAAAGGCTTGGGCCCCAAATGGCTGCCCCATAGGGTAGTGTGGGCAGAACTAAAGTGTCAAAAAGCCACAATTTGGTACAAGGCTCTTAAAACTGTATGTGTGCACACTGCCACTCTAGAGTACCCAAAGCTGCATATGCCTGTTCAAGCCTAGCCTCTAAAGTCTCCTTCCATGAAAACTATGGCCCCTTGAAAGTGACCCCGAGGTATTACACAATAAATGTTTCAGTCATCTTCAGGAAGTAGGCTCGAAGGAGAGTATCAACACAATAAGGGTGGTCTATGTTGGAAACATTACAATTGCGGTCTGCTAGAAGACACTCAGCTTGGCATTGCTCCTATGGTGATTGTAGCTACCACAACAACAATAGTAGGAGGTCATCTTGATTTTCAATGGGTCACTTGTAAGATACACAGCAATGTTTTCAATAGTGTCTAAGGAAATTTGTTCAAAATTATAAGTAGTTTGTTATCTATATTCAAAGCAAATTATAGCATCTCCATGCATTATTGCTGATAGCATGATAGCAAGCTGTCAGGATCTGATCATGTTGAATGATAGCAAGAGTGAAATGCAAGATAAATCTTGGTTAATACCTCAAACAACATGTCTGTTTTTGTGCTCAAGGTCATAGAAAAGATAGTGACAATTGACAATTGGAAGTGTACTATGATTAGCATGCCTTTTTGTGCTTGAGGTCATAGAAAAGACAATGATAATTGAACATTGGAATTTCACTATGATTAGTATTCTAAGATAGAATGAGAGCATAAATGCAAATAGAATGGGGCAGATCTAAGTTCTCTTTTGGACCTCTGATTGAGAATACCAAACTCCTCTTTGATTCTTAAAAATGGATTATATTTGGCAAGTCTCTCATATTTGCACGAAGCACCAATCTTTATTTGACATGTAGCTAGACCAACAGCCAAATCTGCAATTAAAGTGTCTTCTGTCTCCCCACTTCTGTGATTGGTCATAACTCCCCAACCTACTTTCTTGGCCACCTTCCATTGCCATTGCTCTATTGCTCAGATTTTAAATCTTGTGCATGTGTAGGGTTTCAACAAATTCCATATTCTTGAGTTGTCCTCTACAATTTATGACACGTTCATACTTCATGAGATCTATTATCAGTCAGGGCTGATCCGGTCTTTGGAAACATACTGCCAGCTACAGCAAGTGGCACCATTGTTTGAAGAGCTCGCAATGTGTATTTAGCAATCCCCTTAGGGGAGGCCTTGGTGCATCTGACCCTAGTGTCACCATGTTTGGTTTTAGCAGAGTACTGCATATATTTATCTTCTATTGCAATCATAGAGGGATTACTTGGCTACTAATTCACTCAGTGGTCAATTCTTAACAAAGATTGAAGCAGATCCTTCATTTTTTTGGCATTCCTTCTTTTCATAAACCGTATTGACAACAAAACAATGTGATCAATGGGAGAAAGGTAGAAGAAGACTAAGAAGTAACACAATTTCTTGGACATTTCATGGAGATTTTCTTATCACAAATGATGCATTGATACATATGGGAATGCTAATATCATTATACCATTGTGTTGTTGGTCATTTTGCAAATATTGCAAACATTACCAATGAAAAAGGATTCAAGAGGGGCAATGATGAAGGGAAGCTATACAACTAGATAGAAGCGTGTTTTCAAGAGTAGTTGTAGCCCTATTATGGAGTGAGCTCAAGTATGTCTATTGGAGCAGTATTTTCATCTAACACACATCCTACTCAAATCAATATAGGTGAACCTTACAGTACAAACATTTGAGGATTGTGCATTTCCTGGAGTACACTAATCAAGCTTATTGGTGCAAATTTGGGCTCATTCCATGCTATAACAACAAGCATCAATCTCTTATTTGAGAGCCTCAATCCTCATGGAGAGTAGGGTAGAATTGGTATGAAGATTTCATTACTGGGCATGATAGGATTATTCAACCATTTCAGATTGGGAATCTAGAGCAAACAACCTAGGTAAGGCATAAAGACCACTTGCAAGGTTTAATTTGGAGCCATTAGACCCTACAATGATAGCAAGAGTAACAATTTACCATAGTAGTAGCAACAACAATTTATCACAATGTGAGCAATAGTAGTAACCATTTCCACAGGCTGACCGTCATAGATAAAGTGGTGCTCTGAGCATGTCACCCAAGCTGCTGAGGTGTTAAAGACCATGATTTTAGTCTTTCCAAGATTAACCTTGAGACCTTTATCTTCATAGAACACATGCAATGCATCCAGATGCCATTGTAGTCCCTCTGGTGAATTTGAGATAAGCACCATATCATCAGCATATAACAAAATTGCTATCAGTACCCCAGCCAAGCTTGCCCCCATACCACCCCATCTCTGCATGTAATTAGAAATCTCGTCAATGTACAATCCAAACAGCAAAGGAGAGATGGGAGAGCCTTGCTTTATGCACACCATGCTAGAGGCTGAGTCTGTTGTGCCTCCAAGCACTCGTACTCTCCCTATCACAGTTTCATACAATGCATAAATACACCACTGCATATCCTCTAGGACCCCAATGGCTCGCAACCTTTGCATGAGTCTTGCACGTGGCACAATATCAAAGGCTTTATGGAGGTCCACAAAACAACAGTAGATTTTTTGCCTCCGTGATCGTTCCTCCTCAATCAAGGCCCTTAGCGTGAATATATGGTCTAGCATATTGTATCTGTGGCAGAAACCAACTTGTCCTCTGTAGACCGTATTCTCTTTGTTTCAGCCCACCAACTCAACTCATGCTCCACAATAGAGGCATATATCTTTGCTAGCTTATGGCCAATCATAATAGTGTGGTAGTTGTTAGCGACCAATGTCAAGAATCGCGTGGTGCGGGAACTTGCTCAACATGCTACGCCAAACACACACAAAATGCACAATGAGAAGCTCACTCAAGAAACAAGAAGAGAGATGGAGGCCAAAACGTTTTCTTGTTGGTTTCTTCTTCTTTTTCCACACACTTTACAATGTACACAAAGTATAGATAAGATACAACATAAAAGAAAGTGGCCTACTAAGTCAAACACTGCATAACCGACTACACTAGTCGACTCGCGCTATAACTATGCCAACTGTAAATAGGTGTAACAACCTGAATATAATAGGTAATGAGTCAGTGGCCATGTGAGAGTCATAATGACCACCAACGTGCTAAGCGTAGACATATGGACCCATCTAACCAAGCGGTCCATCATCAATGTCCGCGTGTGTTGAGCTTGTCATCTCAACACTCCCCCTCAAGCTCAACTGCATCTCTGCAACTCCAAGTAAGCTTCGAAACTTTTGAAGCTTCTCTGTATCGTGAAGATGTCAGCTATCTGATCTTGTGTGCTGACATACACCAAGTCAATCTCACCTGCTAGTACCTTCTCTCTCACAAAGTACTAGTGTACCTCAATATGTTTTGTCCTGGCATGGAACACAGGGTTCCTAGCCAACTGTATACTGCTCATGTTGTCACAATAAATGATAATTGGACATTCCACCTGCACATCCAAATCAGCCATTAACTTTTGTAGCCATACTACCTCACATGCTGCAATAGCAGCACCTCTATACTCAACCTCTGTACTCGACAAAGCAACTGTAGATTGCTTTTTGCTGCTTCAAGCAACTGCTGCACTACCAAGAGAGAATATGTATCTGCTGGTAGATCTTCTATCAAACATACTACCAGCCTAATCTGCATCTGTGTATCCAAACACCTGTACATCTGTACCTGCCTCACAGAAAAGTCCATAATGTAATGTGGACTTCACATATCTCAATATGCGTCTGACTGCATCCAAATGTGGCTTTCTAGGTACTTGCATAAACTGACTCACAAGACCAATAGCGTAGCTCAAGTCTGGCCTTGTAATGGTCATGTAGATCAAACTCCCCACTATCCTCCTAAACATAGTAGGGTCTTCTATCTCATCCCCAACATCAGCACTCAACTTTACATTCTGCTCCAACGGGACTGAAAGTGGTTTGCATGCTGTCATACCATACTTAGACAACATATCCAACCCATGCTGTCTTTGGGACAGCCATATACCATCATCACATCTGATCACCTCAATGCCAAGGAAGTAACTTAGCTCACCTAAATCCTTCATCTCAAACTTCTTCTTCAAAAAATCCTTGACTTCAACAATCCCACTATCACTATCACCTGTAATAATCAAGTCATCCACATAGATGACTATGATGACCAAACCTGCATCTCCCTTTCTCACATAAAGTGAGTGATCAGCATCAGAAACATAAAAGCCAATATTGACAAGATACTCTCTGATCTTGTCAAACCATGCTCTAGGTGCTTGCTTGAGCCCATAGAGCGCCTTCTTCAACCTGCACACATACGTGGGATGCTCTAAATCTTCATAACCTGCTAGTTGATCCATATACACTTCTTCCTTCAAATCACCATGCAAGAAGGCATTCTTCACATCTATTTGTTGCAACCTCCAACCTTTGGTTGCTGCCAAAGCAATCACACATCTGACAGTTGCCATCCTAGCAACTGGATTGAAGGTTTCTTCATAATCTATGCCATATGCCTGGGCATAGCCTTTTGCAACCGGCCTAGCTTTGTACCTACTAATAGAACCATCTGCATTGTGCTTAATCTTATAAACCCACTTACATCCAATAGCTTTCTTGCCCTTCGGCAATGATACTAGATCCCAAGTCTTATTGGCCTCTAATGCAACCATCTCCTCATCCATTGCTGCATCCCAATGAGCATGACCAACAGCCTCCTCAAAACATGTGGGCTCAACATCCTCAACTAGTTTCACCATATAAGCATAATGGTGAGCTGCATAACCTTCAAAACCAAATCTTTTAATAGGGTATCTGACCCTGCTAGATCTGCGTACCACCGGATCACTCAATAGAGCCTTTACATTACTATGAGCTCTCTGTACACCTGGTACCCTGACAGAAGGAATACCAAGCTCATCATCCAAGCTCTCTAAGCCACTGGAGTCTCCATCAAGAACTGCATCAATGCCATCTGACACTTTATTCTTTCCTTTGTCTTTACCTGTACTGCTACTAGATGCATCTAAAGATGTAGAGGTACTCCTTAGTCTCCCAGACCAAGGACTACCAGATGATGTCTCTGGTCCACTAAGAGTCCGTGATTCATGCTTTTTAGCCTGCACATGAGTGTTATGATCATCATCATCATCCAATGCATCACCAGTAGATGCATACCAACTGCTCATTTCATCAAAGATGACATCCCTGCTGACTCTGAACTTACATGTGACAGGGTTATAATAGCGATACCCTTTTTGCTCTAAAGAGTATCCAATAAAAACACATTTTTCTGCCGTTGGATCAAGCTTCTTCTGTAGCTTATCTGGCACATGAACGTATGCAACACAACCAAATACCATCAAGTGCAATACATCAAGTTTCTTGTCAATAAAGCATTCTTCAGAAGTCATCCCATGAACTGCAGCTATGGAAGTTCTGTTCATAATATAAATAGCAGTATGAACAGCCTCAGACCAAAAATGCTTAGGCATATTCTTTTCAGCCATCAAGGCGCATGCAACTTATGCAATATGTCTGTTTTTTCTTTGTGTAATCCCATTTTTCTGTGGAGTATATCTGCATGTGAAATGTCTCATTATTCCATAAGACCTCAAAAAATCATTGAACTCATTCGAGAGGTACTCTTCCCCTCCATCTGACCTCAAGCACTTTACTTTCAAGCCTGTTTCTCTTTCAACTGCAGCCTTGAAAGTTCTAAAGTGCTCAAGCGCTTCACTATTTTCCTTCCTAAAATATACCCACAGCTTTCTAGAACAATCATCAATGAATGTAACAAAGTATGATCTGCCTCCAAGAGATACATTTTGTGTAGGCCCCCAAATGTCTGTATGCACAACATCAAGGATATTTCTGCTTACATCTCTGTCATGTGAAAAGAGTTGTCTTGCATGCTTACCAAACTGACATGCTTCGCATACCTTATGAAATTCTGCAACTCTAAATGTAGGCAAACTTGTAACCAACCCTTTGGACTGCATTAATTTCAGCATTTGTACATTTGCATGTCCAATGCGTTTGTGCCAAATTTCAATATCTGCAATAACACATTTTCCTTTAGCATACATAGCAGCATTCATAGTAGGAATTCCAGCATCCAGAGTAAACATACGTCCAACTCTAATTCCCTTTGCTACCAACCTGCACTTATCATTGAAGTCTTCTACAAAGCAGCCGTTTGCATTAAATCTGACTTGCAGCCCTTGCTCGACCATTTGACCGACTGACACCAAGTTCTTTGTAATAGATGACACATGTAATACATCTGAAAGACTCTTTGTCTTAACATCATACAAGGACAAGGGAACTTTTTCAATGTGTGAAATTAGGTTGTATGAATCATCGCCCATCTGCACATAACCTGCATTTTGCAAATCCTGTATCTCTCCAAACCTTCAGCATTGGATACACCTGAATCAACATACCAAACATCATCATGTGTTCTCTTTCCTGTAACAGCATTCAACATATGCTGCATAACAAACAGACGTTCATTTTTGTCTTCATTCTGCGTGAAGACGATGCATAGTTTCCTTGCTGCAACTTACCACTGCCAATATCATCTTTCTTAGCATAACATTGGGTTGCAATATGACTTGTTTTGCCACAGTAGTGATACACAATACCAGAGTTGTTAGAGCCTTTGTTCTGCCATCCTTCTCTTCCTCTAAAGCTCCCCTTGCCTCTAAAGTTACCACAACCCCCTGAAACCTGCATATCGCCAAATTGCTCCATTGTCACTACCACGCCCTGTACCACGGCCTCTTGAAGAGAACCTACCACGTCCCCTTCCTGAACTGGAGTAGAAAGCTTGGACCTATTCACCACTTCTTTCAGATATCTCACTCTGCATGTTGATCTCTTCATTGATCAAAAGGGAGACCAACTCATCAAAATCTGGATCATCATCATCATCATCATCGGGCATTGCATCAATCATCGCGCATTGCATCAATCATCATCATCATCATCATCGGGCATTGCATCAATCGCTGCCAATGCATCTGCAATGCTCATTACCTTCAGTGCATACTCATTGATAAGATAAGATACAATGTACACAAAGTATAGATAAGATACAACATAAAGGAAAGTGGCCTACTAAGTCAAACAATGCATAACCGACTATACTAGTCGACTGGCGCTATAACTATGCCAGCTATAAATAGATGTAACAACCTGAATATAATAGGTAATGAGTCAGTGGCCATGTGAGAGTCATAATGACCACCGACATGCTAAGTGTAGACGTGTGGGCCCATCTAACCAGGCGGTCCATCATCAATGTCCGCATGTGTTGAGCTTGTCATCTCAACAACCAATGGATCTCCACTCTTAAAAATCGGCACTATTGTATGGTCATACCAACTTACTGGAAATCCCTAACATACATAACTATTGAAGAGATTTGCCAAGATAGGGGCCAGTACATAACATGCATGTGCAAAATGCTCTGCCACAAGGCCATCTTGATCATGTGCTCTCCCATTCTTCAACCTCCAAATGGCATATCTCACTATCTTTTACAAAAAGAAACCGTATTGTGTTGGCCTAGACTTTGATGGATAGGCTATCTGCTATTGTGATGGAACCATAGGTGCCCTAGCATGTTCATTTCAAACCATAGGTGATGTAAACTAACTTGGGGGTTGTCTCCCGTGAAATTTTCTCAATAGAGAGAGAGAGTATATTAACGTCTCTAAAAGGCCAATGTGGCCTATGAGACCAAAGCAATACATACAATGATGGTGTGTTTCTTATTTGGAACGAGAAAAAGATGAAAAACATGCCTATAAGACTTTAAAAAAATGAAATAGTGTCCTATAAAAGGGAAACATGTCAATGATCTGAAAGTGAGAGTAGAGAAAGAAAAACTCTGCATCAATGATATGTCTGTTCTCTAAGGAGGTATATCTCTGCATGGCTGAGGCGTCTCGGCATCTATCTCCTATGGCGCTCAATGATGGCTTTAATTTGTCTGTGGTGTGGATGTCTAGGCCTTTGTCTGGGTGGACGTGGGCACCTAGACCGGCTAAGTGCCACTGCTCTATCCAAAGAGACACCTACAGAAGATGAGGTCCAATGATGATGTACTCCTGCGGACTGTGTGCCAGTAGTAGTGGTATCTGCCATACTCTGTCGTGTATCAGTGAAATAGCCAGTGACTGCTCTCTATCTATGTGAGCCGAGCTGTGAGGGCCTCCTACTCTGTAGAATTGTTGCTCTGCACCTCTGGAGCTCCAAGAGGAAGAATCCCAAGCATCTCTGATCCTCAAACTGCATGATCCGTCTCAGGGGTCCAAAACCCTCTCGAAATAGACAGTGGTATCTACCTCGTATGTCATAATATACAGTGTATCGGCAGATGTAGTTTCCTCTGCCTCTGGCTCTCTGTCGCATAGTGGGCACATGCGTTCTTCTGTCTGTATACCCTCCCATCTGCCTGTCTCAATCCTCAGGTGGTGGGATGAAATGCTGATATGACCAATAGCTGTGCATAGTCCATGAGGCAGCTGTGTGTCTATGTAATTGGGTCGGGTGATGAAACCATCCTCAGATACCTAAAGGAAGTGGATCTGGTAGTGTGCCATGGGGGGAGGGGGGTCGGATCCCGGTCTCCTCCGTATCTAACTTCAGTATGTCTACTCTGATCACATGGTTTAGCTCTGATCGGCTTAGGTCAAGTGTAGGGCAATCCAGGCTATAGTCAAAGGGGGGTAGTCTGTCAATCTACAGCCCATGTAGACTCATCCATGTACTCATCTGAGCATACCAACAATGTTTGTCACCATTTGCTGCTAGTTGTCTAGAAGAGGCCAGGGCTAGCCGTGGGTATCTATCTTGGGGGAGCTCCCATAGTCTATGTATGAAAGTCACTGCCTGGACCAAGGCCTCAGCCACCATGGGTGATGCTCCCAACTCAGCTCTGATAATCTCATGTGGGGTCGAGCTCTTCGCTCGTATCATGCGTGCGATCATCATGACCAGTGGTCTTTCCATATGCTCCCACCCGTCATAGTATTCCTTCTCTAGTCCATCCTGGTCTCCCAAAGGCTGTCTCCTCGTGTGAAAGAGACTCAGACCCCAAATAGCTGCCCCATATAGGAGTGTGGGTGTAACCAGGGTGTCAAAAAGCCACAGTTTGGTGCGCGGCTCATGAAATTGTATGTGAGCACATTGCCTCTCCAATGCACCTAAGGCTGCATATGATTTTCCCAAACAAGCCTCTGATGTCTCTCTCGAAGAGAACTGTGGTCCCTTCAATGTGACCCTCAAATAGACATACTGCCTAACCATCTCCACTGGCTCTCCATCGAAAGTAAACCGGTGCTCAGCCCTTGTCACCCAAGCAGCTGAAGTGTTAAATACCATAACTTTAGTTTTCCCAAGGTTCACCTTAAGATCTCTATCTCTGCAAAAAGCTGATAATGCATCCAAGTGTCTATTTAGTCCCTCAGGTGAGTCAGATATAAGTACAATATCATCGGCATAAAGCATAATGGTATCAGCACTCCAGCTAGGCTGGCTCTGGCCCCACCAGTCCTATCCACATATTCTGAAATTTCACCTATATAAAGCCCAAATAGTGTCGGTGAAAGTGGACAGCCTTGTTTCACCCCAATGGTGCTATTGACTGTATTTGAGATGCCCTCAGGTGTTCGTACTCTACCCGTCACTGCCTCATACAAGGCATAGATACTCCACTGTATCTCTATAGGCACATCAATGTTTTCTATTCTTCTCATGAGTCTAGCACGTGGCACTGTGTCAAAGACCTTGCGAAAGTCCACAAAACAGCAGTAGATCTTTTTCTTGAATGCCTTGCCTTCTTCGATGATTGCCCTCAATGTAAAGATATGGTCTAGAGTTGTATATCCCCTCCTAAAGCCAGCCTGGCCTTTTGATCTCAAGCCATGCATCTCGGCCCATTCACTCAATGCTTGTTCCACGATAGAGCCATATATCTTGGCCAGCATGTGTCCAATCATGATAGTTCGGTAGTTACTAGGTAGCGCGGGGTCTCCACTCTTAAAGAGCGGCACAATAATATGGTCTGACCAACAAGTTGGAAATCCCTCACAAACTGCCCTATTAAAGATGTGAGCCAGCGTTGGTTCCAAAATATCATAGGCATGCACGAAGTTTTCAGCCACTAAACCATCATGATCTTGGGCTCTTCAATTTTTAAGTTTCCATATGGCATTCCTCACTTTTTTTTCTGTGAAAAATCTGCAATTTGCTGGTCTTGAGGTTGAGGGGAGTGGCATAGGCTCTTGGCCAGGAATATCATAGAGTGTGCAAGCATATCCATGCCAATCATCCGGTCTAGTAATTTGCAGGGGTGGCTGGTTCTCGTGCATCTTTTTCCATGCTCTCTTGCTGTCCTGCCCCAAGAACATGGAATACATTTCTGTTTCTAGTCTGCTCAGGTATTCCCACTTCTTTTTGCGTACCAACCGTCTGAAGAGTGTTCGAGCATGCTTATGTGTACATATGCCAAGTGCCATCTCTCGCTAAAAACGTGCTCGTGTCTCTCTGCACTCATCATCATACCAGCCATTCTGTGGGGCATTACCTCGTGGAGGTTTTTCTGACGGTGTAGTGTGTGGGAAAGCGTATGCTGCTGAAGTGTGTATTATCTCGTCCAACTGTCCTGTAAACTCATCTAGAGAGGCCTGTGTGTCTAGCTCCCTCAATGCATCTCGCACAGTAGTACTGTATATGTGTGAGGTCGCTTCCACAAAATCATAGCGTGGTAATTTCGATATGTGTGACTGTGCTTCGTGTATATGCCCATATTGCATTGTGAAAGCTAGAATAGCATGGTCTGCTACTAATCCAATTGGTCTATCTGAGATTTCAAAGCTTTTTATGTTAGGTAGCAAATTGGGTGATCCAATCAAATAGTCCACTGTGCTTGACCCTTTCTTGTTATTCCAACATGTGAAGCCATTAGATCTTGGCCACTGTGGTAGCCTGTTAAGTATGGCCAAACCATGTGCACTTCCCAATGCCAGTAGGTGTGTTCCATATTCTGTTATCTCTCTATCTTGGGCTGATCTAACTAATCCCACTTCATCTAATGCAATATCTCTGAACATCTCATCACTAGTGTCAAAGAAAGCAGATTGGTTGTTTCCTGTGCGTGCATTAAAGTCTCCTGCTAGTAGAACATCCCCAATTCTCATGTATCCCATTATGTCCTCATATAGTGGTGTATACAGGGATGCCTCTTTAGGGGCAAACTTAGAGTATGCAGGGGGAAAATAGCATATGGCAATATACATGTCTCAAGTTCTGCTTGTACGTAACCTGATCCACATGTATCTTGCCTCTACATCTCTATGTACCACGTGGACTGTATCTCGGAGCTCTTCTCTAAATAGAATTGCCACACCTCTTGATCCCCTCGTCCCTCTAGGCCGCCTAGGCTGAGGGCGATATACACTTTCCCATCTATATCCATATGCATTAGGTAAACGGCTGTCTTTACATTGATGTGTCTGAGTATACATAGCAATGTCTATCCCTTTGAAAGTATCCTTAAAATAACCTACATCTGTCTTAAGGGAGCCATTGCAATTCCACAGTGTGAACTTCAGGGTCTCATAGGCCGCGCACCGTCATGCCGTCCTTTTCTCTGTGATGATGACTCTTCCATCTCGGTATACAGCCCATTTACCTGCTTTCCATGCCTCTAGAAAACGTGGCATATTTTCCCTCCTGTGGGCTAACTGGGTTGGGGTGAGGTCTTCATCTAGGTAGATCTTTTCTCCTTTGAGAGCGATCCTCTTGGAGAGGAAGGCTCTCTTCTTTTCCAGGTCTCCAAACTTCAAGATGAGGACTTTTGTTTTTGTGTCAGCTTTCCCAACTCGCCAAGCCCCAATGATGGGTACATCTGTAGCTCCAATTTTGGTGGCAAGAGCTATAGCATCTTCAATTGGGGAGCTTTTCTCATCTAGTCCAACCACTCTTACGTGGAGTGCGCGTGCCCGTCTTTTTGCCTCTTCTTCCAAGGTGGCATTCATAACTTCCACTTTGTTGCCATGCATTCCTTTGTTCTTTTTTGCCACATCTATCCATTCTGCATTTTCTTTGACGGTATTCTCAACATTCTCCATTTTCTTTTGGGTGCCTTCCACCACACTTGCATAGGTGTGCATATCCTTTTTTAAAACATCCATTTCTTTTTGTAGTTCCGGTGTGGTTTGTGGTTCCTTTTGTGCGTCTAGTTTCTTTTTGTATTCCTCTAGTTCTTCTTGTAGATTAGAGATCAATGAGTCTTTCTCTGCCATGCGTGCATCCAATGTTTGTTGCATCTCCTTTTTTAGTTCTTCCATCATTTCAGCTCGAACCCGCTCTTGTATGTCTTTTTCCATTTCCTTCCTCATGGTACGTATTTCAACACGGAATATGGTCAACATCTCCTCATATAGTGTTTCATTAATTTTGCGGAATGTCTTCCCATATCTACTCGACCCTGGAGAGACATTCCAATCTCGGGTTTTACGCCCACAGGTTTTGTATCTCGTGTTCTTTGGCGGTGTATGAAACATTGTCTCCATGGTTGGTTTTGTGATTCCTTCATTGTCAGTTTCTTCCATCGTAATTATAGTCTGCGCTATAGCATAAAATTGTTTACAGTCCGAGTAGAGTAGTAAACCAGTGACATAAACTATCACTCTAGCATGAACTGTCAGTATATCATAGACTGTCAATGTGGCTGCATCATAAGATATGATGACTGTAGCATGAAATGTTAATGTGCGTCAATCTAAAATCGCGCAGGTTTCCAGTCCACACAACATGCAAGGTTCACATCAGTCTGAGTACATCTGTAATCTCAGTGCATTCACAGTGTCTGCATTCATGTCAGTCTGAGAGAGTGTCTGCAATCTGAGAGTGTGTCTACATTCGTCACTGCTGCCAGAGTACATTCACAGTGTCTGCATTCATGTCAGTTTGCATTCGTGTCAGTCTGAGAGAGTGTCTGCATTCATCACTGCTGCCACAGTACATTCACAGTGTCTACATTCATGTCAGTCTGAGAGAGTGTCTGCAATCTGAGAGAGTGTCTACATTCGTCACTGCTGCCACAGTACATCCGTCACTGCTGCCACAACATTCATTCGTCGCTGCTTCCACAATCCGTTCGTCACAGTGCACTCGCGTCAGACTTCATTAGTCAAAGTACACTCCTCTGCCAGATACGTGTGCTCGTGTCACGTCTGTCTTGTCTGCATCCGGCTCGTCACACCTGTTGCGTCAGTATCCGTCCGTCGTGCCCGTCACACCAGCATCACGTAGCTCATGGTCCCGTCACACCCGTCACGCCTGCCAGCGTCACTCCCGCCACGTCACGCCCGTCACACCAGCTTCCCGTCGCGTCAGCTCCCCGTCATGCCAGGCACCAGCTCCCCGTCGCGTCAGCTCCCCGTCAGAGCATGCCCGTCCGACCCATCGGAGAGACCCGCCAAGCGTCAGAAAGACCCGTCAGAGAGAGAGAGAGAGAGAGTCTGCGACTGCCTCTGAGGACTGTCTGGCCATCGCCCACACGCCCGTCGTCTGCGTCAGCCTCTAAAGCCCCGTGGGCTTGCGTTTCGCCCGTTCCCCCTATGCGTTAGGGTTTTTGCTGACGTCCGGCCCCTGCCCTGCGCCCCCAACTGTCCCGCTCTGCCGTCGACTGCCAGCCCTGTGTTCCACCCTCCTACCCCTGCACTGTTAGGGTTGTGCCCTGCCACACGCATTCTTGGGACAGACAGGTCACGACTGAGGCTGACAGGTAAAGCTCAGGTTTCATCAGCTGTGATTGTAGAATCCGCCCCTTGATAGCGCAGCTATACAGAAAAGCGAGAGAGAGACAGTGTGAACGAGAAAGAGGCCTGCGTGTATCTGCCTCCCGTGAGCTCTTCACTCGGCCTCTGACCGGCATACATACTGATACAATATGGCTGGCCTGGATTTTATAGACCAAACAGTGGCAGCTCTTGGTCCGGATTCTGATACCGAGGAACCAGAGGATATGGTTCCGAGCACAGAAGAGATGCCCCCTGCTCCTGACTTCCAGCCTGCGGGCAAACGCACCAAGCATACTTCGGCCGAGACAATGGATCATCAGGATCGTTCCTATGCTCAAGTTGCTTCTGATTCGGTGGACTCTCAAGATGTTGACTATGAACATTTGCTGGAGTTTGCCAACACTCTGCTTGGCGATTATGTTCAACACAATCAAGAAGTCTTTTCTGACTTTGCAACGGAAGATGTTCCGGAAGCTACTGTGGACCCGAAACATGTTTTGCGCTCCTTTTCAGTGTTTTATGAACGTGCTGTGATACTCTTCTTTACTGGTCGGATCCCACTGCTTTCCTGTATTCGCCAGTGGCTGCACAGCCTGCTACAAGGGGAATGTGTTGAAGAGATTTTTATTGGGCCCCGAGGTTTTTTTGAGGTGTTGTTGAAATCTGAGATGCACCATGCTGCTCTCTTGTCTAAACTGCCATTGTTCGTTGATCGCCGTTTGGTCCATGTTGTGCCATGGCGCCCAATGGCAGATTTTCAGCGCCTGTTGCAACGTGAATGCCCTATGTGGGTTGAAGTGGAAAACTGCCCAACTGTTTATTGGCCACTGTTGAAGGACGCCATGGCCGCTGTGGGCACTGTTCTGGCCCCCCCAAGCCTATGGGCCATGAATCACAACCGTCTGTGCATGCTATGGGACACTGCTAGGAAAAGGCTTGCTTGGTTACATATTAATTGCTCTGGCATGCATCCTTTACATTTTCGTTTGAAATGGGGCAACTTTGCAGGACATTGCTTTTCGTGTGGAAAATTGGGGCATTTTATCGCTAAATGCCCAGAGAAACATCACACTTCAGATGCCGAGCATGTTGCACTACCCATGGAAGACATGGTGTGTGATGCTCCGTTGCAGGATGACACCCAGCCACCTAAAGTTTTGGATAAAGGTAAACAACAGGTCTCGAGTTTGAATTCCTGTGGTAATGACTGGGTAGATGTACACGCGAAAAAAGGCAACAGGCTTGTTGCTGGCATGGTGGATTCTGTGCCTACTGCCTCACCAGATTCCATGCGCACGTATATGCGCAGGAAAGAAATGTTGTCTTCAGAGCACTCTGCTTCTGCTATGGTTTCCTCTACTCCCCATCAACAGCCACCTAGGAGAGTGTATTCGGATGGTCCAAAGGGTCCACCTGCTAAGCTGGCTTTTGATACTAGAGGTAACGTCATTACCCCATGGGATCATCATTATCCCCGTTCCATCCCTAAGACAGTGGATATGCCATCTACCTCCAAATCTGGTCGTCAGAACTCTTTTGCCGTCTTAGCTGATTTTTTGGATGAGGGAGTCCTGGACATTCTCGCCGAAAAGGTAAAATCGAGGCACGCTGTGCCTCGTACCTAATTTTCTTTTGAATACACATGAAGATAGCCACGTGGAATGTGTGAGGAATTTGTTCTTGCCACAAGCAACATGCCATGTGGACTATATTGCATGAGAATCAGTGGAATGTCTTGTGTGCTGTTGAGCACAAGAGTCACGGTGAAGCAGGAAAAGTTGTGGATTGCCATGGCTTTCGTTTGTTCTATGCAGAGATACATGCCAGGCAGTATTCTGGGGTGCTTATGATTGTGCATGAAAAATATCAGCCGGTTCTTATTAAGAATGATGTACATGGCCGCTTTATGGTGATTGAAGTTTTATTCGAAGGAGAGATCTTATGGTTACTTGGCCTCTATGCTCCAAATGATCCTTTATCTCGCCGGAAGCTTTGGCATACTTTGCAGACTTCCTTGTCCCTTGGCAGACGAGGTTTTTTTATGGGGGATTTCAATATGTGTGTTGATCCGTCACAATCCACATCAGAGCATTCGGTAATGGATGTGCCAAAAAGTCGTATGTGGCAGGAGTTGGCTCTTGCCGTTCTTAAGCAAGATCTCTGGTCGTGGCTGCACCCTTCTTCTACAGGGTTTACTTTCCATTCCGCCCAATATGCAACAACATGGTTGCGGTTAGACTACATATATATCATGCAAAATGATGATTTTCTTCCTGAGATGCTCTAAATGAAAGTGTTGCAACAATATGCCTTATCGGGCCATTTTCCTCTCCAGCTTGAGCTCCTTGCACAACCCATTGCACCTTTCAAGCAATTTCTGGATAGACTCCCTTTGCATTTCAACTCGTCTTATTTGAAGCAAGCAATCTTTCAGGGCTATATGCAGCAATTTATTGATAGATTCTTATCGGACTTCTCCTCGCAGGGCATTGCTTTGTTTGAAAGATTGCTCTCTAATGTACAGCGGGTTGCTCGGCAGTATGGGATCCATCATGCCTCTCTTTGTCCGCGGCATCGACAAGCAGCGGAGGACCTGCTGGCTTTGGTTCGTTCTTTGCTGGTGGACACTCCAGATGATGTATTTCTGTTGTCACTGGCAATGCGTCTGGCTGATCTTATTAAAGAGTTTCAGCTGAAATCTTATCAACAGGTCAAATTGCAACATCTGACGAAGACTTTGAAAGATAGTGCTTGTCAGACTCATAAGTTCTTTCAAGCTCTCCATGCCTCTCTTGCTCGAGAGAATATGACTAGACTCCAGAGTGCAGAAGGTCATATGATCCTTGATCCGCAGACTATTGTGAATATGTGTAGGAATTATTTCCTCGACCTTCTTGGTTCCACTTCTGCTCCTTCAAGCCAAATTGCTCATGCTTGTTCATTCTTTTATGATCTGGTCCGCAATCAGGTTCCGCAGGACATGCAATCTACTCTGGAGGCAGATATTTGTGAGGCGGAGGTTATGGATGTTCTGTTACACTTGCCCAAGGATAAAAGTCATGGCTGGCCGGGATGGTCTCACCAACGAGTTCTTTGAGATTTTTGCCACTCAGCTCGCGAAACCATTGACGGCTTTGTTTCAGCAGAAGTGGGAAACAGGGATCATGCCTTCCTCATGGAAAGAAGGTCTTATAAAACTACTTCCAAAAGTCCCTTCACCATCTATGTTGAAACAGTGGCGCCCAATTTCTTTGATGGGTTCTATGTATAAAATCTTTTCCAAAGTAATGGCGAATCGGCTCCATAAGCATCTTCCTGCCATTGTGCATCCTCTCCAATATGGTTTCATTAAGGGCAGAAACATTTTGCACAATGTATTAAATGCGCAACTGGCAATTGATTATGCAAGGCATTCTAATCAGGAGGTCGTACTGGTTCAACTAGACCTGGAAAAGGCTTTTGATTATCTGAACTGGTCTTTCATTGCAGAACTCGTGTCTTCTGTGGGCTTTGGTGCTCGGATGTCTCGTCTGATCTACACTATCAGTGCTGCAGCATCTTTGCGAGTTATGCTAAATGCAGGCCGACAGGGGGTGCCCTTTGAGTCCTCTCTTCTTTGCCCTTGCGACTCATCCAGTTCTTTCGATGTTATCTCACATGGCAGCTTCTACTTAGTTGGCTGGATTGTTAGTTTCCTCTGGACAGCACTTCATTAGTCAATCCTTGGCTGATGACAGCTTTATGATTCTACGCGCGGACAAGAATAACCTTCGCAAACCTTTAGATGTTTGGGCTCTCTTTGGTCAAGCTTCCAGTCTTCGCATCAATGCTTTGAAATCATCCATTCTCAGCTGCACGGAGTCGGATTTGCAATCATTGGACTGGCAGGGCATGGTTGTTCTCTGTTGCTCCATTGTCAGGCATCTTGGGTACCCTTTGGGTGTTGATGTTTCCCCAAAGCAGCTACTACAGTGGATTTCACAAAAATTGGCGGCTAAGTTTCTATATTGGAAGTCTCAGGCCTAGCCCTTCCATATTCGCCTCAAAGTAGCCCAGACAATTATGTTGCTAATGCTCACATATTTCTTGCCATTCCTGCCCTGGACTACTACTACACTCAATGCTCTTACTCAGTCTATTCGTTTCATGTTATGGAAGAAGGATTCCTTGCATGCAGGCATTTCCTGGATTTCTTGGTCGCATGCGTGCACCCCCAAACGCATGGGTGGAGGGGCTATTTTAGATGCCCAGACTCATATGCTAGCACTCCGTTGGTCTCTTTTTCGCACCATGTGCTCGGAGCATCATCCATGGGTCGTTATAGCCCGTTATTTTCTTGAGGATCATGGGCTTCTGCATGGCAATACTCAAATCCGGAGTTCTTGGTGGCATGTTCTTAATGCAGATTCGCGGTTCTCCAGTTCTTCTTCATCTCTGCTTGCCCATTTGGTGTGTTCCTGGAGACTGGTCCTCCGAAAGGCTCAGTGGCATCCAGCAGAGGATCGCTTAGCTACTAATTATTTTCAATTGGAATTGTTGGCAGTCTCGCGGTTAATTTCGTGGGAAGGTAAACATGAGCTTCGACCAAAACTCAACCGCATGGCACGTTTGGGCTTAACTTCGGTAGTGGATGCCACCCTTGCTAGTCGCAATGTGTTAATATCATTTCGTACAGCCAGGAGGCTTTTCAGGATCCCTCGTGGATACAGGTATTTATGGGAACAGCTTTTGATGGTGCTCCAGAGCAGATAGCCCTTTCCTGCCCTTGCTACGGATCGTCCCTGGCAGGACTAGGACTTTGCAGGCCAGCTGAATTTAGAAAAGGCTTCAGCTAACTAGGTGTACCATCTTTTGATTAAAGATCATCAATGGCTGGTTACTAAAGCTAATACTCTATGGGGATTACATAAAACCCGGTCATGGTGGAGGGTAACTGTGATGGAGGGCTGGTTGAACAAGACACCCTTCAAATATAAGGTCTTTCTTTGGAGGGTGATGATTGGTGGTCTTCCGCTTGCTTCAGCTCTTTCCAAGCGTCGAATCTCCAACGGCAACTGTTTCTTTTGCACCACCACTGTGGAATCCGCCCGTCATCGTTTTATTTCTTGCCCCCTCGCTCAGAAAATCTGGTCATTCCTGTCACCCGTTTGGCGAGCGGTCATTGGTCTCTCGCTACGCCCATTTGATTGGGTTTTTGCGCGGCCCAAATATCCTGCACCGACACAGCCACACATGAAGATCCTGTTTCACTTTCTTCGATATTGGGGCTGTTGGCATAACTGGAACATTCGGAATGCTTTTCTTTTTTATTCCACCTATAATGTTCAGCAGCATATTGCTCGACTTAAAGGTCTCTTGTATTGGCAGATAGATCTTCTCCGACACTCGGGCATGCTCCCTCGCGAGGACTTACGTCCCTGGCATATGGCAATTTCCTCTGTGTCTTTGCCATGACTTTGTAACTCTTTGGTTGTCTGGTTCTTGTAGAGAGTCAGTGTGTACACACGATGGGGTACAGCCATCGTGGTTCTTGTAATCATGCAAACTTGTACCTTTTTCGTAATTAATACAATTACCTTTTACAAAAGAGAGAGAGAGAGAGAGAGAGAGAGAGAGAGAGATTAATGTCTCTAGAAGGCCAGGATGGCCTATGAGACCATAACCAATTCAACTAGTATCATCATCTCTCATCAAAGAAGAAAAACAAAATTATGTCTACATCTACATGATAGAGTGAAATGAGAAATAAAAAATAAGAAAAGAGTAGAGTATCTCCCGCTCAATCTACGGAATCCACCAAAGCTCTACCACCTATCTCCGACTGAGTCAGCGTGGTGATCTTCATCTGTAGTGAGCAATCATGGCGCAAATGTGTTGCATATGAGCATGCCTATGTTGCCGAGTAGGTACCCTAGAGCGTCGTGCTTTGCATAACACTATAGCTCTATCTACTGTGATGCCATCTCATGATGTCCCTCGATGGCGCCTGTCAGTAGGAGATGAAGTGTCTAAGGTGGCAATGACCAAGGGGTTAGCCATATTGAAAAAGTCTATAACTACTCTAGAGGGGTGGACATGGTTGGGATTGGCTCTGATCCCGTAACAATGCTACTCTGCATCGTTGGAGCTCCAATAAGAAAAGACCTAGAAATCTCTGGTCCTCATGGTCCATCACCCATCTCAATGGTCCAAAGCCCTCCTTAAAGAGGCAATGGTAACGGCCTCGCATATCATAGTATATAGTACATCTACAAATGTAGTGTTCCTCCATGTTTGGCTCCCATCCGTAAAGCTAGCATATCCTCTCATTTATTGCAACATGACTCCATCGACCTGTCTCAATCATTAGCTAATGTGATGAGGTGAGGATTTGTCCAATAGCAACTCAAAGCCCATGAGAGAGTTGAGCATCCATATATCTCCGCCTCACTATGAAACCATCATGGGAAAGCTGCAAGAAGTGGCACTGGTATTGTGCCATCTTTGTGCCTAATGGGAAAGGGGGCTTGGACCAAGTCCTCTCTGTCTCCACTTTAGTGATGTCTGCTCTAATCACTCTATTCAACTCTGAACTGCTGAGACTCAAAGTGGGACAATCAAGGCTGTAATCGAATGGTGTAAATCTGTCTATATTCATGCCATGCAAGTTCAGCCACATGCTCATAAGTGCGTACCAACACTATCTATCTTCCTCTGCTGCAAGCTGTCTTGAAGACTCCAAAGCTAACCTAGGGTATCGGTCTTTAGGTAGCTCCCATATCCTCTGGAGGAAAGTGATTGCCTAGAATAGTGCCTCCACTACCATGGGTGCTGCACCCAAATCTGCTCGGATGATCTCTTGTGGTACTGAGGCTTTCACCCTGGTCCCTTATCATACGTGCTATCATCATGACCAGTGGTCTCTCCATATGTTCCCAACCATCATAATGTTGTGCTTCAGGTCCATTACAGTCCATGAGAGGCACCCGTCTAGTATGATAAAGGCTTGGCCACCCGTATATATATATATATATATATATATATATATAGAGAGAGAGAGAGAGATGTCCTGTGGAGGCCAAAACTGACCTAACGGACAAATCAAGTAAATCAATCATCATTTGTACATTCCACTTCAGGAGCCAAAGGCATAGTCAACTAGAAAACCAAAGACAAAAAAGTAAAACTAAAACCTAAGATCAACCTATGGAGATCAATGTCTACAAGAAGCCAAATTAGCCTATGAGGCCAAAATGGATACTTCTAAACTCAAGGAACTATCTTGTTTCCCAAGTATATTAAGGAACATAAAAGTGAAAAGAAACAGCTAAGAAACAACAAATAGCTGCAAAGAGATGAAACCTAGGGATTTTATACATTTGTAGATATGACAGCTTGTGGAGAGAAGATACAGACGATGGTGCCTTCCAAAACTCCTAATTAATACAGTCATAAACCTTCTGGGAATCAAGAAGTTACACAATGAAGTCCTATCCCCTCAAGGATGCAAAGGTTCAAAATTCTCAGAAGGTTAAAATATTGTCCAAGATATTGTGCTCATAAACAAAACCTGCTTCAGTAGGGTGGATGATAACTGACATGAGAAGAGTTAGTTTGAGATTCATCCCTTCAAGCTGTCCTAATAGGCTACTTAAAGGATACAAACTCCAAAAAATAGAAGGGAAATACCTCTTGAATCTTAAGGAACCTATTACTAAGGTGAAACTGAAAGCTATTGTTTGTAATAATAAAGTAACAAGGGAAATGCTCCAGTTTAAAAAGAAGCAGGCACCCATGCTTCAACTTGATTCCCTCAGAATCTGGAGATATCAGACAAGAATCCTTTACATTTCTTGAAGGAGAAGATTGTAATTGATATCCACAAGGTGAAAAGGACATTGAATCGCTTGAATTTAATAGTAAAAAACCAACAATATGGTCTCTCAATTCTGATTGCAGCTATGAACCAATTAGGAACTGAGACCACAGTCCTTAACGGACTAGAAACTCTGAAAGATACAATGCCTGCTCCAAATTCCTCGGTAAGGGTGCAAGTCACAACCCAATAAAGACTCTGAGAGATAAAACTAAGTCACAGCAGAAATCACACACTCCTTTTTCAAACAGCAAGTTTTAAGAAAACATTTCTCTACCTACTTCAGGAGAGAAAATGTATGCTAGAGAAAGCCTACTGACTATTTCTACAATACCAATTCCCTGTTTCAAATGTGGTATCTATTGAGAAAACAAAAATAGAGTACAGGCAGAACTCCCAGAACAGTGTTAAAGATTTGACAAAAGCGTATCATCACAAAACCTGAAACAAGATCATAAATTTCTCCAATATTAGTCAAAAAATTCATACATGTATGGAAATCCTTAAATGAGAACAATGGCATGTGAATAGGGAACATACTCCTGTCTAAGGGAACGATCTTGTTTTATGAACTCATCACACTGGCGAAGCATGTTCTCAGAGAAGTCCAGTGCAATAACAGCAGAATAAAGCTTAGACTTTGCAAAACGACGAGAGAAAAGCCCACTTCCACAGCTGACATCAATGATAGTTCCCCCTATGCTGGCCTTCAAGAAGTTCTCAGCCATTTTAACCTACAAATTCTCATCAACAGAAACCATGTCCAATTACATATGCACAAGCTAATAATCTATAACATATAAAGCACATTAGCTCCTAGTTCAAAATCTCGCATGTTTGTGTTTTAAACGGTCAAACACACCTACATGCAACATTGATCTGAAACCAAGCAGTAAAGTACAACTCTATGAAACAATCCCCTCTCCACCTTTTTCCTCCACAGTAGGTGACAAAATCTTTTCAGATATATGGCAAGATCAACAAGTAAGCTTTTCTTTCATCCAAAATGATGCTAGAATTTCCTTATCAGCCCAGGTTAAAAGAACCCCATTCTTCCGCAAATCAACAAGGGGTGGAGCAATTTCAACAAAGTAATTAATGAACTTCCTGTAGTATGAACATAGTCTCAAAAAGTTGTGTATATCATGCAAGATTCTCAAATGAGACCAGCTATGAATTGCATGTACCTTATCAGGATCAATGTGTACACCAACCCTAAAGACAACGTGCCCCGAAAAGGAAATATCTACCAATAAGAATTCAGTCTTTTTGACATCAATGGCCAACCTATGCTTTCTGAGTTCTGCAATTACACTAGCCAAATGCTTCTAATATCCTACCTATTCTCTGAATGCACAATCATGTCATCCAAAAAGGTACCTTGCACATTCATCATTGTGAATGCACCAAGGACTTTAATTTAAGTCATGAGACCCTTCTGCTCTTAATCTTATCGCCAATGAGTTTGGAAAACTTGGGCCTTATTTGAGGAGATTGTCTCTCTGTAGCCTCCCCTTTCATTTGATTCAATACTTAACATAGATGGATGCTGCAACCTCTTGATACTTTCAATCGTTATGGTGTGCCATAATCCATTTCTCGAGTCCTGAAAGACACGCAATTCTACCATAAAATAGAATGTTAAGTCTTCAATTTTTGCCTTTCTTCCCACATATTTAGCCCTCTCGATACTCATAGCCTCACTAATTCAGCTACTTAGCACAACTCTTGTTTCAGCAAATGGCTGGTAGTCAGTACTGTTGCAATACAAGGTTCCAACCTTCAAGCCAGAAATCTCTGTCCTTAAACCCACATTTGCACCCCATTCACCTAATTCTGAGATCCGCTTCTGTCACTCTATTTTACTGTACAATCCAGTCTCAACGGCTACATCTCAAACTTCATGTTCCACAGGATGGAAAAGTGCAGGCATTACACAGTTGTCAGCATGCTAAAAAACTTCCAACTTGGAAACTGGCCCTGAACTTGGAATCACTGAGATTTCAGTGGGATTCACTAAAGGAGAAACAAAGTCAAGACAACTAAGGAATATATGTAGTATTCTGATGAGCACGGTATAGAAAAATCATGCAGAAAACCTAGAAGCCCAATTACCATCTTCAATAACCACTACACCCCTAAAACAGCAGCCAACAGACATGCAAGAAAAGCAAGAATGTGATTATCTTCATGCCTTGAAAACGGAAGCTTACAGAAAAAGATAACAACCTCTTCATCTGGCCCAGGAAATCCAGATCTTGCAAAGCCTTGTCGCCACCCCCGCTCATAAAAAAATGATACAAAAGGATTTCTGCATAAAAACGAAACTAGATATTCTGTTCTTGTCCCAGAGAAGAGAGGCTCTTTATTAAAGCCCCTCAATGATAAAATCATTAAGGCAAGATATGAACCAAAAAGCTCAAATAATGAGAAATACACAAACAAAAAATGCCAAATAATAAAAAGTAAGCATAGGGGATAGACATTTCCAAAGCTGGCCATTCTCTAGGGAGAATACAAGTCTATAAGAAAAGTAATGTCACCTACAAATTGCTTGTTCTTATAACATTATGTTCTTATTCCCAAAAAAAACGGAGAAGTCAAAGAACATCATTAATGGGCAATGGAATCCATCAAGACCTCATTGTGCTTCTTCTTGATTTCGAGAAGGTGTATATTCGTGTAAATTGGGATTTCTTGGAGGGCACCATGCTACATATGGGATTAAGCAATGGGTCTAAGGAGTTGCAGCTCTGTATTCTTCAGCTAGACAGGTCCTTGTCAATGCACCTAAAGGGAAGAGATTCAGTATTCAGAGATTAGCCAGACAGGGATGTTCATTAGCCCCCTTCATGTTTCTATTTGTAGTCCAAGTAATTTACATATTTTGGGGTTGTTTTAAAAAGCTAATCAGTTTGTAATGCATTTTTAGCTCAACAGCAAGATGTTAGTGATGGGTGTCGAAGGCAAAAGCTGTAATAAGTTATACAAGTCAAGTAGTAGGTGGTGCTTGGTGTCAATTTCGGCCTAGGGTATTTATTTAGCCATTAAATGTTAGTGGGTCACATTACGCACTAGGCCTTAATTAATTTATTAATGCCACTTCATGGGCTAATTAATACTCAAGACACACAACATTTGTTGAATTTCAAAGGAGCCTCATATTTTACTCACAAATTGAAAAGAATTTTGAAAAACTTTATCAAATTTTTACCTTGATAATACCAAATGTCGTCAAAAGTTGTCGAATGTTGCACCTCAGGATGAATTGAGCCTCTAAACACCAAATTCTTGAAAAGCCCCAAAATTTTCAATGAAATTTGAGCAAAATTTGACCAATTTGATCAAAAGCCCCAAATTTGGAGAACATTGAGGTCGAATTCAATGAAAAACTTAATTGTTTGGATGAAAAGCCCAAAATCGGTGGCTAACAGTACCTAGCAAGACAAGCACCCCAGCTATAGACAATATGGGTGCACAAAGATCCATGTGGCATTATTACTAGTTGCAGATCACACGAACGGCAACCACAAGCTTAGGCTTGGCAACTCTACACTATTGTTTCAAAGCAGCTCTATTTCAGCCATTGCAACTTCAGGGTTTTGAGTCATTTTTTATGGCCCCCAATGTGTAGTATGTGATGATCAAGTTTCTTCTTCCATTGACTTAATAGGCACCCTCACTAAAGGCCTCTATTATCTTGATACATATGATCCGTAGCTTGTGGAAACTCCTTGATCATGCCTTATTAACAAGTTATCTTTCCAAGATACACATGTATGGCACAAAGGCTTGGCTACATCAACTATCGAACATTCATAAAACTCCAATAAGAGGATATGGTCAAGATCTTACCAAAATCCACCTACCAGCTAATCACATTTGTGAAGACTGCTTACTTGGTAAGATGCACAATTTTTTCTTGCCCAAGGATTCTCATGTTGATTCTCCGTCTATTTTGCATCTCCTTCACAATGATGTTTGTGGTTCTACACGGACCAAATCTCTTAGTGGAATCCTCTATTTAGTCACCTTTATTGATGATGACAAATCTTGATTCACTTGGGTATATGGGTTGAAGTCTAAGTCTTAATTTCTCTTGCTTCAAGACTTTTATTGCCATGGAGGAGAATCAAAGTGGTGGGTGTGTGGAATATCTTTCTAAGTAGTTTTTAGAGTATCTTGTATCTTGAGGTATTCATCATCACCACACCATCCCTTACTCCCAGAACACCTCAACACAAATAGAATTAACCCCTCGAGAAGGCCCTTTCCCTAGCGTTAAGGTGGATGCTACCCATTCCACAAGATAACGGAACAAAAGAATAGATTGCTAACGGAGATGGCAAGATGCATGATGAAAAGTAATAATTTACAAAATTATTTTCGGTTCGATGCTATTCTTTGTGCTACTTATGTTTTGAACAAGTGTCCCACAAGAGCTTTACACACCATTACTCCTTATGAATCATGGAAAGGCTCCAAGCCTTCTATCTCTCGTATGAGGACTTTTGATTCATTAGTGTATGCTCATGTGCCTTCTCACAAGAGGCACAAGTTGGATGATAAGGTTGTCCATTGCATATTTATTGGGTATAGTAATGAAAGCATAGGATACCAACTTTATCAACCCTCTACATGCAAGATTATTGTCTTCTGAGATGTTATCCTTGCTGAAAATGCTTCTCATCCTTTGATAGGATTTCAGAAATAGCTTATTGTTGATGGTTCAGACATCTTTGACAGCCTATGGTACCACTCTTTCATAATGGTTCCATGGGTGATCCTACTACTCAACCTTCATTTCCAACATCTCGAGGTACATTACAGCAGTTGAATCAGCCTGATTAAACAGCCACAAAAGCAACTTGATGCCCTGTTCCCTCAGCAGCCCACTATTGATGATCATTTGGAACACACTAGTGTTGACATTAAGAAGCCTTAACGAGTCCCCCAATCGACACTCTTCGAGATAGTAAGCAGCCTAAGCAGCCTCTTCCTTTGGCTGCCTGCACAAGAGCCTTTGCTTGCAAAGAACAAGGTAATCTTCCTGCATGTGCATTGGTGGTTACAGCATACAATGAAGGACCTTAATGCCTCAAAGATGCTTTTTCAAATAATCATTGAGTGGAAGCAATGTGGGTCTAACGATCCCTTTTCATTCTCCCCGGAAGGCACAGTTACTTAATAGTACCAAAACCCTCCAAAACAAAGAAAACACAAAAAGTTTAATGTGGTTCCATCTGCCTTTGCAGGTCCTGATAGACCATTGGGAAGCCAAGGAGTGCCCTTTGTCATAGCCCACTAGACAGCCGATGTGCACCCTTTGTCCAATACCTTAATTGCTTAGGGGTGGGATGCCTTGGGGTAAAAATAGTATTGATCCTTTCTTCCAGTCTCTTTCTACTTGCATTCTAGGCGTAAGAGGATGTGCTCAGCCAAAAATGAATTTTACTCTTTAAAACGGCCCTAAAACATATAATCACCAAAACTTTCTTACACAAAAATACATTCTCGGTGTTTCTATGTCCCATAAGTCAAACCTTAATTCGGGAGGATCAACTCATTTATAAATAGACAAGCTAACCACCATTCCGCCTATCCCATTTTTGCAGGTCATCGCTCTTCTACAAATTTTCAGGCATCAGCTCACATCAATTAGTGGCTGTGCATCCCTCACAACTGCTGCCACGCATTCCTCAACTGGTATATACCTTGTGGCTGCCCCTTTCTTGCTGCATTTATTCCTGCGGCAAGGCAGGCCGCCATGCTGTCTAGTACCTTGGGCATCAGTTTCCAGCCTATGTTTGGCTGCTGCACAAGCTGCCCAGACCTCTACCAGCTATCACCTAGTCCTCCTTTGCTGGTGGTGATCAGCTGACATCATCTTCCAAGTGGTATATTACTGCATTTACCAGTTCAAGCCCTCTAGACTCCTACATTTTGGTTTCCAAACTGCTGCCCTTCCAGTTTTAGCAATCTCTTGGCTCCGACTAGTGGTCACAACACTTTCGATCCATCTCCAAAGGACGTCACACTTTAACTACTTTCATTGCTCTCACTTACAGCATCTTGTACACTCTTTGACATTTGTAACCAAGCCTTCCTCCTCGAATAGGGTGGTAAATAACCTGATTAAACAATATTTACAGCAATTAAAAAATTCACAAAACTGAAATGCACACTTTACTATAGAATCTTGGACAATGGACACCCTGTTGACCCCAAAACTAATGCCCCTTTCGGTATTTATTTAACTTAATTAAAGAACATGTTAATGTACAATGGGATTCTCCTAATCTCTTTTGATATTCAAACTCCCCTTGCTACCCAAAATGACCAGTAAGTCTTCAATCAAATTTTCCCCTTGATTCAAGGAGTCACTTGGCCTTCACCCACTTTGATGGAGATGGAAAATCCCCCAAATTCATTGATTTGCTAGTCCCTCCACTTGAATTTGACTAAAAACAACTTCAACCCTGTTAAATCCACGTCTTGAAGCTTCCAATTTCTGGCACACTTTCTGAGGCTGCTACTAAACCCTAATTTCTACTGCACATTAGGGTTTACAGTAGAGAAATCTGAAATTTCTCAGCCTCTAGTGTTCTCAATACTGTAATTCTTGGAGCAAAGCTGTAGAAAGGCCGGAAGATGAGAAAGAATGCTAAGGAAAGAGAAAATTCAGACTTTCTTTGCCAAGAATCGAAGAAAATCTTTCATTTATTGCTGCTACACTGTCTCGACAGCTTGTAGGTGCAAAGAAGACTGGAGTGAAGAAAAATCAGTCATTTACTACTACTACCCTGTCTCAACAGCTTATAGATGCTATCGCCTGCTGTTGATCAATCTTCTCCTGCCCCTGGCTGCCTCAGAAGGTCCTCCAATGGCTGCAAATCAAACTAGCAACATGTTCTCCCTCTCTCTTGTAGGTTGACTACACTAAAAAGCCTCTCTCCAGCCTCTAAAGACGTTTGTTAGTCTTCCATGGGCATTTGGGACAAGTGGCAACCTTCCCAAATGGTTTTTCCAGCGTTATGCATAGTTAAATGTTAATTTTTAGTCTTTAAATACTAAAATTTAATCTAATAATTATTTCAATGCCCTAAAAAATAATTTGACCGGCCATTAATTAAATTGGCTGGGCAACTTCCATTCCCTAATGTCTTTGCGTCATCTTTAACCATCAGATTGGCGTGAGGTACCAGTATACACCACTTCTCTAGTGTCACCAACTAACACTTATGGCCAAATGAATGACCTAGACCAACAACTGGCACTAGATACCACCAAGTACATGTGTGGCATAACTTATAGCAACTTTTGCCTTGACATTCCATGATTTCGTCGGGTCCCAGGCTTGTAAATTTACTTTAACCCCAATCACACCTCACATGTGCAACATTTACTTAACCATGTGATTAAAAATTAATCCACATATTAAGTGAGGTTTCAAAAATACATATCCTCATGACAACCCTTCCCCTTAAAATCCTTGTAGATGTCCTCGATTGCACTGTCAAATGCATCAAAAGCAAAATAATGGATTGGAATTTCCACAAGGCATCATAGTTAACACAACATTGTGCACTGTTACTCAACCATTCCATATGCCCAACACATACTAAAAATTACCAGTCAATCATAACATAACATAAGACTCACAAAGAATCTTAAAAACGTTGCCAGATTATCATGTGACATGTCTATTTCTCATGAGCTCAACTCGTCTGGCAAAACCAAACCATAGCATAGCATAACCAAGCATAAACCATGGCTAAAACATCAATGGCATCATAACATATGCTATTTTCCATTAGAATCAAATATAAACCATTGAAAATTGAGCATAATCTGATCATAAACTGATCACTTGTTGATCTGAGAACTGATCACAAACTGCTGCAAATGTAACCCCAACCTAGTCACAAACTCATTGCAAAAAAACTGACCAGAAATCAATGCAAAATCGATCCCAAAAGTGACCATAAACGGTTCTCAATAATTTGATCAAAAACTGAGCTGAAACTTATTAGAATTTTTGTCTCAAATTGAGACAAAATTCATGCCAAATTGATCATAAACTGATGCAAATATATAGTTCCAGTGCCCGCGTGAAACTCATACTCATCTGCATACATCCCACAGTGACTAGTACACTAAGTAGTGGTGACCTCATGGCAAACATACTGTCAGTGCAGTATCTTGCATACATGTTGAATACATCCGAGATTCATTACATATAAGAGTTGTCCATAATTGGAGGAGTAGAAGTGCTAGCAACAAGCCAACTCCTATTAATCCATGTGAAGCACTTGACTCTACGTGAGTTAGGACATATCAACCTTCTTGGGATAAATAAAAATGGCCAATAATCCATAGATAACCCTTGTAAAAGTACACAGTCTATAGTCATATATAAATGAAGATAACAAAGAATAAGAGTGACATTCATTTTTTACTCACATAACTCTCTTGTTTTCTTCTCTCTCTCTCAACCCTCTTGCATTCCATAGCCTCTACCTCATATCCCACCATTGCTTCCCTCTCAACTAGTATCAGATATGCATTCAATATTCATGGGAGCTTATGCTTAGAGTAAGAAGTGCAAGGAGTGAAGCTTTGCATGAAGGTCAAGGATTTGAGCTTCTTCGTGAACATTCATGCTTATTTCTTGTACATTGATGGAGGTATTATTCTCATCACCAAGATCTAGATTTGAGTCAAGCAAGTGCTTCATACATTGAGGCTCAATTCAAAGCTACATTAGCTCACTTTGGTGGTGATTTGGCAACCATTTGTGGCTAATTTTGGAGCAAAATAGCTTGGCTTTGGATGCTAGGATAAGATCTTAGTATATGGTTTTGATGCATGTAAGCATAGGTAGGAGAATCATGGACTGGTTGGAGAAGCTCTTCTCCATAGCTTGCTTTATTTCTTTTTCTTCTTTACATTTCCTCTCCACAATGGAGCCATTCTGGATTGAATCGAGTATGAAGAAGTAGAGGAGATAGATCGAGGAGCACCACATGGATCGTGAGGCCCCATCAAACCTTCGATAGCATCCAAACTGCAATGCAACAAAGGTAAGTAGATACGTTTACTATACCCTCTTGAGTTATTTGGTATTTTTGCTTGTATCGGGAGTGCAAGAAGGAAACAAGGATGACTTGGAGTTTGGAGCATGAGCCAACTAGATGAGAGATTGTTGAGCTGCAAGTGTGTTGAGAGCTTGAAGGAATAAGAGTTTCCGTCTAATGTCTCATCATTGAGCTCTCGTAGAGACCAACATTTTGGTTCCATTGTTAGCATCCAGGACAAAATCGATACTCATAGAGAACATTCTCACTGTTTGATGGAATAGCATGCTTAACTGCATGAGTGGGTTGGAATAGTGAGGAGCCAATCTCCCATTTGTGCACCTTGCTTATTTTGAAACATACATGGCTACTAGGACACCAATCAGTGAGGAATCAATTGGATAATTGAGAGTAAATTAGGAAGAGATTAGAGTACATTAGAGAGATTAAAGAGAGATTAGAGTAAATTAGAGTAGAATCACGTAGAGAAAAAAAAACTCATAAAAATTTCCAAAAATACCTTACCAGCTCTATGGGAGTAATATAGGCTTGAAAGCTCATTAATGTGTAGCTTACTTGATAGGATCATTGAGTTTCATGGATTTGAGTACCTTGAGAGCATTTGAAAGTTGGTAGAGTAGCAGAGTGTTGTGTAGACACCGTGGTATAGTACACCAACAGACACACAACTTATAACATTACATATGTATAATGCCACTCACTACACACCCCCGAGTGCACCCTTTCTTTCACCACCACACCACCCAATCCTTTCTTGTAATTTCCCTCTTGTCTCATGAGTCATCCCACACCTCACACTACCTCAGCACTTACACCCTTACCATCACCACACACGTCTATCGTTGTGGCCACTATCTCACCACATTTCTGTGCTTCTTAATCTTAATATACCCTTATTCTCCCAACTCACATATAAACCTCCGTCACAAAGGCGTAAAATTATATTGCTCTGCTTAGCATTTGATTAAAACTACTAGAGCGGTTATCCATGAGTCACTACATTTTAGGCATTCAAAAATGCGCTCACGCCCATCATGTCGCAAGCTCCCCCCCCCCCCCCCCGTCACGTCTGATCGCCCCACCCAAATCAATCGCGCCGCTACGTCAGCTCACGACAACCCGACGCTCCGCCTATCCATCTTCCCCCCCCACCTCGACAGTTCGCACCCCCCCTCCCCCCGACGGATTCGGCCACCAGTCTCTGCCTACTCCGTCCCCCCCCCCCCCCCTCCGGCCCACCCCGCTGTCCCAGCCATTACCCCCCCGCCCCGGCGCACTACCTCCGTCCGTGATCTCGATTCCGTCCGCAGTGTCCAACACCCCCCCCCCCCCCCCAAAACTACCAAAAACAACAGCCTCCCCCCCCCCCCCCCCCCCCCGCCATTGTTCCCCCCACCCTCTAGTTGCTCCCTCTCCTGCAGCAACTTTCCACCTCAGGTAGCACCGCGATGTGATTGGTAGTTTTCTCAGAAAGGTCAGACACCGGTGCACTCAGCGAGTGCCCCCCAGTCAAACACCTTGTGTGCCGTTCTCTCTGAGGAGCAACTCTTAGCCGTCCGAGCTAAGGAGCAGAAGCTAAAGAAAACAACGATTTATGGTCAAGTAGTAGGACATTCCCCAGTCAGGGCCCAGCTTCGGGACCGGTTTCACTCCACGCTACGTATCAGCACAGCGCAAATCGTGGAGGCAATTCTAATGGGCCGAGGGATCTTCATGGTCTTGCAGACGCAGCTCGCGAGTTACTTGCCACTTCACCATATGCGTCCACGAAGGGGGTCATATACATGGTCCCTTGGTACAGTGGCTTTACTATGGAGGCATTTGCACTCCACAACAGGTTTCTTCGGCACTCGGTCACCCTTCTTTTCCCCGGCCTCGCGATAGAGTATCGCCAGTTGGTGGAAGACTTTGGACGGCTCTCCAACACTGTCCTTCCCGCGTCTTTCGCGGATGCAGTGACAGCAACAGGAATCCTAAAGGTACGGGTGGCAATGAAAGAGGTCAAGAATATCCCACAATTTCTAGAGATTGAGGTGCACGGGCACTTTGTAGGTAGCACATCATTGTGACAGGGAAGCCACGGCAGTGCCTGTGATGCCACGACTTTGGGCATCAGGCAGCAATTTGTACCCGTTTCGGAGCCAAGGCAGCTCCGCCGACATGCCCACAAGTTGGACGCTAAGGGCTTCACACAAATCCAGAGATGACAAAGAGGGAGAGAGCGGGGGGGGCGTAGCCAACTCCTCAAACACAACCTCGGCAACAGGGAGCAGGTGGGTGAGCGACGCCCCCTCGGTAGAGCAATCCACAGCCCGCCCCACCCGGCAGGACTGCAGGCCCCTACATCCACCACCCGTGCCACAGACTACCTCACCTGAGATCCCACAGCCTCCACACCCATCTCCCCCCCTACAACTTATCCCCCCCCCCCCCCACTAACCCTTGCCCATAGCCTCCCCCCCACACCCTCCATACACCTCTGTCCATCCCACCATCCCTCAATCCTCCTCCCCCCACCACCTCCCCTACCAAGCACCCCCCCTGATCCACACCCGATACAGGTGTTCCCCCCCATACCCACTCCTCCTCCCACAAGAGGTGATGAGCCACACACGCCTACATCCTCCTCGCACCAGCAGTCTTCCCCCTCCCATATAGCCACTAGCTCACCCGCCCCTACCACCCGTCACACTTTCCCGAGACAAGCACAGTTGTTGCCACAATAGTTCTTCTGTCGTGGCCCATGGTCCTACCTAAGAGTTGCAGAGCGCAGAGAGTTTGCACTACCTCTAGAGGTGGGGATCTTCGTGGTTCGTAAGTCAAGGAGGGGCAATGTTCATCTACTAGTACCACCAGATGGACCAAACTCCGCCTTTCTTCTTCAGTCCTCTCACTCAGGGGAGTGGATGACTACATAGATAGAGGAAGAGTTTAAGAGTCAGGTGGCGGACCAAATCTCCTAGTGGATGGGAGAAAGACTAGCACTATTTGCACAGCAGTGGCCTAGTTGGATGATGGGCATTAACTGGTGGGTTGGTGCCAAGGTCCCACACTTGAGCATTATCTTTCGAGTCCCCCCCAAAGTGGAGAGCTCCAAGGGATGTGATCGAGTGGCCCCTCGCACAGACAGCCCGTTTCTACCAGTCTACAGAGTCACAACTCTCAGCATGGCTCCTAGATGCATTGATAGTACCACCAAGAGCATCTATCATCCCTATGGTCCAGCCGAGAGCCACCATAGGGGACTGGAGTTCGCCGTCCAGACCGGCGGCAAAGCGTACTTGCATGCCTCGTAGCTTCCCCTCCTTATCAACAACCTCCACACCGAACAGATACCTGTTCGGTTAGTCACAGGTTTATCCATGAGCTTAAACCTTGCATCCTAGAATGTGAATAGTCTCCACTACACTAGAGCATGTGGTTCCAGGAAGTTGATTGTTCGGCAAGAGCTACGGCCTGCCCTTGCCGAACGGATCAACATCTTACTTCTACAGGAGCACAAGCTCACCCCTACATAGGCCCAGTAGGTTGGGAAGGTAATTCCGGGCAGCTCGCACACTTACTAAGAGCACGCCATGGGTACCCGCGGCAAGAGTGGAGACGTATACACCTCTATTGGCCCAACTCTCACCGCCTGTGTACGAGACCACACGACGACAGTGGCAAGGAGGGTTCTATGGATCAGATTGGATATAGGGGACTCGTACCTTGGAGTCCTCAATGTCTATGCCTCTACGGAGGTTAGGGCACGCAGCAAGTTCTGGGTAGAGATCGCGGATGGACTCCCAGAGGTGGACTCCTGCATCATTGGAGGAGACCTTAACAACCTGGAGGCTTTGGAGGACCAGCAGGGCAGAGGCAGAAACTACCACAGCATGCCTAGGGAGGAGCAAGAGACATGGGAGGTCTTTCTGCTAGCAGTAGAAGCACGTGATGCATGGAGAGACCTTGCCTTCCACAGGAGGGAGAGGTCATTGGACTTCTCTTGGTGTTAATCCCCGGTGGAAAAGCCGGAAAATCTAAAGCAGAAGACAAGGCCAAGGCAAAAGTAAAAAAGAAGACGAAGGTGTGCCAAGAAGAATTTGGAAACATAAGAAGTGCAGAAAAGTCCTAAATCAAGGAGAAAGGCGCACGAGAAACAGCGCAAGTGAATACTTTTGTAAAAAAGGCGCAGGGCGTACCATGATTTATTTTAAGAGTGCCGGGCTCTCACCCGTGCAATTTGTAAAGATAGATGAGCAGTAGGAAGGAAGCTAGGAAGATAGAAGGACAATGGGAAAAAGGGCCTAGGCCACAGCCGGCCATACAAAAAAGGGGATAAGGGGATGACCGCCCAAAAGGGATTTAGGGCTTTGTATATAAAGTTGAAAACTGAATGAGAAGCTCATTCTTGTGTGTGGCCAAAAGTGGCTCTCCTCTTCTTCTTCTTCTTCTTCTTCTTGCTTGCCTGAGCTTGTGCTTGAGAGAGGAAGTGTGAGAGTGTGAGGGAGTGAGCGTGTGAAACACGGAAAAAAATTTGGCAAAAAATGAAATTTTGGATTAAATATTGGTGGGGGGAGCAAGACTAAGGTGAGAACACGTCTGGGCAGGGTGATAAGGGGCCAGAAGTGGCAAGGAAGACCATATTTTGCATTGTAGCGTTTCAGGAGAGGTGGAGAGAGAGAGAGAGAAAGCTTCATTGCGTGGACCTGTTTCGATCTTGCCATCGAGGAGTTCTTTGTCCACCACAGGTAATTCCACACCTTCCCCCACATGAGTAGCTTGGATCAAGAGATGCTCAACCAGTAGGAAGGCCTCAATCGCTCGGCGCAACGAATTCTGTGGAGTCCAGTGAAAATTACGTCGCGCTCGGCCCGTCCAAGTGACGGCGATTCTAGGCCGAGTCCCAGAATCGGCACTCGGCCCCATCCTGTATTCGGCCCTCGGCCTAGGGCCGAATCAACCATTCGGTCCATCTTACTCGGACACGTAAAGAATTTGATCCTCGGCCTTGCCGACTTGACCCAACCCCACTCGAACAAGTTAACATTTGGCCATCGACCCACCTGACTCAGGCCACCTAACTCGGCCGTTGGCCAATCGGCCAGTCGGCCCTCGAATAACCACATTCGGACTGGCCGAATTTGACATTCGGTCCAATTGTATTCGGCCCTTTCTCATTCGGCCCTCCACCATTCGGACAGGCCTAATCGAGCATTCGGCCCCTGTGATTCGGACCTGCTGGGCCAAATTTTAATTTTTTCAAAATTCTAACCTGTAGTTTCTGAAACTGATCAGAGATCCCATAGAGCCAAAAGCACATCATAAATCTATCACTAGATTGAAATCTAGAGCAAGTAGTTCAAGACTTGGCTATAAACGGTCCTTCAAATCGCACATGGTGTTTACCGTAACGGCCTTGCGGGGCGGGGGGGACTGCCCCCCCCCCCCCCCCCGAGACCCCCGCAGAGGGGCCTCTGTCCCCTCCGCACCTCCCCCAAGTAGGCTGGAGAGAAAACGCACGCGGCAACACATCCTTCAAATTAGATCCTGTGTAGTAAGGGCTCTGCACAACCATAGATCCTCACTTACAAAACAGCAACCAAAAGCCCATGTCCGAACAAAGACAAACAGAGACCTTAGAACCTCAATGGGCCAATCTAGCTAACAAGGGCAAAAAGGCCATACCACAAAAACACGTATGTGTTGCATTCGGACTGCATCTAGTCAAAGCAGAAAGCAACAACATCAAGCTACAATTGCGAGGATGACTAGATATGACAATCCTGACGATAGATGCACCTTGAATAGCACTGCAGAGACGATCCAAGACATCAGTGGAGAATCCACATCTGGTCGTGCAGTTGGAAACTCAAGGGCATTTGTCAAAAGGCTTAAATTTATAAGCCAAGACCCGGAAGATGAAGACATAGTACCACCTGCTTATCTTAGGGTCAAACTCACTGCGAAAAGAGAGCACACTGTCGATGCTCCGATTGATGAAGGAGCACATTTTAATATCTTGACCTATGAAGCATGGACCCTACTAGGCCAACCAGAGCTCACACTGACTAAGGCAACTCTTAGTCCTTACGGGGGACACCCACAAGCACTTATAGGGAAGTGCAAAATCCTTGTGACAATTGAAACTAAAAGCTTGTCTATCCTATTTCATGTTCCTCCAAATAGTGCCGATTGCAGAAAGGAAACCCTCCTAGGAAGACCCTTTAAAAGGGCGACCAAGTGTGAGGCCGATTATATAGCACAGAGGATACACTTGACACTACCGAGTGTGAGGATAATCGCAACCTTCAGCAAGGGTGACCTCATTAAACCTCGAGGGAAAGAAAATGAATATTCCGACATGCCAAGCAAGCCTAGTAATGAGAGCAATGACTTGTTAAAAGAGTTGGTACAAGTGCATGTTGAACAGAGAGAACCAATGAGCGAGGCCATGCTTGAAACAAGAAGGTCAGGAGACAATGCCAAGGATAGGCTTTGGACTTACAAATATCGTAGAAGACCACAAAGAGGCCCAAGTCTTATAGACAAAGGTATCGATGGAGAGCCAACACAATGGCGCGATGGATATCCAAAGCGTTGCTAGGTGCTCAAGGATATTACGCAGGTAACCAATGGATTTGGGTGCCAAAACCCCCGGCTAAACCACCTTTGTCAGCTAAAGGCCAGATCGTATCAAGAGCGAAAAAGCACAGAAGGAAATCTAAACGAAAAACCAAGTCTCGAGTCAAAAACATTGGAGTGACCGAGCCCCTCACGATCGAAATCAAGAAACCAAACAGGACTAATCAAAGTGTAGATCCTCAGCCTAGCATGCTTGACAAGTAGATATCAGATGTAATCGTTGAGGGTACGCAAAAGCACTAGTGCCCAAGGAGCCTTTGATTCTCCAAGTGGATAACAAGCATCATAGGCACAACATTGCTCATGACAAGGCTAAATGCTCAACAAAGCAAATGGCAGAATCATCTAACAGTCACGAGCAAATCTCCCAGCCAGTGTCAAAGCCACTTAGGAGTCCCAAGTCTCCTACACCCTCTTTCCCTAAACGGACACAGGAAGCACAACAGCAGTCGTCAAGTGCAGCTGCTCAATCCCAATCTCTATCTCCGTCTAAGCTTCCAAATGTCCAAGAGGTGGAACATGACACCACCCATAGCTCTCGGCCCAAGGATATGCCAATGTAATCTATTGTGACTAGATCAATTGAGGCTCGATCTGCACAAGTGAATGCTCAAAAGGCAACAAAAGACACAACCACTTCCGATCTGCTTGAGGACCTTACACTGCAATCTACTAACAGTAGCCAGTCCACTGAACTAGCTGCTACTACTTCCAATCAGGAATCACAGCAATCACACTCTTTGGCCATGGCAATGCCCCTTGCAGAACATGTCCTTAGCAATTCAACCGTGGAAGAGGTGTCGCAACCAACATCCTTGACACCTTCAGCACTACCGAAGCACCTAAAGCTTAGGCTTGAGGAGAAATCTCTTGAAGGTTTGGCCAAGGAGATGGCGCATAAGACTATCCAAGCTCCAGATAGCATAATCCATTCTGCAAGGTCCTACTCCTTATCCAACATAAGACTATCTCCAAGCTCCAGATAGCATAATCCAAAACATTTCCCTCAGCTGCTCATGACTTGTGATTTACCAATGCTCCTCTCTTCAGCTTTTTTAAAAACCTATCTTATACATAGATTCTATAAAAGAGATTGATTTCAAGTTAAGCCAAAAATATTATGTGTTTTGAAAAATAAAACTCATGATTTAGGAGGCCATGCAGCATGCATAAGGCAAACTTAAAAATTCTCCCACAGAAAAGGATGAGTTAAACATGGAATAGCTTAGTTGCTGTTGTTTGTAAAATATCTTGATCAGTTTGGCAGAACATGCACATATGCTTTCTTCGCTTCATGGGTGAGGGAGACACAGGAAATGCATGACCATCTATTATGATAAAGCAGAAAAAGCATGTTAAAGACACAGGTCAGGACGTAAAAGAGAACAAGGATCAGTAATAACCTGAACAGTTCCACACCACCTGGTAAAAACTCTTCATACTCTTTTGTCCCAGCTGTGACCGTAAGATCAAGGAAAACATCTCTGGTGGAATAGGCTTTCTTGCATACACTACACTGAAATCCAGACCTTGAAATAGCAGTTCTGCACAATAATGACTTGTAAATGAAACAGTTTATAGGATATCACACACAAGAAAAAATTGCAACTCGGATCTCAAGAATTCACTTGAATTGGAACAATAAGACATTCAACATTACAGACTCTGTTTTAGAGACAGGAAAGAGTTCTGTGTTTTATCATTAAGATTCTTCAGAGCATTGCATGCTAGATTCTCGAGACTTGAATCATTCATATGTCATGATTTACAAGCTGCTTCAAGATTCAATAAATCTACCTTAATACAAGCACACACACACTGCTTTTGGACAGATCCAACAATGAGGTTGGAACATGTCCAGAAAACTTAATACATAACCACTCTTTTGGCCTTGGACATGAAAGGTCATTCTAACCTATTGCACTACAAACTCCAAGGTCCTACCCATGTCCAGCACTACTAATGCAATGTCATCATGCCTACTGCTAAGAGTAAGTTCACATGCTTATAACATTTCCTCAATATCCACAATCTCTCACTGCTATCTTTCAGGACAGCAGACCTACAAATTCATTTTCAGCCTCTTTTGAAGCACCCCCACTTCTCTTCTTCCACTTTGGAACTCTGAAGGGAGCCATGCCAATGTAGTGTTCATCAACTGTGAATAAAGGCTAACTTTCACTCTCTCTTGCTCTTTTCAACCTTCAATTGCAGACTTAATGTTAAGCGCCCCCTACAATTTAGTATGCTTAAGGATTAGAATATTTGCTTATTCCATGACTGAACATTTCGAGAAAATGGAAAGAACAAACACTTGAGGCTGAATATGACAATGTTCAGATCAGCCATCAGTAGATAAATGGGATGGAGACAAATTGAGGGTTACATTCAGCCTCAAGTTTTCATTATTCCAGTTCAGTCATGGAAATAAGCAACTATTTTGATTGTCTAAATTCTTGGGATGATTACATTAAGTCTGCAATTTGTGTTCATTTTCGGCTTGGTTCACTGTTTGCAACTCACTCTCAGGGTCAATATCAATGTTCGCAACAAAATTCACTCCATTTAAGACTGCATTCCAGTGAACATGACAGCTGTTACAGCATTCACAACTAAATTCAGTGCTTCACAAATGCATTCAGTGCGCCCAGCAAGCATCATAAACAGCGTGAGTTCAGTAGTGCATACAGTTCAGCATCAACAGCATCCAGGGTAGCTCCACCATCATGTGGCCAGCACCATCTCCTTCACAACCAGCAGCATCCCCTTCATGGGACCAGCAGCATCAAACAACTAGAGAACATGCGTCCATGAGTAGCTGTGTTTTGGGGCCCTCAGTTTCAGCATCAAACAACTAGAGAACATGCGTCCATGAGTAGCTGTGTTTTGGGGCCCTCAGTTTCAGCATCAATGAAGGTGGCATTGATGCTTTTCACGATGAAGGCCATGCCATAGGAAAGAATGGGCATTGCTACTGTAGCACTGCTCTTCACAATGCCTCTAGTTAAGCTTTTTTCTTAAGGATAAATGTTTAGAGGGATTTCTCGACTGGAAGCCCCTTCCCTTCAAGATCCTCCGCACATTTTGAGCCACCAAGTTAATTTACCTTCCACAATACATCATGATTCCATCCAACTTCTTCATGAATCCCAAAGACAAAATAGACACAATTCCCTAGATTGCTCGCTCAACACTCTTTGTTAACACAAAACTCAACCCAAATTACTTGTATTTTAAGCCCACAACTTCACCAACTTCCATACCTATGTTTGGTTGTCATCCATATGCCCTTTCTACAAGTTTCCCAAAAATGAAGTTTAATACAAATTTTCAACAACCAAACTAACGGAATTCCATCATTAGATACATATACCTTGTTTAAGTTGTATATTCATACTAACCATAATTTTCCATGAGCAAGCTAGTAAAACATTGTGGCCCCGCTAACCACAAAATTAAACATGTTACCAAGTTGAGTTTGTTGACTTTGTTATCAAATAGCCAAAACAGAGGGGGAAAACACACATACTGGTTAAGACCTGAAGGTCCTTTCCGAATCAAGGGCCTGAAGCAGATGGGGCATGCTAACAATTCAGCTTCTGATTGCAATGACTCTTTACTAGCTTGATCCTGCATTTTCAACAAGACCCTATTGACTGTATCCTCCCTCTATTGAGTTATTATTTATATCCAATATACATATGAATGTATGCATGTTAGCTGTACATAATAACATATTAAAACATTAATATCTAAGTTATAGTAATAGTATTATTGTCATCACAAAAAAGCATAGTCAAGTTATAATTACTATAAACTACCATCATCAGCACTCATAGTCCATCGAGGTCATGCGTTTTTTTTGGTGCATTAATGCTTTAAGAGCTATTCAAGTCAATTGGGTTCAATTGATATGCACACCTCATACCAAATAATAATCACAATTTGAAAGATCAAGAGAACCTCAAACTAAGGTTAACAATGTGTGGATTGAGAATGTGCATGGTTCAGAGAACGATTTTAGACTAAAATGGGTTGATTTCATACATGCATGTTTCAAGAGTCATATGTTTGAACATAGAGCATGCAGTGGCAGTTGAGCGTCCAATTTGTTCAATTGCCCCAGGGCATGTTACTACTTAGTCTAATGTTGACGACCTTGGGAAGAAACCTGCTACAGGTACATGCTATTCCTCTACACATGTGCAAACAAGCTAGGCTGGTCAATTGGCATGAGCTCCAAACAAGCAATGCAGTTGCCAGAACCTACATTTTGCACACAAAAATTCATCCATCTATCAATTTATGCTTATTAGCTGTTTTACAGCCAAAATTGCAGGCTTTTGGACAGCAAAATTTGAGTTTCAGGTTCGGGAATGCAAGGACAGCATGTTGGAGTGCTGGAACAGCAGCATCAGGAGCAATTAAGATCAGGAAGGTATTCTCTCATTTCTGAGAGCTTTCTAGACAATTATGTCATGTGAAAAGTCATAAATTGTGAGAGAATCACTGGACAAAGCCAAGGAGATAAAGGTTGAAAATTTTTGGACGGATTGCTTTATGAATGGATATAGGTTTGGTGGATGGCTATTCCGCCTAGAACAGAGCCTCATAAGACAATATCTTCATAGAGCACTAGTTGGAGGGTCGATGGACTTTCTTATGCCACACAAATGCAGTGGGAAGTTACTACCATAACAAGGTTTCACATATTGGGCTCCTGTTGTAGTGCCTCAAAGACTCGAGCGGGAGCTTGCATTTGTGCCAATGCTGCACTTAGTGCAGGATTGGGGCATCCTAGTCTTAGGGAGGGCCCTATGGGTGGCCCATGAGAGTAGATGCGGCACTCATTGTCTTCCACATCAGGGGACAGGACCCCTAGTCCATGGCAGAGTTTGGTAGATCATCTGGTTCTCTTTAGTTCTCCAAAAGAGACAAGGTAGTTGAAGATAGGATTTTCTCCTGGAAAGACAGGTTTACATAGATGACTAGGGCTGTAATAAAGGTGGCTTAGTTGGGTTTCTTCTAGGACCACTCTATCAAACCACGCACTATAGTTCGTATGAAGGGAGAAATGCAAACACTTGATAAAACAATCAGTGTCATGTTATTTCTTCTGATGCCAAACCTTATCCACCCTACCCAAACAGGTGGTGTTCAGGTGTGCAACTAGTCACCAGCATTCTGTGGCATTGAGGCACACGCTTCTTGCTCTAGACCCACATTTTCTCCTAGTGCCCATGTTGTGTGCTTGTTCCAAGATTAGGTGTTGCATTTCTGCCAATACTTTGTGAACTTTCAAACTATGAAGTATCGCCCACGACTTAAACTAAGCATGCAAATTCTCTAACTTGCACACAAGTGCCTCGGGCTCATCTACTCAAGGGAGCTGATGTATCCCAGCAATGGAACCATGAAACTGGTCTTTCTTCTCGAAAAGTGTGGTAGATAACCTAATTTAACATAATTTATAGCAAGTAAATGAACTCACAAATCTGAAATAAAAATTAACCACAAATCTTGAAAAGCCCACACCCCATTGGCCCTAAAACTAACGCCCCTTGTGGTGTTTCTTTAGCTTGTATTGCTATAACTTTGTAGCACACCAAGCTATCAACTGATCTCTCTACAAATTCCAATACTTCGGGCTGTCGCCAATGATCAGCAACATCAAGACCCAATTTGCCCCTTGATTCTAACACAATTCGGACACAAATTGAATTGAGAACACTTGCATGCAGGTCAACTTCAATGTGGATGTACAATCTCTATCAAATCTGCTGTAACTACTTCAATTCCAGCAGCTGCTCTAATCTTTGAGCTTTTGTTTAATGGGCACATTTCCTGAGGTGGCTGAGAAACCCTTATTTCTACTATAAATGTGGATTTTGGCAACACAAACATTGCTGTCCACCTTCAGACAGCTAAGCAAAACTGAGAATGGCTGAGGTTCAATGGCACACTTCTCAAAAACGATGCTGAATATCTTCAGATTTGCTGAGATGAGAGAGAAGGACAGCAAAGGAGAGACAAACCTTCAATCTGATGCCAAGAAAGTGTGCTATAACAGCAATCCTCTCCCATTTTAGAGAGAGAAAATCAAGTCACCTGGTGGTTTTTAGGGTTTTGTTACTATCTGAGATCCTAATCACTCTGCACCAGCAACTGTCAATGATGTCATTTTTAAGGTTTATTGCTGTTACAGCCCTAGGGACTGCTCCAGATCAGGTGGCCTCATGCTATCCTGAAGCTTCAGCAGGTTTCTCCCTGCCCATAACTGAGTTCTCCACCCTTAAGAGTTGCCCCCAATCTTCTCGAATGAGAGAAAAACTGCCCAATATGGAAGATACACTTGCATGCAGCCCAAAAAATATCCAAACTTGACATTTGGCAAATTTTCAGTTTTACTAGGGCCTCCAAGTGTAAAAACGAGATACCTAGCCCTTTGGCCCTACCCTCATTTAAAATGACATTCAATGCCGTCCAACCTCACTTTTAAATCCTAACCTCTTTGAACTTGAAAGTATTTAAAACTTTTCACAAACCTTAGTCTAGGACATTAAATCATTTTAACTCTTAACCCCCATGACACCAAAAGTCATTTCCAAGGAAAAATTTGATATCCTTGATAAAAATCTACCCAAATCACCCCACTCTCACCTGTCCACAATAACTACAATAACTTCTACTAATGTCCCCTAGGCCCCACTACAAAGGCTAGGATTGTGTGTCAATGTGACACAAATTCAACTTAATCTCACATGTGCACCTCACACGTGCACACGTTAAGTGTCACAACTTAAATATCGAAAGAGCATCAAATTAATCTCCCATGTACACCTCACATGTGCACACCTTAGGTGTCACAACTTAAATACCCAAAGAGCACTAAGTTAAAAATTCAAGTACTTGTGACATTACAAGATTCCCCTCTGAAAGTACAAATGGAGAAGAGGACTTCTCATGGAGTTGAGCAAGGAACCTTATGTAACGCAACAACTAGCATTTGAACTCATAGAAGGTTGGTAGTCAGCGGTCAAGGAGATGACTCCAACTATTGAATGCTAGTAGAAGATAAAACCAACCTTCCTCTTGGGATAGAGTGGTAAATAACCCGATTAAGCAATATTTAGAGCAATTAACAAATTCACAAAGCCGAAATGCACACTTTACCAAATAATCTTGGACATTGGACACCATATTGGCTCCAAAACCAGCGCCCCTTTCGGTATTTATTTAACTTAATTGAAAAACAAGTTGATATACAATGGGATTCTCCCAATCCCTTTTGGTATTCCAACTCCCCTTGCTGTCCAAAATGACTAGCAAGTCTTCAATCTAATTTTCCCCTTGACTCGAGCAATCAATTGGCCTTCCCCCGCTTTGATAGAGATGGAAAATGCCCCCGATTTATTGATTTGCTGGTCCCTCCACTTGAATTTGACTAAAAACAGCTTCAGCCTTGTAGAATCCAAGTCTTGGAGCTTCCAATTTCTGGCACGCTTCGCGAGGCTACTGCTAAACTCTAACTTCTGCTTTGCACATTAGTATTTGCAACAGAGAAATCTGAAATTTCTCAACCTCTAGTGATCTCAATGCTGTAATCTTCAAAGCAAGGCTGTAGAAAGGCTAAGAGATAAGAGAAAATGCTGAGAAGAGAAAAAATTCAGAATTTCTTCGCAAAGAACTAAAGAAAATCTATCATTTACTATTATTGCATTATCTCAACAACTTGTAGGTGCAAAGGATTGAAGAAAATCAATCATTTACTACTGTTGCCCTGTCTCAACAGCATGTAGATGTTATCACTTGCTGTTGATTGGTCTTCTCCTACCCGTGGCTGCCTCAAAAGGTCCTCCAACGGTTGCAAATCAAACCAACAGCATCTCCTCCCTCTCTCTTGCAACCTGAATACACTAAAATACCTCTCTCCAGCCTCTAAAGGCATTTTTCAGTCTTGGATGGGCATTTTTAATAGGTTGTAGCCTTCCAAATGGTTTTTCCAGCATTATCCATAATTAAATATTAATTTTTTGTCTTTAAATACTGAAAATTAATCTAATAATTATTTTAGTGCCCTGAAAAATAATCTGATTGGCCAATAATTAAATTGGCTAGGCAACTTCCATTCTCAAGTGTCTCTTCGCTATCTTTGACCATCAGATTGGCATTAAGTACCATTAAATGCCACTTCTCTAGTTTCACCAACTGATACTTATAGCCAAATGAATGACCTAGGCCAACAACTAGCATCAAATACCACCATGCAGCATAACTTACAACAACTTTTGCCTTTGACATCTCGTGATTTCCTGGAGTCTCAGGCTAGTAAATTTACTCTAACCCCAGTTATACCTCACATGTGCAACATTTACTTAACCATGTGGTTAAAATTTATTCCACATGTTAAGTGAGGTTTCAAAAATGCATGTCCTCATGACAGAAGATGTAACTACGAGTGAAACTCAAGAAGTAACCCCTATGTTATCTCGATATTTATTGTAGCATTGCAAGTTTTCTATTGACGGATTTGATCATGGTGGGCCAAATGAGAATCCGCCATAGGCTTTGAACTAACTACTAGATCCCAAAGGCCCTAAGACTCAAGCACTTGTTGCACAAGGTTAAACCAACTAATGAAATTAGACCCATTAAAATAAGTCTGATCCATAAAGGCATTCTTGGCCATAGCAATTGGAGTATTAGTGCTAAATGAGGAATAGGGAGGATAGGGTGTGTAGGGTGGGTCAAGTGGAAAGTGGAGGACAGTTGGGTATTGACCCCGAAGTGCCCACTATGCATGCGGGATGTATGCACAGTGGATCCATAAGTGGATGTGGACTAACTAGGCATGGGAATGGTAGCCACATGACTAGCCCAAGGAGGGTGGATAGGCACACTATAAGTAGAGGGTGGAAATCTTTGTGTTGGAGTGATCCATGGAGTATATGATAGCATAGCATAAGTAGAGGCTAATGGAATGGGTGGTGCATGTCCAAGTGGAGGGGGGATACCAAACAAAGTCATCCCAAGATACATGTGTGCTCAGTTGCAAATGTGTGTAAGGTGTTGTGTTAATGGGTGGGATTCCTGCTAGCTAAGCTATAGAGTGGCATTTCTTAGAGATTTAGTCATCCGCTAGACTGGCATTGTCATGCTGTAGTTGTACAGTTAGTTCTCTTGGGCACAATCACACATTTTCTATCAGTTTTGGACATTTTCAGCAATCAGTTTTGGACAATCAAAATGCTCTAGCTCTGGCCAAGAACCTTGTGTTTCATGCTCTTGAATGCTGAAAATGCAACAGAAGAGAAACATGAGCACAGAGAAAGCACACAGAGAGAGAGAGAGAGAGAGAGAGAGAGAGAGAGAGAGAGAGCAAGCAGAAGATGAGGAAAAAATATTGCACTAATTGAAGCAGAATGTTGATACAATGATGATGGACTAATCAATCCCTGCACACATCCCAAAGCATCAGTGAGGACACCAGATGAGGCTGATGACGATGGCAACATCAAGCACGGAGAGTCGGAGTGTCAGAGTGTGCATCTGCAAGGGGAAGACTAAAGACTAAAGAGTGTGTTTACCGAGTGGGGAATGTAGCTATAAATAGCAAGAACACCAAAAAACTAGCTAACCTAATGTAGAAGAGGCAATAAAAATGCTGCCATACCAGCAATAAATGTCGGTCACACAGAAAGAAATGCCAGAAAAAATAGGGGACACCCCAGAAAAATCCCAAATGGCAATGACAATGTTTGGCAAGCGTTGGCAGACTGTGAAAAGCAGTAACTAGCCTAGGAATGCACACACGAAGCCGACAAATAAAGAAAATGCACCTAAACTGCCAAAGCTCCTATGTCTCCATTAGACTCTAACAAGAGCTCACCACCAAGAGATGACAAACTGACATGACTAACACAAGCATGCTAACATGCCCCCTCAAATCATGGGAGTGTCTGAAAACCCAACAACCCCATGTGATGAAGCATAAAAGCCTTGGGCAAAAGCTTCATGGAAGAGATCAATTGCATTCTCCTCCCTAGAATAGTAGGCCACTGCCAACTCGGAATCCACGGTACGCTCTCGAACATAGTAGTACTGAACCTTGATGTGCTTCGTGCGAGCATGAAACACAAGGTTCTTGGCTAAAGCTAGAGCATTCTGATTGTCCACACGCAGCTCTACAAGTCATGGTTGAGGAAAGTTGATCTTTGCTAACATGCGGTGAAGCCAAACCGCCTCCATAGCTATAGAACATAAGACACAATACTCTGTCTCTATAGAAGAAAGGGCCATAGTAGGTTACTTCTTGCTACTCCACAAGATAACTCCCGATCCAAGGGAGAAATCATAACTTGTAGTGGACCTTCGTGAATCCACATCACCTGCCACTCAAAATCACTCCAACCAAAGAGAATAACCCCCTCTCCATACATGATCCCGAAGGATTGAGTCACCTATAAATAACGAAGAATGTGCAAGGCCGCATGCCAATGTTCTTGAGTGGGAGTCATCATGAAAGAAGACAATAGAGCCACAACAAAGGAAATATCTGGTCGAGTGTAAATAAGCCAAATGAGGGAGCCAACAAGACACCTGAAACAAGTGGCATCTATAAGGGGAACTCCGGTTGCCAAAAGCTTGGACTCTAGGTTCATGGGGCATAAAATAGACAGACAATCAGCTATATCAAACTCCGAGAGAAGCTCGAAAATGTACTTGTGATGCAAAACAAAGATGCCTTATGCCATCTGATAAATCTCCAATCCGAGGAAGAAGTAAAGGATCCCTAGATCCGTTATGCCAAACTCCTGTCGCGAGTATGATCAACCTCCTGAGTATGGCTCCTTGTAATGATGAGATCATCCACATACAAGATGAGCAAAACACACCTATCACCCTCAACTTGGAAGTTTAGGTTGGGATCATAAGCAAATTGATACAAGCCACTCTAAAGAAAAAAGCGATCAATCCTCTAGTACCAAGCTTTGGGAGCTTCATTCAGGCCATAGAGAGCCTTCCACAATCTATAGACATGGTTCTCCTTCCCCTACACAAGAAAACCGAGAGGCTATGAAACATAAATCTCCTCCTCAAAGATACCATCCAAGAAGGCAGACTTTACGTCCATCTGATAAACAGGCCAATGGTGGTGGGCTGCAAGAGCCAAAATAACCCAAATAGTAGACATCTGAGTTGTAGGTGCAAAAAGTCTCAAAATAGTCCAACCCTGCCCTCTGAGCAAAACCCTTGGCAACAAGTCTAGTTTTGTGCTTGTCCAAGGAACCATCTACAAGGTACTTAGTCTTAAAGACCCACTTCACACCTATCACCTTCCACTTCTGGGGATGCGGAACCTACACTCAATGAAATCAAGCTCCTCCTACGCGGCCTGACGCCAAATATCCTGTGCAAGAGCCTGCTCAATGGTAGTAGACTCATGATCATGAAGAATATGTGACATAAGAGTATAGTTCACACAAAGTGAACTATTCTATTGGGCCTATAAGCGAGCTAATCTATGTGGACCTATAGAAGAAGCAGGAAAATGAGAAACATTTGAATCCTGCATGAGCTATCAGTACCAACGAGGAATCCGAATGGGCTCATCCTACTCCAAGAGAGATTGTCTAGTCTCCAGTACCTGTAATGCACCTGTCTAGGGTAGGGACTCCCCCTAACCAAGGGAAGGTAAATCCTCCTCATCTAAAGAAGGCGCCCCCTCTAATGGCTTGATCACTCCAAGAAGACTCTAGAGGGAAGGCAGAAGGGGTGAAAGTATGCGACGACATAGTAGTTGCATCCGTCAATGGTGGTAGGGAAGCCGCAATAGAGAAAGGAGAAGAAGGGGGAGGAACCATAGATGAAGAAGGGGTGCAAGGAGGCAACCTCGAGGGGAGAAGAGGGACTAAGGATGGGGGGATCAATCGATGACGAAGAATCACTTGCAATAGAACCATCAATCGGATCCTCAGATGCTGAAGCCTCATTGAAGATCACAACCTTGCTCACCACAAGCTTCCATATCGTATCATAGAGTTGATAGCCCTTCATAGTAGTACTATAGCCCAGAAAGATGAGCTTCCTTGACTTTGAATCAAGCTTTGTTAAAATCATCAAGAAAATGAGCATCCACAACTTCTCCAAGGAAATCTTGTGAACAAACGTCTTATGCTCATACAAAGACGCAAGCTTCTTCTACACTTCCACCACGGTCTTCAACCTGTGAACATGCACAAGGATAGAATCCTGCAAACTCATAAAGAGGAAGGATCGGACTCGAGAGTTGAGCTGATCCCATAAAGCTGCACTATCCATAGAAGTTCCATCTGTGGGATCCTCCTTTGGACGAAGAAGGGAATCTGAAACAAGAGCCCAGAGATTGAAGGTGTCAAGTATGCACTCCACCTTACACGACCACAACGAATAGTTCATGAACCATCCAATTTGTCTTCTTTGGGTGGCGAAGGTAAGGCAGGTACCTACACGAAAGGTATCAAGAATAGCATCTTCAGTAAGGATGGAGCCTTTTTTGAAAGATGAATAAAAGTGGGACAGGTGCAAACAAGGGACTCCTCATGGCGACTATAATCGTGATAATCGTGTCTTTGCTCAAAAGAGTGTCCGGAAAGAAGCTCCTCTGAGTCATCAAAGCTCATAAATTGGTAAGGCATCTTCAAATCTGCAATCACCCAAAAGGTTGTGTTTGACAGAGAAACCACTATCATCTACCACCACGGTCCAGGAGGCTGTCACGTGCACAAAAACTGTCACCCACAATAGAAAGCTGTCACCTATAGAAATGTGCTGATACCTACAACAGGAAGGGAACACTAGCGAAAATGCCAATTTGAGTTTTGGGCAAATCGCAAAAGTTGATGCCACTTGATGTAGAAAAGCTGCCACCTAGTCCCTAGAGACTGTCGCCTGGCTGACTTAGGGTAAAAACAAATAGTGGACCACCTGTTCATGCTACAAACACAATAAACATAGGTTGAAAATCTGCATTTTGGAAATCTAGGCTGCTCCTCCGAGATGAAAACCTCCTCTTCTATAAGACATCTCCAAACTGTATCCTCACTTAGGCAATAGTACCATTTGAGAGTGTGCAGCAGAAGAGAAATAGCGACACAAAGAGAAGCAAAAAGAGATAGAGAGAGAGGAAGCAAAAGATGAGGGAAGAATACTACACTGACTGAAGAAGAATGTTGATACAATGATGATGGGCTGATCAATCCTTGCACGCAGCCCAAAGCGTTAGTAAGGGCACCAGATCAAGCTGATGGCGATGGTAGCACCAAGCACGAAGAGTCGGAGTGTCAGAGTGTGCACCTGCAAAGGGAAGACTAAAGACTAAAGAGTGTGTGTGTCTACCAAGTGGGGGGCGTAGTTATAAATAGCAAGAGCACAATCAAAAACTGGCTGACCTGATCTAGAAGAGGCCATAAATGCTGTCCAACCAGCAATAGATGCTGGTCACAGAGAAAGAATTGCTAGAAAAAATAGGGGACAACCCCGAAAAATCTGAGATAGCAATGACAATGTTTGGCAAGTGTAGGCAAACTGTGGAAAGCAATAACTCACCTAGGCATGCACACAGGAAGCAAACAAATAAAGAAAATGCACCTAAACTACCAAAGCTCGTATGTCTCTGTCAGACTCTGGCAGGAGCTCACAACCACGAGATGATAGATTGACATGACTAACACATGCAAGCTAGCAATGTGAACATGGATGAGGGTGATACACATACAAGATTTGCGTGAGCAGCTCCTCATTATTGATGAGGTCATTCAGGATGCAAAATTGGTAAACATCACAGTGAACTCTCTTTGCAAGTCATATCTAGGTTTCCACACCTCTTTGATGTTGTCTTTGAGGGGAGCCAATAGCCCCTTACAGTTGTGCAGTTGGAAAGCCTCTTACTGCAAAAGGAACAAACTCGAAAGAATGTTGCATTGCATTCAGGTGATGTGGCTATGTTTTCGAAGTATAAAGGCAAAGGAAAAGTCGCGCAAAATATAAAAAATCAGCTAAAGGCCGATGTCAAATAAGGCTGCCCAAGACACACATAAGTCCAAGAAAAACAGAAAATGACATTATTGAAAGAAAACTGGTCATTATATTGATGAATGCAAGAAGCAATTGGCCAAAGAGGACTCCGACTTAGCTGTCCAAAAGACATTAGCTAGCAAATCTACTGATGGTGATAATTCAGTTGACTTTGTGGAGGAGAACTAAGCATTTATTACATGCAGGTTTGATTCTTTGATGGCTGGTTCAGCATTTATTGCTGCTGAAATGCAGCACACATGGTATATTTTGTTAGTGGGGTGTCGAAGCATATCACTTCTAAGAAGTGTATGTTTACCTTTTTGCATTCACCCCTTGATGGAAAGAGTGTTACCTGTGCGCAGCAGTTATGATGTATGTGGCATTGGTTTCGTCATGGTTACTCTTGCAAATGGTTTTGATTTTCTGCTTCTAGATGTTTCGTTTGTGTCTAGCATTACAAAAATTTATTGTTTGTATCTGCTTTGAATAAGCATGGCTTTTAGGTCATCTTTGAGGATGACAAATACATTGTCAAAGATAGAGAGATGGATTATGCACATCAGCATACTGTTGCATTTGCAAGCCCCACCTGCTGCCGCCCTATAGATTTTTTCTCTCCTCAAGCTGTCACCATCATCTCCTCAGCCCGTCACTATTGTTTTCTCTCTTGCAGCCTCCGTTTGCTGTTTTCTCTCTCCATTAGATGCATCCTGCAACAATTGATTTTTCTCTCTCCATTAGATGCATCCTGCAACAACCGATTTTTCTCCTCTTTCCGTTCCACAACTCCCACTTCTGCTCATGCTGCAGCCTGCATTTGTTGTTTTCTCTCTCCTCGCCTGCGTTTTTAGTATTTCTCTCCTGCACTGCCGTCTGCATCAAATCCAACCTTCCTTGACTGCGTTTGTTGGTGTTTGACATCTGAAAGTTGCCTTGCTACAATTTGGGGTTCGTTCGGAGTAGGACACTCTCCAACTCATTACATCTGCCTTGATCCTTCAGATATAGGAGTTCGAGGTACAGTATTCATTCACTGCATAGTGTGTTTGCTGCATGAGCATTGTATATTCCATAGTCATATCATTTCATTCATTCTCTATGTTCATTGTCTCTAGGTTACCCTAACACTAACTGTTTTCTTCTATCAGTCTTTGTGAGATGGAGAGAGAATCGTACAACCCTTAAACCTCAAGGTTTTAGAGGATGTTCACACCCAAATACGACAAGTGCCCGTAAGTGTGTGACATAAGCACATACAAAAGAAGACTGATTCTAGGGGGAAAAACCTCTCATACCGAGAGTAAAAAGTGCTCCAGTGTCCTACTAATCACCAGCACTCCACTATGAGCGTAGGCATGAGTGAAACACCCAACAAACCCCCCTGGAGTAAAGAGTGATCAAGAGTACAAGGATCATCCACCACCAAAGGAGATCAAATTTAAAGCATAGCAAAATGCTTCAAATTTTTCACGAGGAAGAGCTTTGGTGAAGATGTCTACCACATTACTGGTGGTAGGACAATAGACAAGGCCGATATCACCTGCATGTAGTCTCTCTCTAACAAAGTGATAATGTATCTCAATGTGTTTCGTGCGTGCATGAAACATTGGGTTCCGTGCCACTACCATGACACTCTGACTGTCAGTGAACAAAGGAGTAGGCTCCGTAAATGGTAACAGATACATCTAGATCAACTAGCAAGCGTCTAATCCATATGCTTTTAACTATGGTAGTGAAAGCTGCCTTGTATTCAGCTTCACATAACGATATGGCAACAATGGATTGTTTCTTACTAAGACAAGATATGCAAGATGAGCCAAGAAAGAAACAATTGCCACTAGTGGAGTGACGTGAATCATAATCACCACCCCAATCAGAATCATTGTAAGCATGTAACTGCAGTGGTTCCCCCTTGGCATAAAGCAATCCAAGAGATCTAGTACCTTGCAAGTAACGAAAGACACACTTAACAACTTGCCAATGTGACATGCGTGGTTGATGCATATATCTGCTCAGGGTTGAAATTGCAAATTGTATGTCCGGTCTAGTGTTGCATAGGTAAATAAGGCATCCAACTGCTGGAGCGTATGTGTATATATCAAACAAATCACTTTCATCATGTAATGATAACTTTAGTCCATGTTCCATTGGTATACATACTGGCTTGCAATCTTTTAAGCCAAACTTCTCAAGAAGTTTACCAATGTATCTTGACTGTGATAAACCAATGTATCTTGACTGTGATAAACCAATACCTCTAGCATTATGTATGAAAACTCAAATGCAAATAACCCGCATGTATGTCTGTGTGTGGTAGCTCATATGAATGCTTGCTTGTGTGTCTACATTGTTTATGTATGGAGAAACTTCTAAAATGATGACAAGGGTTTTAGTGTCAAGATAAGCGGGAGCTACCAATCCTATTAGCTCATTGTATGTTGTACCTGCAATCAGAAGTCACATCCAAGCTGACAAGAAAACTACTATGAGACATGAAGATGGAGACTTAAACACTCCCAAGGAATTGTATGATGGTGGTAATGTTGACAATCATGAGGCTAACAAGAAAATTGTTGCTGATGCCAGGAGGCATATTTCACAGTGGATTCCGTGCTGAATGCCAAGTAATAATGCAAAGATCTCAAGTATGACATTTCAAAAGTTTGCTGCAAATTGCCCAAGTAATAATGCAAAGACCCCAAGTCTGACATTTCAAAAGTTTGCTGCAAATTTTGTTTGAATGCTGAAATATAATCAACATGTGTCCCTATAAGCAAAAGATCATCAACATATAGACAAATGATCAACATGGATCCCCCTCTTTGCATACATAAAGGTAGACTTAGATGAGCTGTTTGTAAAACCTTGGCTTAGTAAAAAGTATCAACCTTTGCATACCAAGCTCTAAGAGCTTGTTTCAAACCATATAAAGCCTTTTTCAACTTGCAAACCAAGTGTTCAAATCCCTCAACTGCAAAACCAATGGGCTGCTGTACATAAGCTTCCTCATGAAGTTCCCCATGTAAAAATGCAATTTTAATATCTAACCAATGCACAGTCCATCCATAATGGGCAGCCAAAACAACCATAGACCTGATGGTAGTCATTCGGGAAGTAGGAGCAAATGTCTCCTCATAGTCAATGCCTTTCTTCTGTGCATAGCCTACAAGCCTTGCCTTATATTTATCAATGGATCCATCTGCATTCCATTTTAGCTTGTAGACCCATTTTGTTTCAATGGCTTTCTTCCCAAACGGCAAAGATACTAAATCCCATGTTTGATTTTTAGTGACAGAATCCAATTCAGCTTGCACTGCTGCCATCCAATGCATACTTTGCTATGCATCCTCAAAACATTTAGGCTCCTCATCATCAATTGTGCTTTGCTGCCATAACAAACTCCATGGTATGTGCAGTATCATGCATACGAGTTTGCCTTCTAGTACAACCAGCCATGGGTGCATCCAAATGACTATCTTTCATTGTCTATAAATATCATCTAGGCATTTGTCTTGCCTCATGACTATGCATAAGCTCTTGCTGAATTTCAGTTTCAGCACTTTGCTGAATATTCAGATCAACCAGTGGCTGATTTCTTGCATTTTCCAATGGAGCAACTGGCTAAACATTAAGTTCACTTTCTGAATCACCAAATGAAATGGGTAGCAGCCCTTCAAATACATCACGGGCAGCCTGATATATGTCAAAACCAGCGAGGGACAATTCTAATTTTTCATCAAATAGTACATCTCTACTGACAAACACCTTTTTAGAGGCAAGATCATAGAGTCTGTAGCCTTTGCTCTCACTACTATATCCCACAAAAATGCATTTGACAGCCTTGTTATCCAACTTTTTTCTAAGTACCTAGGGAATGTGTACATATGCAAGACACCCAAAGGTACAAAAGTGCCCAACAGAAGGTTTCCGACTGTTCCATGCCTCAAAAGGCATAATATTCTTTAATGCTTTGATGGGGTATCTATTTAAAACATGGCAAGCACACATTACAGCTTCCATCCAAAAACTGTGTGGTAGGCTCTTTGCTTTCAGCATACATCTGGCCATCTCCATGAGTGACCGATTCTTCCTCTCTGCAACCCCATTCTGCTGTGGAGTGTAAACAATAGTGAACTGATAAACCATGTCCTTTTACTTCAAAAAAGAATTCAACATAGAGGACATATATTCCCCACCTAGGTCCGAATGGAGAGTCTTTATTTTACAACCAAATTGTTTCTCAATAAGTGCTACAAAAGCCAAGAATGCATCATACACTTCTGACTTTTTCACCAAAGAATAAACCTAGCAGAAGCAAGTAAAGTCATCAATAAAAGTCACAAAATAGTAACATCTACCCAATGACTTTGTCTGCATATACCCACATACATTTGAATGCACTATCTGTAACCTGGTTGTGGCTCTAAAAGCAACATCATGGGGAATCGAAGAATAATGCATTTTTCCCAAAATACATCTTTCGCACAAACTCCAGAATAGGTAATCCATCTAGCATTTGTGTACGATGTAAGAGCATCAAGCTACCATAGTTCACATGCCCCATCTGAGCATGCCATAACTCTGCCTCTATCATAGCAGGAGTAAAACTGGATGCTAAGTACGCTGACTGATCAAAAGCCCATGATATAAAGTGCCAATCAAGACCAAAGTCATGTGTTCGTTGTCTCTTACCATGCATCTGTCATCATCAAAGGTGACCTGCAATCCACAACGTGCCAAAGAAGAAATAGAGAGCAGATTCTTCTTTATATCTAGCACAAACAAAGCATCCTATAGGTGGAGAAGAGAGCTATCAATGGCTATGAGCACAATCTCCCCAATACCTCTAACAGGGTATGATGCATTGTTGGCACACTGTACAGACTTGCCAACTGGAGCTGCACCAACAAAAGAAAATAAATCTCTGCGAGATATGATGTATCTAGAAGCACCATTGTCCAAAAACCAAGTGTCTGCATCCTCAGTAGAGCTAAATACTCAATCAGCCCAAGAAGGGTCATAACTGTATGTGTAAAAGCAATAGTCCCTATCTCCAACAAAGAACGGAAACTCAATAGCAGTGGAAGGAGCATCAGAAACAGACATTCTAACTCCTCCTCCTTCTCCTTGGCGATGCGCTTTCTACACTCAGTGATGTAGTGGCTTGGCTTCTTGCAATAATGGCATTTTTTCTTTTTGGTTTGCGTGACCCCTTGTTTTCCATTACCCTGTGAAGTACCTAAAGATCTAGAGCTTTGCAGAGCATTCTTTACTTGGCTACCTTTGCTCTTCTGTCTAACCATAAAAGCCTGCTCAGAGGCTATGACATCCACACCACTATTTCTTCTTGTTTGCTCCTCCTCTAGAAGCAAACTGACTAACTGAAGAAAAGTAATCAACTGTGAGGCAATCTTCATTGTGGGGTTTAGGGCCGTATAAAAAGCCAAGTACGAAGGAGGTAATGAGTTCAATGTAGTAGATATCAATTGTGCATTTGAATAGAACTCATCGACATTCATAAGTTACTCACACAAGTCCTAAATTTTGTTCAAGTGATCTTGCATGCAATCACCCTCATCCATTTTCAATGTCTCAAGCTCTTTCTTTAAGAAAGAGATATGGGTCTCATTCTTACCAGCAAACATCTACTTTAAAGTTAGCCAAGCTTCTCGTGAAGAAGCTGCCAAATGAATGTGGGGAATGGACCGATGAACTACCAATGCAATCAGCAACAAAGCTTGTGCATCCCGTGTGTCCCCTGCTTTTTGAGCTATTGATCTTTGGGGAAGTGGCTGAAGTGGAGCAAGTTGACTGTTGAACAGGCTGAGGTGCCCATTGTCCACATCCTCCTGGAAGAGAAGTAGTAAGAGCCACAACTTCGGGCCTAACTTCTTCGCCGCTGACATAGTTTCAAAGATTTTTCGCAACAAGTACATTCTTCATCATGAAGGACCAAAGTGAGTAATTGTTACCATCCAATCTGTCCTCCTTGGATACATAGGTAAATACATCTCCCTGATTTGCCATGATAATCAATACCAAGAGAAGGCAAAAGAGCAATGTCCAAACCGGAATAACTTGGAAATCTCCAAAATTTCCAAAAATTACAGCAAATAGCTTGCTGCAATTAGTACACTGATGTACACTCTCTCTAAATTGTCTAGAATGCACGCAATCCAAGGTGCATTCACTGTTCAGCAACACTGTATGAGCAAAAGCCCCAAAATCTCTTGCCCCAAAATTGTTCAAACCAGTCTATTTCTCACTGAGACTGCTGTACATGTGCCAATGTGTTACCAAAATACAAAAACCCCAAAATTTCTAATAAATTTGCCAAGAAATTTACATCAACCGTGTCCTAGATACATACTCAGAGTTCTATGCCTGCCCAGGAAAAAGCTCTTCTTTCCAAAAGTGGATCTGGAATAAAAAAGTAAATTTTTAAAAAAATACCTCTGAAACCAGTGAACCAAGTACAGTACAGGCCACAGGGTGTGGCGGTGCAGGTACAGGTGCAGACGGCACTTCAGGCAAGTGTGGCACAAGGTGTGGGTGCCGAACGAAGCACTGGACAAGCGGATGGAGCAATGGCGGGTGACGCAGGGCGCTAGGGACTGGGGACTGGAACGACGCAGCAGACTGGCAAGTCACAACAACAGTCAGGTGGGCTCCCTTGCTGAATGGTGGCAGGTGAGCTGGCGGGTAGCTGGGCACAGGCAGGCTGGGCGTTTGTTAGGGATGGGCGTGACCAGAGGCGGCGTGGCCCAGGTTGCTGGTCAGGGGCGGAGCAACAGGAAGAGGTGCTAGAGGCACTGAAGGCAGTATATCCAGGGCGTGGCGGCTCATGCACAGGCTGTAGGGCGGCTGCAGGGCGTCTCAGCTGGCAAAGCTGACCAAAACATTGACGGCCGGTGTTGTGCAGGATACACGGGCAGGGCTTCTCCTGTTGGAGTGACAACTTCTGATGCACCTATCAGCTGGTATTACTAATGAACAGCTGACCAGGTTCAAGCTAGGGCACAAAGAGAAGTCTGAGCTGAACCCAGAGAGAAGACTGAGTTGTACTCTGCTCTCATACCAAATGTGAGATGGAGAGAGGATCGAAGCTCAACTGAGAGTGCAGTAGACAGTGTGGAGTGTGAAGCACGACACCCAAGGCAATAGATTAAAAGAGTGTAACCTGAAAGTACAAAGTACAACCCGTAAACCTTAGGGTTGTAGGGGGTGTTCACACCCAAACACGATAAGTGCCCGCAAGTGTATGACATAAGTGTTGGGTATTTCACTCACGCCTCACGCCTACGCTCACATAGGAGTGTCGGTGATCAGTAGGACACTGGGGCACTTTTTACTCTCGGTAGGAGAGATTTTTTCCCCCAGACTTATGGTATTATTTCGTATGTGCTTATGACACACACTTACGGGCACTTACCGTGTTCGGGTGTGAACACCCCCCTACAACCCTAAGGTTTAAGGGTTGTACCTTGTACTTTCAGTTTACACTCTTTCAGACTATTGCATTGGGCGTCGTGCTTCACTCTCTACTGTCTACTGTTTTCTGTGCTGAGCTTCAATCCTGACCTCCACTCTCACATTTGGTATCAGAGCATTGGCTCTGTTTACCTCAGCTCTGTTCAACATTCGGGATTCTCTGCTCAGGCCCAACCTCAACCTTCAGAAGGAGACGCACTACTCCTCTGCCTGCACCGTCAGTACCCTACTCATCACACCCAGCACCAGTGCCCCGCCAATCTTCATCTGCCACGTCAGACCAGTCTGCCCCACCCATTAACTTCAGTCGTCAAACAGCCGCCAGACGTCCCGTCAAATAGTCGCCAGCCTGCCTAAGCCCTCGCCTGCTGCACCGTCCTTGTCTAGTCTTCAGACGCCCAGCCAACTGATGCAGGCCCCAACTGTCAATCACACTGCCTGCGCCTAAGAATGGTCGCCTGTCAAACGCCACGTCAGCCGTTAGCTAATAAACGCCACGCCACTGCTGCGCTGCCCATCATCCGTCAGCACCACGCTGACCATTCCTCTGACCTGACACGCGCCAGTAATCAGCGACAGCCCGTCATTACATTAGGTATTTTTAAATTTTTTTTAATCCAGATAAATTTCTGGAAGAGGGGGTTCCTACGCAGCAGGCACAACATTCAGAAACGTGTCTGGGACACTTTGGATGCAAATTTCTTGGGCACATTCATCAAAAATTTTGGGGCTTTTATATTTTTTGAGGACATTGGCATACGCACTGCAGTTACAGCCACAAAAAGACTGTTTTGAACACATTTGAGGCAATAAATTTTGGGGATTTTGCTGATACAGTGTTGCTGAACACTGATTGCACATTGGACTGCGTGCATAACAAACAGTTTTGACAGAGTGCACCTCTGTACACTAATTGCAGAAAGTTATTTCCTATAATTTCTGGAAATTTTCAGATTTCCAAGGTAGTCCTGCTTCGACATTGCTCTTTTGCATTTTTTTGGTAATTAAAAATCATGGCAAATCAGGGAGGAGATGTTTTCACCTATGTATCCAAGGAGGACAGATTGGATGGAAATAACTATTCACTTTGGTCCTTCATGATGAAAAATGTACTTGTGGCCAAAAATCTTTGGGATTATGTCAGTGGAGAAGAAGCTCGACCTAGAGTTGTGGCTCCAGCTGCTCCTCCTCCAGGAGGACGTGCACCACGGGCACCTCAGCCTACTCCACTTCAGCCACTTCCCCAAAGAACAACAGCTCAAAAAGCATGGGATACACGGGATGCATAGGTTTTGTTGTTGATTGCATTGGCAGTTCAGCGGTCAATCATTCCCTACATTCGTTCAAGAGCTTCTTCATGAGAAGCTTGGCTAACTTTGGAGCAGATGTTTGCAGGCAAGAAAGAGACTCGCATCTCTTTCTTGAAGAAAGAGCTAGAGATTGAAAATGGATGAAGGTGATTCTATTTACGATCACTTGAACAAAATTCAGGACTTGCGAGAGCAACTCATGAATGTTGATGTTTGATGAGTACTATTCGGACGCACAGATGATATCCACCACTTTGGACTCATTACCTCCTTCGTACTTGGCTTTTCATATGGCCTTAAACCTCACCATGAGGATTGCCACGCAGCCAATCACTTTTCTTCAGTTAGTCAGTTTGCTTCTAGAGGAGGAGCAAACACGGAGGAATAGTGGTGTGGATGCTATAGCCTCTGAGCAATCTTTTATGGCTAGACAAAGGGGCAAAGGTAGCCAAGTGAAGAATGCTCTGCAGAGTTCTAGGACTTCTGGCACATCCCAGGCAAACAAAAAACAAGGGGGAACGCAAGCCAAAAAGAAAAAATGCCATTATTGCAAGAAGCCAAGTCACTACATCACTGAATGCAGAAAGCGCATTGCCAAAGAGAAGAAAAAGGAGTCAAGAATGTCTGTTTCTGATGCTCCTTCCACTGCTACTGAGTCTGCATCCTTTGTTGCAGACAGGGACTACTGTTTTTACACATGCAGTTATGACACCTCTTGGGCAGATCGAGCATTTAGCTCTACTGAGGATGCAGGCACTTGGTTTTTTGATAGTGGTGCTTCTAGGCATATTACATCTCGCAGAGATTTATTTGCATCTTTTCATGCAGCTCCACTTGGCAAGTCTGTACAGTGTGCCAACAATGCATCATACCCTGTTAGAGGTATTGGGAAGATTGTGCTCACAGCCATTGATGGCTCGATTCTCCGCCTACAGGATGCTTTCTTTGTGCCAGGCATAAAGAAGAATTTGCTCTCTATCTCTTCTTTGGCACGTTGTGGATTGCACGTCACATTTGATGATGACCGATGCATGGTGAGAGACAAAGAACACATGACTTTGGTCTTGACAGGCACTTTATGTCATGGGTTATACGAATTGGATGCTCTTTGAGTTGATCAGTCAACGTATTTGACATCCACTCTTACTCCTACTATGATACAAGCAGAGTTATGGCATGCTAGAATGGGGCATGTGAACTTTGGCAGCTTGATGCTCTTACAGCGTACGCAGATGCTAGATGGATTACCTCTACTAGAGAGTCCTCCTGAGCACTTGTGCGAAGGATGTATTTTGGGGAAAATGCATCGTTTTTCGTTTCCCCGCAATGTTTCTTTTAGAGCAACATCCAGGTTGCAGTTAGTGCATTCAGATGTATGTGGGCCTATGCAGACAAAGTCATTGGGAGAATGTTACTATTTTGTGGCTTTTATTGATGACTTTACTCGCTTTTGCTGGGTCTACTCTTTGGTCTAAAAGTCAGAAATGTATGATGCATTCTTGGCTTTTATTGCATTTGTTGAAAACCAGTCTGGTTGTAAAATTAAGAATCTCCGTTCGGACCGAGAGGGGGAATACATGTCCTCTATGCTGATTTTTTTTTTGAAGCAAAAGGGCATTGTCCATCAGTACACTATTGCTTATACTCCGCAGCAAAATGGAGTTGTAGAGACAAAGAATCGGTCACTCATGGAGATGGCCAGATGTATGTTGAAGGCAAAGAGCTTGCCTCACAATTTCTGGATGGAAGCCGTCATGTGTGCTTGCCATGTTTTGAACAGATGCCCCACCAAAGCATTGAAGAAAATTACACCTTTTGAGGCTTGGAACAGCCGGAAACCTTCTGTTGGACACTTTCGTACCTTAGGGTGCCTTGCATATGCACATATTCCAAAGGTACTCAAGAAAAAGTTGGATAACAAGGCTGTTAAATGCATTTTTATGGGATATAGCAATGAGAGCAAAGGCTACAAACTCTATGATCCTGTTTCTAAAAAGGTGTTGTCAGTAGGGATGTACTATTTGATGAAAAATCAGAATTGTCTCTAGCTGGTTTAGATACATATCAGGCTGCCCGTGATGTATTTGAACGGGTGCTGCCCATTACATTTGGTGATTCAGCTGGAGTTTCAGCAAGTGAACTCAATGTTCAGCCAGCTACTCCTTTGGAAAATGCAGAAAATCAACCATTGGCTGATCTGAATATTCAGCAAAGTGCTGAAACTGAAATTCAGCAAGAGCTTATGCACAATCAGGAGGCAAGACAAATGCCTAGATGGTATTTACAGACTATGAAAGATAGTCATTTGGATGCACCCATGGCTGGTCATACTAGAAAGCAAGCTCGTATGCATGATACTGCACATACCATGGAGTTCATTATGCCAGCAAGCACCTTCGATGATGAGGAGCCTAAATGTTTTGAAGATGCACAACAGAGTGTGCATTGGATGGCAGCAATGAAAGCTGAATTGGATTCTATCACTAAGAATCAAACATGGGATTTGGTGTCTTTGCCATTTGGCAAGAAAGCCATTGGAAAAAAATGGATCTACAAGCTGAAACGGAGTGTAGATGGATCCATTGACAAATACAAGGCAAGGCTTGTAGCTAAAGGCTATGCACAGAAAAAAGGCATTGACTATGAGGAAACATTTGCTCCTACTTCCCATATGACGACCATCAGGTCTATGGTTGCTTTGGCTGCTCATTATAGATGGACTGTGCATGAGTTGGATATTAAAACTGCATTTTTACATGGGGTACTTCATGAGGAAGTATATGTACAGCAGCCCATTGGTTTTGCAGTTGAGGGCTTGGAACACTTGGTCTGCAAGCTGAAAAAAGCTTTGTATGGTTTGAAACAAGTTCCTAGAGCTTGGTATGCAAAGATAGATGCTTTCTTGCTTAGCCAAGGGTTCATAAATAGCTCTTCTGAGTCTACCCTTTACGTATGTAAAGAGGGGGGATCCATGCTGATCATTTGTCTTTATTTTGATAATATCTTGCTTACAGGGACACATGCTGATCAGATTTCAGCATTTAAACAAAACTTGCAACAAACTTTTGACATGTCAGACTTGGGATCTTTGCATTATTACTTGGGCATTCAGTTTATACATGATGCTAGAGGTATTGGATTATCACAGTCAAGATACATTGGTAAACTTCTTGAGAAGTTTGGCTTACAAGATTGCAAGCCAGTTTGTACACCAATGGAACCTGGACTTAAACTGTCATTACATGATGACAGTGATTTGTTTAATATACACACATATGCTCCAACAGTTGGATGTCTTATTTACTTATGCAACACTAGGCCAGACATACAGTTTGCAGTTTCAGCCCTGAGCAGATATATGCATCAGCCACACATGTCACATTGGCAAGCTATTAAGCGTATCTTCCGTTACTTGCAGGGTACTAGATCTCTTGGATTGCTTTATACCAAGGGGGGACCACTGCAGTTACATGCTTATAGTGATTCTGATTGGGCTGGTGATTATGATTCACGTCACTCAACTAGTGGCAATTGTTTCTTTCTTGGCTAATCTTGCATATCTTGGCTTAGCAAGAAACAGTGCACTGTTGCCACATCGTCATGTGAAGCTGAATACAAGGTAGCTTTCACTACCACAATTGAATGCATATGGATTAGACGCTTGCTTGCTGATCTGGATGTATCTGTTATAGAGCCTACTCCTTTGTTCACTGACAGTCAGAGTGCCATTGGAACCCAGTGTTTCATGCACGCACGAAACACATTGAGATACATTATCACTTTGTGAAAGAGAGGCTACATGCACATGATATCAGCCTTGTCTATTGTCCTACCACCAGTAATGTGGCAGACATCTTCACCAAAGCTCTTCCTCGTGAAAATTTTGAAGCATTTCGCCATGCTTTAAATTTTATCTCCTTTGGTGGCGGATGATCCTTGTACTCTTGATCACTCTTCACTCCAGGGGGGGTTTGTTGGGTATTTCACTCACGCCTCACTTACGCCTATGCTCACAGGAATATCGGTGATCAATAGGACGCTGGGGCACTTTTTACTCTCAGTAGGAGAGGTTTTTCCCCCAAACTTATGGTATTATTTCGTATGTGCTTATGAAACACACTTACGGGCACTTACCGTGTTCGGATGTAAACACCCCCCTACAACCCTAAGGTTTAAGGGTTGTACCTTGTACTTTCAGTTTACACTCTTTCAGACTATTGCATTGGGTGTCGTGCTTCACTCTCTATTGTCTACTGTTTTCTGTACTGAGCTTCGATCCTGACCTCCACTCTCACATTTGACATAAGCACATACGAAAGAAGACAATAAGTCTCAGGGGCAAAAACCTCTCGTTACCGAGAATAAAAAGAGCCCCAGTGTCCTACTGATCACCGACACTCCTCTCTGAGCGTAGGCGTGAGTGAAACCTAGCAAGTTTGTGCTTTGTCGTACAGTGTTATTTGTGTTTCTATGTTAGGGTATTTTGTTCACATGGTATTAGAGCTGAGTTCTGTGAGAGAAACCTAGGCCTTGATCTGAAAGCTCTACACAAGAAGCAGGAACAATAGAAGGGCAGATGACTTCCAACACTACTTCTGTACCACTTCTTGTTGAGCTAAAACATGCATTACTTGCTGATTAACCTCTTAAACAGCCCCAAACACACTTAAAAATGCTCTCTTAGAGTAAAACCCTAAAATGGAGAGCGGTTCGAGAGAGTTCAGTGGAAACCCTAAAACGAGGAGCAGTTCAAAAGAGTTTAGTGGTGGAAACCCTAATTTTTGGGGCGCCCTTCCACATCTATAAATAGACAAGCTGCCCACATTCAGCTTTATTCCATCTGTGCAGATTTCACACTCTCCAATGCAGATTTCAACCATCAAAAGAGTTTAGTGGTGGAAACCCTAATTTTTGGGGCGCCCTTCCACATCTATAAATAGACAAGCTGCCCACATTCAGCTTTATTCCATCTGTGCAGATTTCACACTCTCCAATGCAGATTTCAACCATCAATCTCCTCCCATGTGGTTGTCTAACCCTCGAGACTATTGCCACTCCATCCGTGTTTGATCCTGCTGCTGGTGCCTTCATCCATGCTGACGTCAACTGGTGGTGACATCATCATCTGCTGCGATTTGATCATCCAGTCATCGCCAGTCACATCAAACACTGTTTCAGCCTGCTGTTTACAGCAAACTGTGCACAGTTTCCAGCCTCCGATCGGTGGTACACTGCTGCGTTCACCTGTTCCCAACCTCCAGACCACTGTGTTTTGGTGACCAGCCTGCTGCCATTCACTATTCAGCACTCTTACACTCCGGGTGGTGGTCACAGACTTGGGATCCGTCTTCGGTGGACGTCACACTCCAACATTGCTCTGCCTTTGAGCACACTGTACACTCTTACTTTCATTTACAGCATTCATTCACTTCAAAGTTGTGTTCTCTCTCTCCCTTCTTCTATTTGTGTCTGAGTTTCTGTGTTTGATTTTTGAGTTTTGCGTTTAGGGTTTGAGTTTTGCCCTCTATGTCTGTGTCTGACTCTTTGTGTTTCTATCGTGGTCGTACACTCTGTGTGCCCTCAATGCAAACCCTAGCAGTTTTCTTCACATGGTATCAGAGGCGATGCTCTTGTAAAGAGTAGCCTGCAGATATTGTGGAGAGCTAGTCTTTGTGCGAGGCATGCAATACGACTCGTAACCGAATCACAATGTCCCATGCACCTTCTTCTCCAGTTCCTATTATGCCTTATTAGGCTTCTCTATCATTGGAGGCCCTAAGATGGCATTACGGACTCGCTGAGGAGGACGACACTCCACCTTCACCAAATTTCACTAACATGACAGAGGACGACTTTGAGGAGTACTATTGCAACAAGTACGGTGATGTTTACAGCCCTCCTGCCAGTTTTGCTGCCACATTCGGACCGGTTGGTAAGGCTGGCCACCTCTCTGATCATGGAGGACATACGGCATTCGAAATGTCTGGCGATCCATCTTCATCATCTCAGCCACGTCCAATGTCAGGTTTGTACAATTCTTTTGTGTTGCATGAATCAAAACCCTTGCATGTTTCTTCTTTTGAGGTACAGAGGATCCGGATGGCTTTGTGTATGTGAACTTCAATAGAGGGGGCTCACAAAGCAAATGGAATTCAGGTACATCTACAACATTTGAGCATATCACACACACTTCTCACTTCCAAGTTCGCTACCATCCCATCCTCTTCTATATCACACCTTGATCACCTCATCCTCTTTCCAAAACCTTGGATTACACTCCACATCTGCATCACACACCCTAGGGGCTGAATCTTCCGTCTCTGCTCCTAGCACCTTTTCCTTCTCCACCCCATTCTCTACCTCTTTGCACCATAGTACTTCGTTAGGGGGAATGCCACCCTTTAACACAATGTCTCTCACCTTTCAGCAAATGAGCACACCTATAACTCTTGGGTCGACTATGATGGCCACCCCCCTCACTATCCCCAGCTTCACATCTCCCATGACCACTCATACACAGGGGTTTCCATCCTCAGCTTATGGTGCGTCTTCACACTCTCCTTGGGTTACACCTACGCAGGGATTCCCATCTTCTGCTTCCCATGTTCCCGTCCCACCTCCTTGGGTTCCTCATGTGGCTACCATGCCCATCCCTAGTAAGCCCATCCCTATCTATGGATCCACCTTGCACACTATCCGCATGCATAGTGGGCACTTTGGGGCCCATTCCCAAGTCTGCTCCATTCCCCCATCCTACCCATACTACACTTTTTCACACTATCCATCTCCGAGCACTACCACTCCTATTGCCACGGCCAAGAATGCCTTCACGGATAAGGCACGTTTTAACGGGTCAAATTTCACCACTTCGTCTAATTTCATGCAACAAGTGCTTGAGTCTCAGGGTCTTTGGGACCTCATCATTGGTCTAGAGCCTATGCCGGACCCTCGACTAGCTCACCTTGATTACATCCGTCAATGGAGAGCCCGCATTGCCAAAGCCAATGTTGAGTTGATGCAAGGATTGCTTCCTGAGTTTCACTCTCAGTTGCAGCACTTCCCGCTCACGTCAGAGCATTGGAGTCACCTTCTCGACCGCTATGCGGCTCATGATCATACTCGGTGCATCAATCTCGACTTTGAGCTTCAAGAGTTCTCTATTAAGGAAGGGGATGATCTGAAAGTCAAGCAGGCTAAATATAGGTGATTACTTGCCGAGTCCACCACTACTGGCTCTTCAAAGTCAGATGACGATCAGGTTACATTCTTCTTGAATAAGTTATCCAAAAAGTACTTCAATTTCATTCAACACATCATCTCCCAACCTCGATTGCCAACCTTCTACGAGTTTGAGTGCCAGTTCTTGCGTTACGCAAGGCTACATGATCAAGTCCACAAGAAATCCTCATCACAGCCTTATTCAAAGCAGAGGGGGTTGATTGTCTCTTCTTTGGGAGGGAAAACCACCAGTGGCAAGAACTCGCAAGATATGAAGGCAAGCCAATCAAAGGGTGACTCCTCTTCCTCAAATGGAACCAAAGAATCTAGACCTATCTGGCAGCAACTCCCTAAGAAAAACCGGTTTTGCACACACTACCAGAGACCACGCTATATGGACGAGGAGTGTCGCTCCAAGGCCCAAGTTCTTCCACCTACAAAGCCTTTGCGGACCGCTGCGATTGCACAGTCCAATGGGGCTACGCCTTCGGCTCCTGCTTCATCTGCTCCTTCAGCACCCGCTGTTGCTACTAGACATATGGCTCGAGTACAACCTCAGCAGCCCATCTCTTTCACTACCCCTAAGGGACTGGCTGATTGGTCTACAAGTTTCGATCCCATTGCACTTCATGCATCTATCTCACCTTCCCCCCCACCTCGTCAGGCATTCCCTTGGCAGAGCCCTGCTATCGGACATACGCGATGGTAGCCACCTTCTTAGACTAGTATGTCTCTAGGTCCTTTTGGATATCCTAGATCAGTCTAGCATTCATTTTTTGCACTCTTAGAGTCGGGCCCATAGGATTCATTGTCCTTAGCTTTTCCATTCTTTTAACTTCCGCTGCATTTACTCACACACATACACATTCATTGCATTTATTTTGCGTACCATTTTCTTTCTGTTATGTTTTGCTTTGGAACATCTCACCACTAACCTTTGTGTTTGCAGATTCTCATCTCTTTTGTAGGGTTTTGTCTTTCAATGTAGGACTAACTTGCAGATTCCTTTGGTCCTACCTGGGCTAGAGACATGGGGATGTGCACCGTTTCTTTCATGGTTTTATCATCCTCGGAGTGCTTGCTCTTCTTCCAGCATGGCGGTTTCCCCTCCAAAGGTGAATCATGCAGCATCTCTCTCGACGATATCATGGCGATGACTTCTACCTTGCTCTTCTAGCGGGATGCTTCATTCACTTCATCCACTTCCTCTTCTTTCATTCCTTATGGTTCTCGGCACCATCCAAAGACCAACATCAGGCTCCTCTTCCTTCTTCGGCATCTACCTCCAGGTTGAGAGGAGGTTCCTACCCTTCTTGGTATTCTACAGGTTTCAACACTTTGTCTTCAACATAGGCTTTTCCCCCCTATTGTATCTTACTCTTTGCATTGCATGATTTCATCATCTTTATACTAGGGTGCTTGGGCAAGTGAATAATTTTCCCATGAGGGACACTGTCCAAGTGGCACCTGCTACATGAGCATTCTTTAGCACGTAGCATACTTTGCATCTCATTATACAGAGTACCCCTTGAGCGGATCCTAAGTTGTTTCCACCGGCAACTGTTGTTATTCCACCACCATCCTGCTTCATCACATGGATACCTCATCACCTATTTTTCCTCATCATCAACACCCTGAGTGGATGAGTTAGCTTATACTGTTTTGTGATATGTTGGGTGTACCCTCCCTACTCCCATCTTTTGGGTCACTATTACTCAATCGGCCGCATTCCATAAAATTTACCTCACTTATTTTCAACAAAAAAAAAGTTCCATGTGGTTCCATCCGCCTTTGTAGGGCTTGGTAGGCCACTGGGCAGCCGACGTGCACCCTTTGTCCGATGCCCTATCCTCTCTAGGGTAACTACTTAGATTCCCTTGGTAAGTTCCATCGCCTCTGTAGTCTTGGTAGATCACGGGGCAACCGACGTGCACCCTTTTTCCGATGCCCTAGCTGCTTTGGGATGGGATGCCTTGGGGTCAATAAGCATCATAGTGGTTGGCCTAACCTTTCGGCTATGTTTTGGGCTTAAGAGGGGGTGTTGAGCTAAAACATGCATTACTTGTTGATTAGCCTCTTAAACAGCCCCAAAACACACTTAAAAATGCTCTTTCAAAGTAAAATCCTAAAACGGGGAGCAGTTCGAGAGAGTTCAGTGGAAACCCTAAAACGAGAAGCGGTTCGAGAGAGTTTAGTGGAAACCCTAATTTTTGGGGCGCCCTTCCATATCTATAAAGAGACAGACTGCCCCCATTTAGTCCTATTCCATCTGAGGAGATTTCACACTCTCCAATGCAGATTTCAACCATCAATCTCCTCCCACGTGGCTGTCCAGCCCTCGAGACTGCTACCACTCCATCCATGTTTGCTTCTACTACTGGTGCCTTCATCCATGCTGACATTAGCTGCTGGCATGTCATCATCTGCTGCGATCTAATCATCTAGTCATCGCTAGCCACATCAAACACTATTTCAGCCTGCTGTTTACAGCAAACTGTGCACAATTTCCAGCCTCCGATCAGTGGTACACTACTGCCTCCGATCAGTGGTACACTGCTGCTGGCATGTCATCATCTGCTGCGATCTGATCATCTAGTCATCGCTAGCCACATCAGACACTATTTCAGCCTGCTGTTTACAGCAAACTGTGCACAATTTCCAGCCTCCGATCAGTGGTACACTGGCTGTCCAACCCTCGAGACTGCTACCACTCCATCCATGTTTGCTTCTACTACTGGTGCCTTCATCCATGCTGACATTAGCTGCTGGCATGTCATCATCTGCTGCGATCTGATCATCTAGTCATCGCTAGCCACATCAAACACTATTTCAGCCTGCTGTTTACAGCAAACTGTGCACAATTTCCAGCCTCCGATCAGTGGTACACTGCTGCGTTTACCTATTTCCAGCCTCCAAACTATTACGTTTTGGTGACTAGCCTGCTGCCATTCACTATTCAGCACTCCTACACTCCGACTAGTGGTCACAGACTTGGGATCCATCTCCGATGGACGTCACACTCTAACATTGCTCTGCCCTTGAGCACACTATACACTCTTACATTCATTTACAGCATTCATTCACTTCAAAGTAGTGTTCTCTCCCTCCCTTCTTCTGTTTGTGTTTGAGTTACTGTGTTTGAGTTTTGAGTTTTGCGTTTAGGGTTTGAATTTTTGAGTTTAGTTTTGCATTTAGGGTTTGAGTTTTGAGTTTTGCGTTTAGGGTTTGAGTTTTGCGCTCTGTGTCTGTGTCTGTCTCTGTGTTTTTGTCGTGGTTGTACACTCTGTGTGTCCTCAGTGGAAACCCTAGCAGTTTTCTTCACGCTTCTCACATCTGAGCTAAATCCATCAAGGAACGAGTCAGAGTGGGCCTCATACCTTGCTTCACAAGCTCCCAACATGGCCAGACAGACATTGAACTTATTCTCTCCGGTGCCAAGTATGTCTATCATTTCAGATTCTATTAATGCTAATTCCCCTTTTCCTATTGGTATGGATGATTTTCATGATGAAGGATGTATACAGAACAATTTTTGGTTTATGAGTAATGAGGAAGACAGATATTTATTTATGAACTCAAGACTAGGTAAGCAGTTGAAACAAGAAACGAAGTGCCCCTTCCCCTTCTTTTTCTTTAAACAATTTTGTTTTCAAATATCAAAATGAAGTCAATGTATCTTCATCATTATCGTTTCAATTTAATGCATTTAATGGATAAAAGAAACCCGCATTATTTCCCATATCTACACCTATCACAAATCCATTTAATCTCCCTCCCAGCCCACCCTCTTATTCCGCAGCCACATCCTTTCAACCTCCATTAAGTGCACCACATGTTGCATCTCATGTAGAATCACATGTGTTTTCATTCACCACACCGGGGGGTTCTTCAAACTTAGGCACAGCCATTAGAACCTCATCTCTTCCTCAGCCAAGTGGTGTTTAACCTTTTCCTCATACACTTTAGAAATCATTGCGACTTGGGTATCCCCCCCAATCTCTCCCGAGTGTGAATCAGTTGGTGCCACAGTTTGCCTCCATGACATTACCTAATGGACCCTCTAGTCATTATGTTGTGTCCCAATAGACATTTGGACGTAGCTTACATGTCCCAGTGCATCCATCTCCACCGACATCTTATGGAAACATTCATGCTCCAATGCCTCTACATCAATCGGCACTCGTTGGACATTTAGAGCCTATTTCTACCTACCCACCTCTTCCCCCTCCTTCCCCTTATTAGACACATCTACCACCATCACCACCACCATCTTATCCTCCACATCCATCTTACCCCACATTCCCGACACCTCATGGTTCTACCTCATCTTCTGGCAAGCATACATTCAATGACAAGACTCATTTTAACGGGTCAAACTTTACAACCTCATCAAACTTGATGAGATATGTCCTTGACTCACAAAACCTATGAGATCTTGTGCAGAGCTTGGAACCCCAACCCGATTCCGCACTTATTCCATACGAGTTCGTCCACTCATGGAAGGCTAGGAATGCCTCCGCTATTGTCGAGCTCATGCAGGGCTTATTGCCTGAGTTTCATTCTCAGCTTCAACATTTTGACTTAGCGTCAAAGGATGGGCATACTTGACTAACCGCTATGCGGCTCGGGATAGGATCCGTTGAATAAATATTGACCATGAGCTTCAGAACTTCAAAATCTCTGACCAGGATGACCTAAAAGTCAAGTTGGCTGAGTATCGGCATCTCCTTGCTGAATTCTCCACTACAAGGACTCCTAAGTCCTCTGACGATCAAGTCACATTGTTTCTTAACAAGCTCCCGCATAAACACTTCACTTTTGTGTAGCAAGTGATTTCTCTACCCAATTTACCCAAATTCTATGAATTTGAGTATTAGCTATTGCATTTGCACGGCTGTTCTATCAATTTCATATGCATTATCTCTCAAAGGGGCTCTTGTTACTCATTCTCATAAGGGGCAGCAAGGGAATTACAAGGAAACTCCCAGTCTCAACTCAAACCCGGGTGGTAGAATGTACCTAAGAAGAATAGATATTGTCAACATTGTCAAAAGGCTAGCCATTTTGACAACAGGTGTCAATCAAAGGCATGAGGCACAACACCAAAACCCAATTCACAGACCCCGCTCCTTAGTTGGGCAACCCTCATCAGGAAAGGCATGGTGATGGCAAGGGGCAATGCAAAGGTCACACCCACACTGCCACCAGTCAACCATCTCAGTCAACAACATTCTCAACTCTATAGGGCTTGTCCGACTAGTGTGCAGAGGCCCACATCGTCTCCGTAGCTAGAGACATCCAATGCGACTCTCATCTACATTTGTGAGTTGCTCCCAACGAGATTACTGCAAAGGCCCACTCGTCAAAGCCGAGCACATTAGCACCTGTTTGGATTGTGGACAGTGGAGCTATACATCACCTATAGAGGACATCATCTGTATTCAATCCTCCACAACAACCGAGTGGGTCCAGATAGAAAACAACTCCTCGGTCAAGATCCAAGCTCAAGGTTGCATCAGTTTTCGCACTGACAAGCGTCTAGATGTGGCTTCGATGGACAATGTATACCATGTCCCTCGGCTTGGGGTGAAGTTGTTATCTGTTCACCAGCTTTGCCGGTTGGTGTGAGCAGTTTTCTTTATGGCAATCACAGTCAAGGTCCTTGACTCTCAGACTAGTTTAGAGATTGCTCGCGGTGAGGCACAGCCTAATGGCGTATACCACATGACCCATTTTCTTTCCAAGCCGACAACCGAGGGCTCCGTGTTCCATAGCTTCCAAGCATTACTACATCTTGGGAGCCTACGAACAATGAGCATCTTTGGCATTTCTGCCTAGGGTATCTTGGCTATGACTCTCTTTATGAGTTGTCTCATTGTGAGCTGGTTGAGGGCCTTCCTCGCCTAAAGCTAGCTTGAGATGTCTGTCAAGCATGTCAGCTCGGGAAGCAACACTGTATCCCATTCCCTCAACAATCTACACATAGAGCTGAGGCACCTCTTAGATTGATTCATGTTGATCTTTGTGGGCCCACATCCAGTGCCGCCTTGAACGGCACACTATACTTCTTTCTGATAGTGGATGATCATTCGAGAGATACATGTGGGTGTACTTCCTCGAGCATAAGTCCGATGCTTTCACATATTTCTCTGCTTGGGTGCTGCTGGTTCATAACTAGATGGATCGTCGTATTGGTTGCATGAGGAGTGATAGCAATGGTTAGTTCATCTCCCACAAGTTTTCCAAGTTTCTATAGTAGCAGGGCATCTCTTGCCAGCTCACCTCTATCAACTCTCCCTCTCAAAATGAAGCCATAGAGCGTAGGAACCAATAGTCATGGAAATGGCATGCTCTATGTTGTTTGCAATAGAGCTCCCTAAGCACCTTTGGGTTGAGGCTGCTAACACTGCGGTATACATCCTCAACTAGTGCCCTCAACTAGTGCCCAACTATGGCTCTTCCTCAGAAGATCCTGTACGAGGCATTCTTTGGCTCTCAGCCTATCATATTCCACTTTAGAGATGCGCATACCTATAGGTCTATTGTAGGAAAACTTCTTTGGTTAATTCATACAAGGCTAGACTTAGCTTACTCAATCAGCATTCTCAATCAGGAAGACCTAAGATGTCACCTCGGATTGCATATCTGCATGTGTTGCATTATTTACAATGTACTTATTCTTTTGGCCTCAGTTATGATTCTAGTTTATGTTTGCAGGGATACACTGATTCCGATTGGGTAGGAGATCTTGACATCCGGCATTCCCATGGCGGCTACCTCTTCACTCTTGTTTCCTAGTCCAACCGTAAGCAAGAGACAGTGGCAACTTCCACAACCAAGACTGAGTATAGGGCTCTCTTCAATGGCACCACCAAGGCCATCTACCTCAGGAGCCTACTGGCGGCACTTCACTTTCCTTGTGACTATCCCACCGTTGTCTACTATGACAACTAGAATGCCATAGCCCTTGCAGGCAATCCAACCATCACACCATGGACGCAACATGTGGAAGTCCACTTTCACTTTTTCAAAGAGCAAGTTGAGCTAGGCACTATCCGCCTAGAGTTTATGCCTTCATCAAACAATTTTGCAAACATTTTGACCAAAGCGGTCAACCAGCCGGTTCTTCAATACCTTCTACCCAAGACCAGCTTGAATACACCCTCCCTTACCTCTTCAAATTGACAAGGAGAGGGTGCTTCCCTCTTGCTTTCCCTTCCAGTTTGAGAGGGAGCGGCTACTTCTCTTGATAGTGATAGTGATGATGCCTACAGTTTTTAGGCATTCATTTATTCGTTTATTCATTTATATTGTACTTATGGGCATTTGTAACTTCATCCACACTATCAAAATGACATGATTGTAAAAGAGCACTTGGACAAGTAAACAATTCCCCTGCGAGGGCACTGTCCAAGTGGCACCATTGCATTGCATTTTGCGTAAGCATAACATCTTGCATCTCCCTTTGCATTATCCCATGCATTGGCATTCAATTCATATAAACATGCATCCGTGCACATTTATCCCTTTTCGGTCTTTTGAAGTGGTCGACTCTAGATCCACCATATTTATGGCATTGCACATAGCAATTCTTCCTAGCTTGCTTCCTTGCTTTGCTTGTCTTGCTTGCTTCGCATCTTTGCTATATTTGTGTCACCCACACCTTAGCCATTTTCCTTCTTCACCGATATTCAATAATGGTAGGAATAGTATGCTTGTTTTGTGAAGGTCTTAGATTTGACGATCCCTTATCACTCTCCCGTTTAAGGCACAGATAATCAAAAGAACGAAAACTAATTTAAAACCCTCCCTCAATGTTAAATCTATCAAACCTACAAAGCCCTCTAAAAAAAAAAGTCCATAGCTGATATCATCTGCCTTTGCAAGACTTGGTAGGCCATTGGGCAGCCGCCATGCACCCTTCATTCGAGGCCTTGGCCTCTCTAGGGGGTGATCACTTGGGCTCCCTTGGTAAGATAACCATCGCCTCTGTAGTCTTAGTAGGCCACTAGGCAACCAACGCGCACCTTTGTCGAATGCTCTAGCTGCTTTGGGGTGCAACGCCTTGGGGTAAAAGATTTTTTTTTTTAAGAGATTGACTGGCCTATTTCTCCTGGCGCCGTTGTTGGGCTTGAGAGGGGGTGTTGAGCTAAAAATGCATTAGCTTTAATTAAACAGTCCCAAAACATGCTTAATTAAGAAAGAAACCTTGTTTATTTAAAAAGAAATGCGTTCCTAGAGAATGTCTGTATCCCATAAGCACAAACCCACTTGGGAGGGCCCAAACTTTCTATAAATAGATATGCTACCCTCCATTCAGCCCTAATCTCATTCTTGCAAGTTCAAGTGTTTCTAGCTTGCTGCCACACCCCCTTCGCAGAGGACATCATGGCCCAAGCTGTCCATTGTAGTCTTCACTCATCTAGCGCCTGTTTTCAACCCTCCATCAGTTTGTTATTGTTTCCAGCTAAGCGACTGCTACTATCTGTTATCCAGCTGTTGTACAACCTGCCACATCAGCATACTACTGCATTTGCAAGCCCCAGCTACCGCCTTGCAAATTTTCTCTCCTCCAGCTCTATCACCATCATCTCCTCAACCTGTCACTACTATTTTCTCTCTCCTGGAGCTTGCATTTGCTGTTTTCTCTCTCCCCACCTGCATTTTTAGTCTTTCTCTCTCCTCACCTGCGTTTTTAGTCTTTCTCTCTCCCACACTACTGTCTACATCAGATCTAGTCTTCCTTGGCTGCACTTGCTGGTGTTCAACATTCAGAGGGCGCCTTGGTGCAATTCCGGATCCATTTAAAGTACGACACTCTCCAGCTCATTACCCCTATCCCGATCCTTGAGATACAAGAGTCCGAGAAATAGTATTCATTCATTGCATAGTGTGTTTATTCAATTAGCATTGTATATTCAATAGTCATATCATTTCATTCATTCTCTGTGTTCGTTGTCTCTGAGTTACCCTAACACTAACTATGTTATTCTATCAATCTCTGCTTTATCGTACGGTGTTATTTGTGTTTCTATGTTAGGGTATTTTCTTTACAATGGTCCCATGAGGACACGTGCACTTGGGGGTCATCTTTATTTTGTCACCTTTATTGATGACTACTCTCAATATACATGAGTGTATGGATTGAAAGAAAAATCCGATGTGTTTATAAATTTCAAAGATCTTGTTGCAAAGCTTGAAGTTGAAACTGGTTTGAAAGTGCAAACACTTCACACAGATAGAGAGAGGGAATACATGTCTCATGCTTTTGCGACATATTTGCTTAATCACAGCATTACGCATCAAGCCACTATCACAATGACACCTCAACAAAATGGTATTGCTAAAAGGAAAAATCAAACACTTATGGAGATGACTCGATGTATGCTGAAAAACAAGGGGCTACCTCATAAGTTTTGGCTAGAAGGCCTTCAATGTGCGAATCATGTATTAAATCGTGCACCCACTAAGACACTAAAGACAACCACACTGTTTGAAGCTTGGCATCCCAAGAAACCCAGAGTTGACTACTTTCCAATGTTTAGATGCATAGCCTATGCACATGTTCCAAAGAGCTTCATGGAAAGCTCAATGACAAGGCTTAAAATGCATATGTATTTTCAAAGAGCAAAGGCTATCGCTTGTATGGCCCACGTACAAAGAAAGTTTTTGTCAATAGGAATATCATATTTGCTGAAAATACTGCATTTTCACATTATGAGTTTCAAATGCCATCTATCCATGACATTGGCGACATCTTTGAGGATTTTCTGCCACTTTCTTTAGAGTCCATGCCTGCAGTAAATGGCCGAATAGACATAATACAACAAGCTATTTGTGCACCACATGTTCTTGAAGAGCAAGGTTATAATGACAGTTTGCGTCATGCAGCGAAAGATGCAGTACAACGTGAAAGAGCTGCACTCTCTAGGATAGTAGGATAGATGCTCCCTTACCTCAACATTGTAGAGCGGATGCTAGGAATGCAGCACATGATGCAAGGGGGGCCATTGGACTGATTTTATGGAAGTAGATAATTGTGATGAGCATGTGTTTATGAGATCACTGCTAGATGACGATGAGCCTACTTCCTTGGACGAAGCTCAACAAGATGTACATTGGACATAGGCCATCCAGGATGAATTAGAATCTATTGCTACTAACTCTACATGGAATCTTATGGATTTACCGCCTAGAAAAAGGCCATTGGCATGAAATTGAATTTTTAACTTGAAACGCTAGGCTGATGGCACTATTAACAAGTACAAAGCACGTTTGGTAGCAAAAGGCTATGCGCAGAAAAAGAGCATAGATTATGAGGAAAACTTTGCTCCAACATCCCGTATAAGCACGGTGAGATGTATGATTGCCATGGTTGCAAATTATAGCTAGAAAGTACATCAATTGGACATTAAGATAGCATTTTTGAATGGGGATTTACATGAGGATGTTTATGTGTCACAATCTCCCAAGTTTGTGATTAAGGAAAAAGAGCACATGGTTTGCAAGTTGCACAAGGCTCTTCATGGTCTCAAACAAGCTCCTCATACATGGTACTCTAAATTTAATGCTTATTTGGCTAGCAAAGGGCTCAAAAATAGTCCAACTGCTCCCACTTTACACATCAATAGCAAAAAGGGGGTGGCGGAGGAAACTTGTTGATTATCATTCTTGATGTGGATGACATATTGCTCACTGAACCTAAAGAGAATAAAATTACAAATTTCAAAGCTAAATTGAAACATGCATTTACTATGTCACATATGGCCTGCCTTCACTACTATTTGGGGATTTAGTTCACCCAAAATTGGCATCGCATCATCATGTCATAGTCACAGTTAGTGGACAAGCTTGTTATATAGGTTTAATATGCAAGATTGCAAACCGATGTGCACTCTTATGGAGCCTATCTATGCATGATGGTGAAGAGATGTCTGATGTTGCAATTTACAACCATGCTATTGGCTTTCTCATTCATCTTTGCAACACACGCCTTGGCATTCAGTATGCAGTATCTCAAGTGAGCAGGTATTTGCATTGCCCACAGACCACACATTGGCAAGTTGTTAAGTGGATCTTCAAATATTTGCAAGGTACTCAGTCACATGCACTATTATTTTCCAAGGAGAGAGACTTGCGCTTCTAGGCTTATAGTGATTCAAATTGGGTTGGTGATACAGAACTAGGCAGTCTACTAGTGGATATTGTTTCTTTATGGACCGCTCATGCATTTCATGGCTAAGCAAGAAATAGCCTATAGTGGCTACCTCGTCTTGTAAGATTAAGAACAAGGTACCTTTCACAACAACAGTGGAATGTGTATGGCTGCGTAGATTGTTGGTTAATCTACATTTACCATTGGAGGATCCTACACCCATTCTTTCTGACAGTCTGCGTGCTATCATAGTAGCACGAAATCCTATGTTTCATGCAAGGTGCATCACCATTATGTCAAACAAATATGCTATGCAGGAGAGATTAGCTTGATGTATGTACCCACACAAGAAAATGTTGCTAATATTTTCACCAAGGCATTACCACATGAGAAGTTTGAGACTTTTCAAAAGTCCTTAAACTTATTGCCCTTTGGTGACTAATCATACTTGTACTTCATCACTTTGGCATTGCAAGGGGATATTAGGGGCCATGCTCATGTAATTTGTGTGGTGTGGACACCAAAGTGTCGATTTTGTGTGTGTGTGCCTAGTGTCTTGACATTAAGGTAGTGACATTAGGGACTAGAGTAAGTTAGTCTAACTCTAGTTAGTTGGTGGAAGGCTAGTTAGATCAACCCTTGACCTAACTTAAGTTGTACCTTCACTCTATCTTTTCAATTTGGCAAGTACACTCTACTCTCTTGCTTCAGCCCGCTCATTGTTACTATCTTGTTTCTCTCTCCTCCATAGCTAGTGTATTTCTCACAAGGGAGTCATATCTTACAATGCCGAAGTAGGGAACCTGTTGCGGAGATTTACCGCGGTAGCCATTACCTCACCTCCTAGAAAAAGGGAAGACCCCTACACTCCAATATTGATTGGGCCATTTCAAGCATGGTTCCATTGGCGCATTCCACCAAAGCATTCTCTAATGGTGTGCTCAGATGGGAGTACTCCACCCAAATACCATGATCCTTGCAAAACTGAGAAAATAGGTTAGAAAAAACTTACCTCTATGGTCTACTCGTACACTACGAACCTTGAAAGAGATTTGCATCTCTGCAAACACCTTCCACTCACAAGTGGGAGTATGCCTCGCTCTTGTACTCCAAGAAGTAGGGCCACACATAATGACTAAAGTCCTAAACAATCAGCATGAGACACTTGGCCTTCCCAAGGGAGGCTGTGTCCATAGGTCCACAAAAGTCAGTCTGAACCAACTCAAGCGGTATCGAGGCCCTCCAAGTAGCAACCTATGGATAAGGCTGCCTATGATGCTTGCCCCCCAAGCACTTAGGGCAAAGAGTGTGAACGAGAAGGAAATTTGAAAGTCCCTCCACCATCTTCTTCCAAAAAGCCCATCGAAAAGCATCAAGGTTTAAATGCCCATAACAAGCATACCGAAGCAGTCCAAGCTTGTGGGAAGACTATGTAGCAAGGGCTGTAAGTGTGTAAAGTCCACCCTCTTGTGTACCTATCCAAAGAGCAGCTCCTGTAGATGCATCCTCCACAGTGACTGCATCTTGGGTAAAGATGATGTGGGTACCTAGCTGTGTAAGACCATAAACAAACAAGAGGTTAAAGCCCAAATTTGGCACATATAGGACTTTGGCCGAAGAAGTATGATGATCGGCGAGTAATAGAGGAAAAGTCCCCACTCTTCGCATAGGGACGGAAGAGTTGTCACCAATGGTGATGGATCCCCCGCACAATCTCATGTCTTGAGGCCAATCTTGGCAGTAATTTATGTGGGAAGAGGGCCCACTATCCACGAGCCGAGAATTCTCCTCAGAAGAAGAAACAAATGTTATATCCTCCAACTCGAACAGCTGTATGAAGACAGACTCAGTGATATAGCACGTATAGCCTTCGAATCCTTGGATCCCTCCTCGGGCTTCAAATGGAGGTACTTCTGCCAGCAATTTTCCTCCAAATAAGTGCCCTTCCTCAGAAGAAGAAACAAATGTTATATCCTCCAACTCGAACAACTGTATGAAGACAGACTCAGTGATATAGCACGTATAGCCTTCGAATCCTTGGATCCCTCCTCGGGCTTTAAATGAAGGTACTTCTGCCAGCAATTTTCCTCCAAATAAGTGCCCTTGCCACAATAGGTGCACTTGGGATTCTTCTTGGGATCCTTTGAATCATCCTTCTATTTCTTAGCCTAAGGCTTCCCCTTCTTCTTCCCTCCCTCCAAACCTCCTATAAAAGTCTTCATGGAGCCAAATCCACTAGTACGTGTATCTCTAAGCCACTCGTCATGCTCCAAGTCTAGCGGGGCAAGATCCTCCTAAAGAACTGTATGTTGAGTCCTCAAAGTCAAAAGACTAGTGTAGAATACATGAACTTTGGAGATGGCAATTGAGTCAAAAGAATCATGGCCACATCCTCGAAAGATAAAGTCCATCCAAGAGATGCAAGCTCATCTCTCATATCCTCCAATTTGTTGATGTGGTCCTTCATGGAAGGAGAATCATCGAGATTATGCATCTGAAGCTTCTTCTCAAGGGATATGTGGCAGACAAAAGTCTTCTACTAATATAAAGACGTGAGCTTCTTCCATACTTCTGTTGCAACCTTCAATCTGCAAACATGCATTAGGACAAAATCCTGTAAGCTCATAAAAACAACGGATCTAGCTCAAGAATTGAGCCAATCTCATAAGGCAACACGATCCATTGTTGATCCCACTGTCGGATCCTCCACAAGATGGGATATTGGATGGGAAACAAACTCCCAAGGGTCAAAGGTGTGGAGAATACACTCCACCTTATGTGACCGCAATGAATAGTTTGAACCATCCAAGCGGTCCTCCTTGGGCAAAGAAGGAAATATGGGCATCTACACTAAGGGTGCCATAGGAGGCATCTTAAGACCATAGTGATGGTGTTGAGCTAAAAATGCATTAGCCTGACTCAAACAGCCCCAAAACACGCTCAACTAATGAAGAAACCTTCTTATTTTAAAAAGAAATGTGATCCTAGAGAGTTATTGTGTCCCACATGTAAAACCCTAATTTGGGTGCCCCAAACTTTCTATAAATACGCATGCAACCTACCACTCTCCCTCAATCTCGTTTTTGCATGTTGTTTCAAGAGCCTTATCTTTGCTACCCACACCCTATTCACAAAGGACATCATGGTCAGAGCTTCCCCCATCCATCTACCACCATCTGGCACCTGATTCCAGCCTTCGCCACCTATCTACAACTATCACATGGTACCCTGGAGCTGTCGCCTACTGTCAGATTACTAGGTTTACTATTGACATCATCTTTTGGAGTCTGTATTTACAGTCTAGGGCCGCCACCTTGACATTCTCTCTTCTCCCCATGCTGTGTTTACTGTTTGTGGCTGTTGCCCTGACTTTCTCTCTCCATCCAACATTTGTCACCTGGTTTCTCTCTCCTCAGGTACCTGCATTTTTAGACTTCCTCACTCCTACACTGCCGTTTACATCAGATCCAACCTTTCCCGGTTGCGTTTACTTGTGTTCAACACTTAGAGCCTGCTTTGCTACAATTCAGGATCCATTCCAAGTACAGCATACTCTCCAACTCATAGCCTCTATCTCGATCCCAAAGATACGAGAGTTCGAGGTTCAATATTGACTACATAGAATGTTTGCTGCATGAGCTTTGTATATTCATTATTCATTCACATTATTATTCGTTGTGTCCATTGTCTCTGAGTTACCCTAATCCTAACCCTAACAATGTTTTGTGTTTATCAATCAGTGCTTTGTTATACGATTGGTTTTGTGCTTTCTACATTTAGAGCATTTCTTCACATGGTATCAGAGCTAGGTACTCTCTAAGAAACCTTGGAATTTGATCACAAAGCTCATCCACAAAAACAAAAACAACAGAATGATCAGACGACTTCAAACACATTCACAACACCGCTCTAGTATCCATAGCCAAACATGGACAGAAACGATCAAGAGTGGGTCTCCTAGCTTGATTCTACCTAATCTAACATAGGCACAAAACTATTAGACTACCATGGAGTCCACAGTCCATATCAAATTTCTCTCTCTGAGTATGATCTCACCCTTATGCATAGGGCTCAACGGGAGGTTGAAGGTAAGCCTAAGTTTTCTCCTTTAGATTTGGTGCACAGAACTAATGATCTTATAGGATCTTCGAAATCTCCATTACGGGCTGGCTATCCCCAAGTGAAACGTAGCTCAGATTGCACATCACTTCCTTAGTATATCTTTTCTCCAATGCCAGTTACAAATCCTATCATTTCAAATTCTATGCCAACTGATTCTGTATTTTCTGTAGGATTGGGGGATATTGGTCAAGAATGGACTCTTTAAAGCAACCTTTGGTTTCTAAGTAATGAGGAAGACAAGTATTTCTTTATGAACTCAAAATTAGGTAAGAAGCTGAAAGAAGAACTTGTAAGTATTCCATCCCTTCCTTATCCTTCAAATGATTTTATTTCTTATAGTCAATTTGGAGTAAGTGCATCTTTATCTAATGCATTTAATGGACAAAAGAAACCAGCCATATTTTCCACAAACATCCATTACAAATTCATTTCAGCTCCCACCCATCCCTCCCTCATCTTCCATTGCACCTTCCTTTCTGCCTCCATTAGGTGCACCACATTATCCACCACACCACACCAGGGGGTTTTGCACATTATTTAGGCACAGCCTTTAGGGCCTCTACTAAAACCAGTCTTCCTTCCGTGGATGGGTGGTAATTCCCTGATTACAACTTAGTTATAGCAGCAACATTTATTACAAAACTAAGGAATGCAAATTAACTAACAATCTTAGACAATGCCCACCTTGTTGGCCCCAAAACTGGTACCCCTTTCGGTATTTCTTAACATAATTGAAGAAGAAGTTGATGTACATTGGGATTTTCCCAATCCCTTTCAATATTCCAACTCCCCTTGCTGTCCAAAATGACCAGCAAGTCTTCAATCTGATTTGCCCTTTGATTCGGGCAGTCAATTGGCCTTCACCCACTTTGATAGAGATAGAAAATGCCCCAAATTCATTGATTTGCTGATCCCTCCACTTGAATTTGACTAAAAACAACTTCAATCCTATTGAATCCAAGTCTTGGAGCTTCCAATTTCTGGCATGCTTTCCGAGGCTGCTACTAAACCTTGATTTCTACTGCTGCAAATTAGGGTTTACAGCAGAGAAATCTGAAATTTCTCAGCCTCTAGTGATCTCAATGCTGTAATCTTTGAAGCAAGGCTGTAGAAAGGCTGGGAGATGAGAGAGAATGCTGAGGAGAGAGAAAATTCAGACTTTCTTTGTAAAGAATTGAAGAAAATCTTTCATTTACTACTACTTCCTTGTCTCAACAGCCTGTAGACGTTGTCCCTGCTATTGGGAACCCTCTTCCTGTTGTCGCCTGCAATAAATGCTACCACCAACAGCCCAGATGTTGTCACCTACAATTTGGGGGTTCCCAAGAGCTATCGCATATAGCTAGTCTACTCTTTGCTACTAGAAAATGAAGGAAAAACAGTCCCAATCAGCTCCAAAAACTCCCCATGATTCACAATAACAGAATGGTCATGTTTTTCTTCTTCTTCAACCTCCCACTAGCTTTCATGGGCAAGTTTGCCAAATAGCAACCTTTCCAAATGGTTTTTCCAACATTATCCATAATTAAAATATAAATTTTTAGTCTTTAAATGTTGAAAATTAATCTAATAATTATTTTAATGCCCAAAAGAATAATTTGACTAACCAATAATTAAATTGGCTACGTAACTTCCATTCCTCAATGTCTCTATGCCATCTTTGACCATCAAATTGGCGTCAAGTACCATTAAATGCCACTTCTCTAGTATCGCCAACTGACACTTATGGCCAAATGAATAACCTAAGCCAACAACTTACACCAAATACCACCAAATACCTGTGTAGCATAACTTATAGCAACTTTTGCCTTTGACATCCCATGATTTTCTCAGGTCCCACGCTCGTAAATTTACTCTAACCCCAATTACATCTCATATGTGCAGTATTTTACTAAACCATGTGATTAAAAAGTAATCCACATATTAAGTGAAGTTTCAAAAATACATGTCCTCATGACAGCCCTCCCTCTTAAAATCCTTGCAATCATCCTCCATTGCACCACCAATGCATCAAAAGCAAAAGAGTGGACTGAAATTTCCACAAGGTATCATAGTTAACACAACATTGTGCATTGCTACTCAACCATTCCATATGCCCAACACATGCTGAAAATTACCAGACAACATAGCATAACATAAGACTCACAAAGAATCTCAAAAATATTGTCACATGATATCTATTTCTCGTGAGCTCAACTCATCTGGCAAAACCAAACCATAGCATGCATAAACCATGGCTAAAACATCAATGGCATCATAACATATGCTGTTGTCCACAAAACCAGCTAAATACCACTGAATATTAATGATCATACATTGAAACCCAGCATTTGTTAATCAATCCCCAATGATGATTAATCAATGCAAATGTACAGTTTCAGAGCTGCAATGAAAACCATACCTATCTTCATACCAAACATAATGACCAGTACACTGAATAGTGATCTCATGGCCAACATGCTATCAGCTATCTACAGTACCCTGAATGTATGTTGAATACATTTGAGATCCACTATATCTAGAGCTGTCCATCACTGAGAAGTAGAGGTGCTAGCTCCCTCATGAGCATCAAGTAACACTCTAGACCCCTGCTCCGTTGAACCTGATTAAGCCCGAACTAAAGTCGTCTCTAATTGGAAAGCATCAAGGTAAAGCTACAACAACTGAGGATGGTCTACCAAATCATCCTCCTCCGTCAATCCTTTCCAAAACAAACTTATCATCTGTGGGTTACGATTACTAATGATCGATTCTGGCATACCATGATACTTAAACACTTGTTGTATAAAAAGTCGTACCATATGATCAGCCTTGATCTTTTTCCTCACGGGAATGAAGTGGGCTTGCTTATTGAACCTGCATATGATAGTCCATATCTCATCATTCCCTGTAGATGTGTGTGAAAGCTTAAACATAAAATCCATAACAATGCTTTGCCAAGGCCTATCAAGAATAGGCAAGGGCTGCAATAAACCTAGCATCTTTTGCCTATTATACTTGACTTTCTAGCACACTATGCATGTCTTGACAAACTACTCAACATCCTGCCTCAAAGCTGGCCAATAAAAGAAGTGTTCAACTGCCTTAACTGTCGCATCAATATCTCTATGACCCACATAAGGAGGAGTGTGACTCTCAGTTATTACCTTGGCTCTCAACTGCTTTGTGACACATTCATCCATGCATCATCAGAAAGCCCTCTCGAAGTACGAAATGATTGTGCCTCTCTGTCATTGCAAACCTGATCAAAGGCATTTCCAAAGTCTGAATCAGCAGCATACAAATCCTTCATGGCATCCAATTGAGTGTGATAAACCATACTGACAATCGATAACTGAGGCTTATGTGACAATGCATCAGCCACTACATTCTTTTTGCCATCTATGTGCACAATTTGAAAGTGAAACATAGACAAAAAGTTTGCCCACCGCATATGCTTCTTAGATAACTTCATCCGAGTCAAAAAGTAACACAAAGTCTCGTAGTCTATCTACATTGTGAAATCAGCTCCTAAATGATAATGTTTCCATGTAAAAAGTGCATGAATTATAGCCAAGAGTTCTTTCTCATAGACCTGCAAATTCCTCTCTACACCATGGAGAACACGACTCTCATAAGCAACCACACAACCGTCTTGCATTAAAACAGCCCCAATGTTGTTTCCACATGCATCACACTCCACAACAAATGACTTCTTGAGATTAAGCAACACAAGCACAGGATCCGAAGTATCTTTTCTTTTAATACATCAAATGCTGAAATTTCCACTATTGTCCATCTGAATGCCATATTCTTCTTCTACAAAGCATGTTACGGAGAAGCAATTTCAGCAAAGTTCCGTACATACTTTCTGTAGTAGGAACATAGACTCATAAAGCTGCAGATCTCATGAACATTTTGAAGATGTGACCATGAACGAATTGCCTCAATCTTAGTAGGATCCATACGAATGCCATCAACCAATACAATGTGGCCCAAAAAGTGAATTTTATGCAAAAAGAATTCACTTTTCTTGTCATTAATCAACAAGCGATGCCTGCGTATCTCATTGAATATTATAGCCAAATGCTTGCGATGCTCAGCCTCATTCTTTGAAAAGACAATCATGTTATCAAAGAAAGTGCCCACAAATTCCCTATGCTGCTGAAAGATGTGATCCATAATTCTATTAAACATGGCAAGAGCATTCATAAGCCCAAATGGCATGACAAGAAACTCATACAAACCAAAAGATGTTCAAAAGGCTAGCTTGGCTACATCCTCAAGCCTAATCCAAATCTGATGATAACCACTTTTAAAATCTATATGGTTGAAGATGGCTACCCCCAACAATCTATCCAAGATATCATCAATCCTAGGGATTGGAAATCTATTCTTTATCATGATTTTGTTCAAAGCACGATAGTCAATGCACATATGCCATAACCTATCATTCTTTTGCACTAAAAGCTCTAGAGAACAAACAGAGATAAACTAGGCTGAATCAGCCCTTTTTCTAACAACTCATTGACCTAACTCACAATCTCCTCCTATTGGACTGCACTAACCCTATAAGGTGGCTTATTAGGTGAGATACTGCCGAGGATCAAATCTAAGCCATGATCCTCGGGCCTTTCAGGCAGTAAGTGTCTTGGAAGTGACTAAGAAAAGAAATCAGCATACATTTGCAAAAATGACATGCAATCTGTATCCAAACTAGTCACATTCCCAACATTTCCATTATCACTCTTATCCTTAGTGAAAAACAAGTAAGCGGAAAGATGATTTTTCATTACTTTGGAAATAGCAAAAGCAGATACAACAAGGACAAATTCCCCTTTCGATTTTACATCCAAAGTATGAACTTTGCCTCTATGGAAGAGGGTCACAATATTATCACGAGCATCAATCACTGCATGCACACAATGACACTAAGGTATACCAAGCAGAACATCACATCCTTCCAATGGAGCAATAAAGAACTCTTTGCTATCCACATAACTCTAAATGTGCAAACGAAGCTTTCCAATGATAGAAGTGACTGGCTCTGCGTGTCCTTG